>NC_091290.1:45160606-45471616 GCF_032444005.1 Ranitomeya imitator | reverse complement strand
GCAGAGGAGATGCTGGACACAGACAGGGGCAGTGGAGATGCTGGACACAGGGGCAGAGGAGATGCTGGACACAGGGGCAGAGGAGATGCTGGACACAGGGGCAGAGGAGATGCTGGACACAGGGGCAGAATGGAGATACGGGGTATGATGAAAGACATGGGGGCATGACTGGAGACAGATCTTGCAGGATCATGGGGCAGGATTGATATGATGGAGACAAATGGGTCAGGATGGGGAGATCATATGGGGCAGAATGGATACTCATGAGGGCAGGATGGGAGAACATATGGCTGACGCCAGGAATGAGACACACGGTGGCCAGGATGGGGAATATTATTACCATAGGGACTAATTTAGGGATATTATTACTGCAGTGATGTATTTATTTTATTTTTTGAGGATACTGTTTTAAATGAGGGGGCGATCCTGTTACTGTGTAGAGTGATACTATGTCGCCTCTTTTTCTTCATGTGGTGTAATGTAGAAGTTGGGAAAATTAATTAATGTATTCTACAAGCAGAGCTCGAGATAACTGTGTTATTTGCTGCAGAAACGAGTCCTGGCTGGATGAAATGATTGCGGTCTGTGCTGGATGAAAGATGAAGGACTTCAACCTAGAGACGTCACTGGTAAGTCAGTGTGTTACCTATACACTGACACTATACACTGTATACAGAGCTCCTGTGTATAATTTCACTAGTGATCACTGTATTATCTGTACACAAACACTGCATACTAAGTACAGATCTCCTGTGTATAATGGCACTTATGGTGATAGTATGGTGCTTTTTTTTTTATTACTGATCAGAATTGTAGTATTCAGTCACTATGTGGTGGTAATATGTGGTCTGGTCATGGTGTTGTGGTATTTGTTCTTTGTATGTGATATTATTGGTCATTTAAAAAATTGAAAAATAAATATAAATATACCTAAATTGTATTGCATATTTTAACAAATATTTAGTAGGTTACAGTAGAGTAGGGCCCGGCCAAAAGTGTCTACTGTGTTATGGTGGCAGCATAAAAAATCTTTTGGCCAAAACAAAAGCTGCTGGCTCTATGTGTGATCTGGTGATGGGAACTGTTAATGTGTGATAGGTGAGAAGTGGAGTTTTTCCAAGAGAGAGCGGTGGGACTGTGGACAGTTCGAGGGGTGGAGCCCGGAGGCGGGGCTGGGGTGGAGCCTGGGAGGAGTCTCAAGGGGGCCCCGAAAATTTTGCCAGTATGGGGCCCCGAAATTTCTAGTGGCAGCCCTGCCAGGGGCTCTGCAAACGCAACGTGATGCCCGCAGACCATTCCATCAAAGTCTGCATTTCAAAAGTCACTACTTCCTTTCTGAGCCCCGACGTGTGCCCAAACAGTGGTTTACCCCCACACATAGGGTATCAGCGTACTCAGGAGAAACTGGACAACAACTTTTGGGGTCCAATTTCTCCTGTAACCCTTGGGAAAATAAAAAATTCTGGGCTAAATAATTATTTTTAAGGAAAGAAAACGTATTTATTATTTTCACGGCTCTGCATTATAAACTTCTATGAAGCACTTGGGGGTTCAAAGTGCTCACCACACATCTAGATAAGTTCCTTTCGGGGTCTAGTTTCCAAAATGGGGTCACTTGTGGGGGGTTTCTACTGTTTAGGCACATCAGGGGCTCTGCAAACGCAACGTGACGCCCGCAGAGCATTCCATCAAAGTCTGCATTTCAAAACGTCACTACTTCACTTCCGAGCCTCGGCATGTGCCCAAACAGTGGTTTTCCCCCACATATGGGGTATCAGCGTACTCAGGAGAAACAGGACAACAACTTATGGGGTCCAATTTCTCCTGTAACCCTTGGGAAAATAAAAAATTCTGGGCTAAATAATTATTTTTGAGGAAAGAAAACGTATTTATTATTTTCACGGCTCTGCATTATAAACTTCTATGAAGCACTTGGTTCAAAGTGCTCACCACACATCTAGATAAGTTCCTTTGGAGGTCTAGTTTCCAAAATGGGGTCACTTGTGGGGGGTTTCTACTGTTAAGCCACATCAGGGGCTCTGCAAATGCAACGTGACGCCCACAGAGCATTCCATCAAAGTCTGCATTTCAAAACGTCACTACTTCACTTCCGAGCCCCGGCATGTGCCCAAACAGTGATTTACCCCCACATATGGTGTATCAGCGTACTCAGGAGAAACTGGACAACAACTTTTGGGGTCAAATTTCTCCTGTTACCCTTGGGAAAATAAAAAATTGCAGGCTAAAAGATCATTTTTGAGAAAATAATTTTTTTATTTTATTTTCATGGCTCTGCGTTATAAACTTCTGTGAAGCACTTGGGGGTTCAAAGTCCTCACCGCACATCTAGATTAGTTCCTTTGGGGGTCTAGTTTCCAAAATGGGGTCATTTCTGGGGGATCTCCAATGTTTAGGCACACAGGGGCTCTCCAAACATGACATGGTGTCCGCTAATGATTGGAGCTAATTTTCCATTTAAAAAGCCAAATGGCGTGCCATCCCTTCCGAGCCCTGCCGTGCGCCCAAACAGTGGTTTACCCCCACATATGGGGTATCAGCGTACTCAGGACAAACTGGACAACAATATTTGGGGTCCAATTTCTCCTATTATCCTTGGCAAAATAGGAAATTCCAGGCTAAAAAATCATTTTTGAGGAAAGAAAAATTATTTTTTATTTTCATGGCTCTGCGTTATAAACTTCTGTGAAGCACCTGGTGGTTTAAAGTGCTCAATATGCATCTAGATAAGTTCCTTGGGGGGTCTAGTTTCCAAAATGGGGTCACTTGTGGGGGAGCTCCAATGTTTAGGCACACAGGAGCTTTCCAAACGCGACATGGTGTCCGCTAACGATGGAGATAATTTTTCATTCAAAAAGTCAAATGGCGCTCCTTCCCTTCCGAGCCTTACCATGTGCCCAAACAGTGGTTTACCCCCACATGTGAGGTATTGGTGTACTCAGGAGAAATTGCCCAACACATTTTAGGATCCATTTTATCCTGTTGCCCATGTGAAAATGAAAATATTGAGGCTAAAAGAATTTTTTTGTGAAAAAAAAAGTACTTTTTCATTTTTACGGATCAATTTGTGAAGCACCTGGGGGTTCAAAGTGCTCACTATGCATCTAGATAAGTTCCTTGGGGCGTCTAGTTTCCAAAATGGGGTCACTTGTGGGGGAGCTCCAATTTTTAGGCACACGGGTGCTCTCCAAACGTGACATGGTGTCCGCTAAAGAGTGCAGCCAATTTTTGATTCAAAAAGTCAAATGGCGCTCCTTCCCTTCCAAGCCCTGCCGTGCGCCCAAACAGTGGTTTACCCCCACATATGAGGTATCAGCGTACTCAGGACAAATTGCACAACAACTTTCGTGGTTCAGTTTCTCCTTTTACCATTGGGAAAATAAAAAAATTGTTGCTAAAAGATAATTTTTGTGACTAAAAAGTTAAATGTTCATTTTTTCCTTCCATGTTGCTTCTGCTGCTGTGAAGCACCTGAAGGGTTAATAAACTTCTTGAATGTGATTTTGAGTACCTTGAGGGGTGCAGTTTTTAGAATGGTGTCACTTTTGGGTATTTTCAGCCATATAGACCCCTCAAACTGACTTCAAATGTGAGGTGGTCCCTAAAAAAAATGGTTTTGTAAATTTCGTTGTAAAAATGACAAATCGCTGGTCAAATTTTAACCCTTATAACTTCCTAACAAAAAAAAAATTTTGTTTCCAAAATTGTGCTGATGTAAAGTAAACATGTGGGAAATGTTATTTATTAACTATTTTGTGTCACATATCTCTCTGGTTTAACAGAATAAAAATTCAAAATGTGAAAATTGCGAAATTTTCGCCAAATTTCCGTTTTTATCACAAATAAACGCAGAATTTATTGACCTAAATTTACCACTATCATGAAGCCCAATATGTCACGAAAAAACAATCTCAGAACCGCTAGGATCCGTTGAAGCGTTCCTGAGTTATTACCTCATAAAGGGACACTGGTCAGAATTGCAAAAAACGGCAAGGTCTTTAAGGTCAAAATAGGCTGGGTCATGAAGGGGTTAAGAGACCTTTCCTGCCTTAAGCTTTAAGGTACCTTCACACTGAACAACTTAACAACGATATCACTAGCGATCCGTGACGTTGCAGCGTCCTGGATAGCGATATTGTTGTGTTTGACACGCAGCAGCGATCTGGATCCTGCTGTGACATCGTTGGTCGGAGCAGAAAGGCCAGAACTTTATTTCGTTGCTGGATCTCCCGCAGACATCGCTGAATCGGCGTGTGTGACGCCGATTCAACGATGTCTTCACTGGTAACCAGGGTAAACATCGGGTTACTAAGCGCAGGGCCGCGCTTAGTAACCCGATATTTACCCTGGTTACCAGTGTAAATGTAAAAATAAACAAACACTACATACTTACATTCCGGTGTCTGTCGCGGCCCCCGGCGTTCTGCTTCCCTGCACTGTGTCAGCGCCGGCCAGCCGTAAAGCAGAGCACAGCGATGACGTCACCGCTGTGCTTTACGGTCGGTGCTTACACAGTGCAGGGAAGCAGAACGCCAGGGGACGCGACAGACACCGGAATGTAAGTATGTAGTGTTTGTTTATTTTTACATTTACACTGGTAACCAGGGTAAACATCGGGTTACTAAGCGCGGCCCTGCGCTTAGTAACCCGATGTTTACCCTTGTTACCCGGAGACCTCGGCATCGTTGGTCGCTGGAGAGCTGTCTGTGTGACAGCTCTCCAGCGACCACACAGCTACAGTGCAGCGATCGGCATCGTTGTCTAGATGGCTGCAGCGTCGCTAAATGTGACGGTACCTTTAGTCACACTAAACGACTTACCAACGATCACGACCAGCGATATGACCTGGCCGTGATCGTTGGTAAGTCGTTGTGTGGTCGCTGGGGAGCTGTCACACAGACAGCTCTCTCCAGCGACCAACGATCAGGGGAAAGACTTCGGCATCGTTGAAACTCTTCAACGATGCCGAAGTCCCCCTACAGCACCCGGGTAACCAGGGTAAACATCGGGTTACTAAGTGCAGGGCCGCGCTTAGTAACCCGATATTTACCATGGTTACCATTGTGAAAGTAAAAAGAAAACAAAAAAAAACACTACATACTCACATTCTGATGTCTGTCACGTCCCCCGCCGGTGTCCACAGGGTTAAAACTGCTTTCGGCAGGAGCGCTGCTAATGCACGCGCTCCGGCCGAGAGCTTCCCTGCACTGACTGTCAGCGCCGGCAGTAACAGCGGTGATGTCACCGCTGTGCTCAGCTTTACGGCCGGCACTGACAGTGCTGGGAAGCTCTCGGCCGGAGCGCGTGCATTAGCAGCGCTCCTGCCGAAAGCAGTTTTAACCCTGTGGACGCCGGGGGACGTGACAGACATCAGAATGTGAGTATTGCTGTGAATTCTGTTGTCGGGCTACCTCCTGTGGTCATGAATGGTACTTCGACTGGTTCTGTCCATGGACTTCCTCTGGTGGGTGTTTCTGAGTTTCCTTCCACAGGTGACGAGGTTAATTCGTTAGCTGGCTGCTCTATTTAACTCCACTTAGATCTTTGCTCCATGCCACCTGTCAATGTTCCAGTATTGGTCTAGTTCGCTCCTGATCGTTCTTGTGACCTGTTTTCCCAGCAGAAGCTAAGTTCCTGCTTGTATTTCTTTGGTTTGCTATTTTTCTGTCCAGCTTGCTATTTTTATTGTTGTCTTGCTTGCTGGAAGCTCTGGGATGCAGAGGGAGCGCCTCCGCACCGTGAGTCGGTGCGGAGGGTCTTTTTGCGCCCTCTGCGTGGCCTTTTTGTAGGTTTTTGTGCTGACCGCAAAGCAACCTTTCCTATCCTCGGTCTGTTCAGTAAGTCGGGCCTCACTTTGCTAAATCTATTTCATCTCTGTGTTTGTATTTTCATCTTTACTCACAGTCATTATATGTGGGGGGCTGCCTTTTCCTTTGGGGAATTTCTCTGAGGCAAGGTAGGCTTTATTTTTCTATCTTCAGGGCTAGCTAGTTCCTTAGGCTGTGCCGAATTGCATAGGGAGTGTTAGGAGCAATCCACGGCTATTTCTAGTGTGTTTGATAGGATTAGGGATTACGGTCAGCAGAGTTCCCATGTCCCAGAGCTCGTCCTTTATTATCAGTAACTATCAGGTCATTCCGTGTGCTCTTAACCACCAGGTCCATTATTGTCCTGACCACCAGGTCATAACAGTATGTACTGTTTTTTTTTTTTTTTTTAAACTTTTACAATGGTAACCAGGGTAAATATCGGGTTACTAAGCGCAGCCCTGCGCTTAGTAACCCGATATTTACCTTGGTTACAAGTGAACACATCGTTGGATCGGCGTCACACACGCCGATCCAGCGATGACAGCGGGTGATCAGCGACCAAAAAATGGTCCTGATAATTCCCCAATGACCAACAATCTCCCAGCAGGGGCCTGATCGTTGGTCGCTGTCACACATCACGAGATCGTTAGCGGGATCGTTGCTACATCACCAAAAGCGTGACATTGCAACGATATCCTTAACGATATCGTTATGTGTGACTCCAGCTTTAATTACCTGTCCAATCTACATACTTTTGTCTATGAACAATAGACATTCGTTTGCACTGCCGGGGTCTTAAAAAAAACAAAAGCAAACCCTATACTCTCCTAAATGGCAAAGACATTCCAGGGCTCAAGTGCAGTTATTATGGCACATGGGCCCTGCAACCAGTCACTGCTAGAGAGTCACTATCCCCATCTTCAGAGGTATAAGTAATCAAGAGGAAGTGAGCGGTTAGCCGCAGCCCTCACTTCCAACGTCTGACGGCAGGGATAGTGACGATTGAGCGCAGTTCTGACATGCCATAACAACCGCATGTTTATTTTATCGGGGGGGGGGGGGTCGAATATTTTGGTTTAATAAGGGGAGGTCCTAGTAGTGGACAACCCTTTAAGGGTATGTGCATACAGCATCAGTGCACCTGCCGAGCTTTCCCAGGTGAAACTACTCCAGGAAAGTGCAGACTGTGCCAACGTTCATGCGGCAGCTCTGGCGTGTTTTCCTTTAGGCGATGTGCACACGTTCAGGATTCTTTGCAAAATTTTCCTAAACAAAACCGGACTTTTTCTGCAAGAAAGCCGCTCGTGTTTTTATCGTGTATTTTTCGCGCTTTGAGGATTTTTCCCGGAGCTTTCCACTACTATATTATATAGTGGCAAATCTGGAGATTTTCCACAAAATTAATGAACATGCTGCTTTTTTTTTTTGCAGCGGAAAACTGCCGAAAAAAAACGTGAAAAATCCTGAACGTGTGCACAGCCTTAATGTAAAGCTCTCAAGCTTTCCTCTTGACAGTTGCCCGTAGAATGAGCACGTCACTTAACTGCTTCAGGGTTTCCAAACCCTGAAGCGGTTAAAAGATGTGACATCAGACAGAACATGGACACCGCAATGTCTTTTTGACAATGCTATGCATTATGATCACTTTATAGGGTTTTTCTTGGCAGATTCCACCTGTAATCTGTGTGGAAGAGAGGTAGTGTGCACATAGCCTTAGGCCAAGTTCCCATGAGGAGTACTTGGTGTATTTTTGATGCTCCAGGTTTTTTGCATGTTACTCACCAGGTGAGGGGGGATCAGATTCACCAAGCCCTGTGTCTAACCTGAGGGACTGGAAACGATAGGTAAACTGGAGAAGTCCAGGGAACCGAAAAAGGTGGGAGATGTCCAGGAGACCTCCTGAAGGGGAGGCAGGCAGGATGCTGGTAAACACAGGCAGGCAAGAGACGTCCGGGAGACTGACAGCAGCGGAGCAAGTCAAGGTGTAGAGACAGACAAATAGTCTGGGAACACTGAAGTGTTAATGACAAGACAGATGTGCATCTTGGTAGACCTTACACAGGCCTGGGCAGACACCCACATGGGAGCCATCTGTAAGGCCAGTCTCACACGTCCAGATGATTCCGGTACCGGAAAAATCTGTACCGGAATTATCCGTGTCAGTGTGCTCACGTGGCACACTGGATGTAAGCGCCAAGGGAGCTGGGTAAGTATTTTAATGCCAGCGGCGGGCGCACAGGGGGTGGTAGGGGGCAGATTACCGGCAACTTTATTTAAAAAAAAAAAAAAAAAAAATTATTCATTCCTTCTTTCCAGCGAATGCTTACTGTAGCGCTGTCTCCTGCATGGCACACGGACAACATCGACTTTAATGGGTCCGTGTAATACGTGCGCTCCCACGAACACTGACATGTCTCCGTGTTTTCCAAACGGACACACGGTCCGTGAAAACACGCTGACATGTGCAGACACACATTGATTTTAATGTGTCTACGCGAGTCAGTGTCTCCGGTACGTGAGGAAACTGTCACCTCACGTACCGGAGCCACTGACGTGTGAAACCGGCCTAAAGCCAGACAGCACAGCAAAATCTAAAGGACCGATGTGAGGGGAGCAAGGCAGGGATCCAGGACAGGTGTGCAACACTGCACCAACTAAATGCAATGGAATACCAAGTAGCCCAATCCAGCCGTGTGCCTTTTGCTTTTCCACGGCGTTCTTTTGGTATGCCAAGTTTTAAATCTTTTTTTTTTTTTTTTTGCAAGTCTTCCCATTTGCAAAGATTTGCTAAAGGCATATATATATATATATATATATATATATATATATATATATATATATATATATATATATATATATATATATATATACATACATACATACATACATACATACATACATACAGCTTTTCTGCATCCCTTTCAAATCTATGTGGAAATTTCAATAAAAATTAACTCACATATTGCAATCATGATTTACATACTGTGCTAGCAGAGTAGATAACAGCCGATATTGTCATGTGCCCACAAAGTAGCAGAAGTAGGAAAACAAACCACCAACCACTTATTAGCACAAGCGTCTGCCTACAGTAAGGCCCGGTAGGGGCTACATTCCCCATAGACTGCATTCACGTTTGTGATGAGGTCTCCTGTGACAAGGACAACGTTGCACATAAGGTGGACGAGGTTGACCTATAAACTTGTTAATGGAGCGCAGAAGTTTGAGAAAGCGGGAAAATCTGCCGATTTAGTAACACGACTGATAACTTGCTTGTTCGTGGTCACGTGATTTTGTGCAGCCAGTTAGAAAGCATTCTGAAAGCCCCACCCAGTGTAAGCGGGCTCTCATGTGCCGCATACACCCAGAGACGACCCGACCGCCAAGGACAACTCTAGAGGCCACGATGTTATGCAATCATAAATCCTTTTATTTATATACATGTATAAAGCAGTTATGGCTACATGTTACCAGCAGTCAGTGCAGGCCAGAAATAAAGTGCAGTAAATGCCAGGTCTATGTACAAATATAATACAACAAAAGGGCAATGTCACCGTCTGCACAGACGCATCAGGATTAATGCTAGTAACTTTCCCATGTCAGACTGTATCCTGCAGTAATGGGCTGAGAAAAGGTGATAAATGCCAAGTAGCAATACTAAAGTCTGTTACGTGAGACCTACAGGTCCTTCTCAAAAAATTAGCATATAGTGTTAAATTTCAATATTTACCATAATGTAATGATTACAATTAAACTTTCATATATTATAGATTCATTATCCACCAACTGAAATTTGTCAGGTTTTTTATTGTTTTAATACTGATGATTTTGGCATACAACTCCTGATAACCCAAAAAACCTGTCTCAATAAATTAGCATATCAAGAAAAGGTTCTCTAAACGACCTATTACCCTAATCTTCTGAATCAACTAATTAACTCTAAACACATGCAAAAGATACCTGAGGCTTTTATAAACTCCCTGCCTGGTTCATTACTCAAAACCCCCATCATGGGTAAGACTAGCGACCTGACAGATGTCAAGAAGGCCATCATTGACACCCTCAAGCAAGAGGGTAAGACCCAGAAAGAAATTTCTCAACAAATAGGCTGTTCCCAGAGTGCTGTATCAAGGCACCTCAATGGTAAGTCTGTTGGAAGGAAACAATGTGGCAGAAAACGCTGTACAACGAGAAGAGGAGACCGGACCCTGAGGAAGATTGTGGAGAAGGACCGATTCCAGACCTTGGGGAACCTGAGGAAGCAGTGGACTGAGTCTGGTGTGGAAAAATCCAGAGCCACCGTGCACAGGCGTGTGCAGGAAATGGGCTACAGGTGCCGCATTCCCCAGGTAAAGCCACTTTTGAGCTACAGAGAAGCAGCACTGGACTGTTGCTAAGTGGTCCCAAGTACTTTTTTCTGATGAAAGCAAATTTTGCATGTCATTCGGAAATCAAGGTGCCAGAGTCTGGAGGAAGACTGGGGAGAAGGAAATGCCAAAATGCCTGAAGTCCAGTGTCAAGTACCCACAGTCAGTGATGGTGTGGGGTGCCATGTCAGCTGCTGGTGTTGGTCCACTGTGTTTCATCAAGGGCAGGGTCAATGCAGCTAGCTATCAGGAGATTTTGGAGCACTTCATGCTTCCATCGGCTGAAATGCTTTATGGAGATGAAGATTTCATTTTTCAGCACGACCTGGCACCTGCTCACAGTGCCAAAACCACTGGTAAATGGTTTACTGACCATGGTATTACTGTGCTCAATTGGCCTGCCAACTCTCCTGACCTGAACCCCATAGAGAATCTGTGGGATATTGTGAAGAGAAAGTTGAGAGACGCAAGACCCAACACTCTGGATAAGCTTAAGGCCGCTATTGAAGCATCCTGGGCCTCCATAACATCTCAGCAGTGTCACAGGCTGATTGCCTCCATGCCACGCCGCATTGAAGCAGTCATTTCTGCCAAAGGATTCCCGACCAAGTATTGAGTGCATAACTGAACATTATTATTTGTTGGTTTTTTTGTTTGTTATTAAAAAAAACTTTTATTTGATTGGATGGGTGAAATATGCTAATTTATTGAGACAGGTTTTTTGGGTTATCAGGAGTTGTATGCCAAAATCATCAGTATTAAAACAATAAAAGACCTGACAAATTTCAGTTGGTGGATAATGAATCTATAATATATGAAAGTTTAATTGTAATCATTACATTATGGTAAATAATGAAATTTAACACTATATGCTAATTTTTTGAGAAGGACCTGTAAAGATCATCTGAGAAACAAACAAACTCCTAAGAACCAGAAGCATGTTAATAATGTTGTCCAGCAGCGCCACGGGTCTGACGTGCGAGTTTGTAGAAGCTTCAAGGGGTCGTCCTCTTAGAAAAGGTTGTGCCACACAGTGACGGGTCATAAGACACACTGAACATGGCTTTCCCTCCCAATGCAGCACTGCGCATCCACCGCTGCCCAGGTGTTTGGCTGCAGCAGTCACATCATACACGCGACAGCCAATAGGTTCAACGACGCAGCGATTGGCTGCAGCATTGTCAAAAATAACATCCTTGCTACAGACAAAGCAACAGCAAAGGATTCAGCTCAGCATCCATAATGGCATGGAAAACCTGCGCATACCAACTGGCAGAGAGAAAGGCCAGTACATGGAGGCAGTAGTAGGGGATTTCAGCTCTGGCAAATAGAATCCCTTCCTTACCCACCTCCCCCTTTCTGCCCCATGTCCCCCCAAAAAAAAAAAACAAACGCACTGTAAGGACTGAATCACACAAATACTATCCATGTTATTATCTATGGGGGCTGTACAGTTTTTTTTCTGACAGAACTGGGATTTAAAGAAAATAAATAAATACATTTTTAAACATTGACCGTTGCACTAACTTTTTGACAAAAAGCTAGGATCAACTATGACAAACATACCACCCTCATCAACCGGACCAGGCACCACCAAGTCCCCGGATATCCTACATAGGATTTGGCAGCTTCTCATTTTTGATATCTCTGCCAACTTCAGTACTTATTGCACACGTTGCGCATTCAGAATTTGGTCAGCATTTTCCAATCAGTAATTGTAAGGCAAAACCAGGAGAGGAACAATCAGAGGAAAAGTAATGTATTTTTTGGGCTATAAGACGCACCTTTTTCCCAAATTTTTTTTTGCGAAATTAGGGGTGAGTCTTCTAGTCAGAATATACTTACAAATAGTGTGCAGGAGTCGGGCGATTCTGCGGTGGCCTGACGCTGCGAGGCGATGATCACACTCCTTTCCCAGGCTGGTGCCGCAGTGCTCTGTGGTGTGGTGGCTCCGCCGGCATTTTGTGAAAGTCCGAAGGCCCTGCACATCCATTGGTGCGATGCGGTGGCCTCTGGGAAAATGGCCGCCGGGTGCAGTGCATGCTCAGATTGAGATATTGTCGTTGAGATCTTGTCTCCTGAGATTTCAGAACGAGATCTTAATCTGGGCTTTCATAAAATGGTGGCGGAGCCCCTGCACCACAGAGCACTGCCGAACCTGCCAGGGAAGGGATTTACCGGAGGCCACGGCATCACAGCAATGGATGTGCAGGGGCTCCGGGCTTTCATAAAGTGTCAGCAGAGTCCCCACACCTTTAGCACCGCCAAACCAGTCTAGGAGTCCTATTGCTGGACCACCGACCATGCTCCACCAGTGCTGCCGATTTCCCATGGTAAGCAGAATTCGGACTGTAAGACGGACCCCTTTGTACCGGTTCGGACCAAAACATCGCTACATGAGTCAGAATAAAATGTAAGATTTATTTTTCACTATCTTTTGAGGCACGGTCTTTTTTATCTTTTTGGACATGGAACATATTCCGGGACGGACCCCCTGGTTCTGACGTGCGCCTCTTTGTCCTCAGAGACCTGGACATTTTAGGGTGCGGTTTAACTTTTTTGTTTGGACCCCCATTTGACACATTAATGTTTTTCCCTATTTTCCCTCTGAAAATTTGGGGTGTGTCTTATGGTCCGAGGAGTCTTCTAGTTAAAAAAAAAAAACAAATAAATAAAAATAACACAGTATAATAGAAACATATGCACCACTTCTGTATTTATCACCCATTCCTGGTTTTGTCTTACAAATACTGATGGAAAATACTGACCAAATACTGAATGTGTCAACGTGGCCTCACTAAAATCTCCACAACTAATGCCTTAGATAGGACATGCTGTGTACCGGAGCATGAGCAAGACATCCCCTGCTGCCCGGGCCCTGTACTCAGCTACCCTGGTCACTGCAAACTGAACATTAGCCTCTAGTAAAGAGCAAAACTGGATTCGTCTCAAATCTGCTCTTCCCTTTATCCCTAAATGCTGCACACATACTCCCAGTCATCAATCACTTACTCCCCCTTCCTCTCTGGTTATATCCCCTGTACTCCTTCCACAGCAGGGAGAGCCCCTCACCTGCAGTCGCTGCTACAGACTATTCATTTCATTTATTGTTATTTTTTCCCACTCTACTGATCAAAATATATTGAACTGATTTCAATACACTCCATAATCAGTACAGTCCTATAAATAAAATAGTAAAAGGTATTAAACTGGTGAAATAATCAGCTCACCATGACCATAAAGTACACTCTGGAAATACTACAAGGTGTATTCAGCTCAGTATTTTGGTTGAATAGCTTTTCCCACCCTTCCCCTCCAGGTTACACATTCTGCTTCCATCTTATATAGATTCTAGAAAATATTCAAACTGCAACGCAATATTCACCCTGTGACATGAGATCTATAGGCAGCTGTCCAGGAAGTGAGGACTAGGACCAGGCAGCTGCATGTTCGTCTATACCATACATGGTCTGTATGGTATTCATCATTGAAAACTGAATAATTTTTTACAGATTTCTGTGAATGGAGAGGAGAAGCTGATCTAGGACAATTTATGGATGGATGATGGCTCAGGTATATCTAGAACCTACCTTTTTGCATCACTTGCAGTTTTCATTCCTCTACTTAAAAGTAGAAAAACTTTCCTATTCCCTCCTTCCAATAACACTGCTACTCCGTACTACTCAGGAGTATCCCGGTCTGGTGCATCCATTGGTTATACAAGCTCTAGAGATTCGACATTCGCATCCCATTATGAGCTGAGCTGGCCAGACGACAGCAGCATGTATTTATATCATGAGACCATGGCCCCATCATTATCACTCGGACATAAGGTCCTATACCAAACAATAACTGGTTCTAGTCAGCGGCGATCTTCTAGAGTGATGGTTTTCACGAGCTCTCGGACACATCAGCTCTGGGTGCCTCCACCATAAGAAGGCAGCTGGGTTCAGTGGAGATCTGGGGCAGTTGTGGCTGCTGATGGTGGTAGAGCGTAGCCTGCATGTCAACGTTAATACAGAAAAGTCCAGGCATCAAGTGCCTTTGATAGTCCTCCCATTTTTGCATCATGTCCATTAAGGAGGAACTACTCCTAATCCACCTGGGCAAACACTCGCTGTTGCCAAAAACCAATGGAACAGGTAGGCTCTGCGATCTCCGCAGCTCCAAATGGTAGTAAAGCCTGAAACAAAAACAAAGCAGAGTAAGGGCAGCAGTCTCCAACTTGTGGCAACACTACAAAATATTTTAAAAAATTATTTTTTTTTTGCAATTAAATTGATAAATCTTTTCCATCACGAAGAAGTTGCTGTGCAAGATGAAGTGTCCCTTCAAAATACACCCATGATAAGCTGGAGGACCACAAAAAGCATTTGCGTCATTGAGCTCAATGGCTTTATCAGGGCAATGTCTGAATTAGTTCTTTTTGGATCCCCTCCCCCAGGCTTTCAGATTGATGACCTCCACCCCCCACCCAACCGAGACCTGAGAGGACCGCTCAATGTGAAAGGCCAGTGAAGACCTAGGACATAGTGGAGGGGACCCTTCTTCCTTGCGCCATAACAGACAGCTGCTCTGTGTGAGCCATCACCGATAGGGCTCACTGAAAAGGGATGATAAAACATCACTCATTCAAAATATTATACATGTTAGTAAGGCAAGGGTAACAAACGCCAAGAGTTGACTCGATGCCTGCATTCAGATCTATTGGGTAGATGTTGCTTCTTAACCCTAATCCACATATTACACCTCACCCGTATTGCCCAGTTATCCGACCTGCTATATCTATGACTTCTCCTTGCCATTCCACCACAGTATTGGCGATTATCTCCGCTCATCTAGGATGAGGATATCGGAAAGAATTACTGAACGGCACCTCGGTCACTTATCGATGGGGTAGCAATCAGGACCGCCTTAATCATTTTATGCCTGAGAAACGCAAGACCACCTGGTTGAATCGATGCTCCCTTAATGGGACTTTTGAGATGTGGGACATGCAAGGCTGTGCGAATTTATAGGCCGTGGACCAGAGTTTGTAAGCGCATCCGCTAACTGGAGAGATCAATGCAGAAACTTTATTAACTGCAAATCGCAAGGCCTTGTATTGCTTTTAAGGCTTGTTGTCTCCATCTTTTATCATCTGTGTCTCAATGAGTTTTTCTAATCAGAGCGATGAAATGTGTTGACCGACATCTTGATTTCATGATTGTAATACGTCACATTTCAGGAGACTTATTGACTCTCGTCAATTCCATATCACTCTAGGAATTGAAACATGAGGGCACCATGATGTACGTCACTTAGGTAATTTTATATTTTCAATAAAACTTATTGCCTGCTCTATGTGAGCTCCTCGTCACCTGATGGACTCAAGGGGTCTGTGTATATTACATGGTCAGTCCTTTATCTAAAAGGACACCATGTAACACCACCACAGAGAAATGACTAGACCCCTTGGGCAGCCTGGTTGAAAGGTTGCCTATGTCACTCGACATTAAAAAAAAGTTCTCAAAACTAAACAAAAAAAAAAAAAAAAAAATCATACATACAAACTTTTTTTTTTTTTACAGAAAGCAACGTATGTGAACATCTAGTTTAGTTTAGTTTACAAGAAGATGCACAAGTGTGTACCTGGCAGAAATTTGGCTCCCCAGCTTCTTCTTCACCCTCCTCAGGACATAGCGACATACTTTTCTGGACTGTTCCTTAATCCATCGGATATCCTCTGGGACGTCAGGAAGCCATTCCAGAAGCCTGAAACAGAACAGGAACTTTGAAAATCTTACCATGAGCATCCACACAGTGATGGCAGATTCAGCCCCTTACTCCATATCATACCTGACGGTGAAGGATAATGCGGACTCCAGTGGTAAAGTGTATGGCAGCATTAATGCGGATGCCATACGTACAGGCAGCAGGTTGGCGATGGAGAGGTACATACTACGCTTCTCAGTACAAGCCTCCAGAAGAGCTGAGCAGGGAAGGAAGAGATCGTGAAAGGTCGGATCCAAGAAGGATGGTACAATATGGGGTGGGGCAGGAATTTTTTTATGTATGGACACATCCAATGCATTTACCACATGGAACATAGTAGCACATCTTACCTTGGTTCAGTCTCTGGGGAAGATGCTCAAACACATGTTGCTCGGCCTCCTCGGCTGCAGCGCTCTCTGCTACCTGATCCTCCCGTTCACTGCCCTCTTCGTTTTCATTGGCAGGTGCTGGCAGAGCCAGGTACCTCATGACCCTCGGCCGATTCAGCAGCCCTATGGTGGCCAAAATAAAAAAACGAAACATGAGGAATTTCCTTTAGTCTTAGCTCAATTTAAATTTACCATTTCATTGACTTTTTTGGGGGGGGTGGTAGTAATGGCAGATTTATTAAGGGGCTTATCTGTAAACAAAATGGTACCCAAGTTTATACATAATCTAGTAACAAAATCTGTATTAATTGGTGTGTTATAACGCACCAGTGAAAAAGGATATACGCACCATTCTTTTTTAAGAAATGCAAAGCGTCCCTGTACCCCTGCTTGCACATATCTTTCAAAACCTACAGAAGTAGATAAATAATAAAGAGTTAAATAGACAATTTACACAAGTAAAAAAAATAAATAAATGTAAAGTTCTCCTAGAGTGGTGCTCCTCAAGAAAGCCAGTGCACATAACACGCCTGATAAATGGGGTCTTCCCAGAGCTTAGGTGGACTTTTAGAGACGTTTTGTGTATGACAAATTGGGCTAAAACCAAGATGTTCTGCAGCTGATTTATAAGGCCTCCTAGGGAATAGTAATTTATAGTCGCTCTGACTTATCTACGCCGTGTTTACCAAAGCAGAGTACGCTGTACCCACCGCCTGTGGTGTACATAGTATGTGGCGTACTACAAGTGGGACTAATCACAGCATTCTTGCCTTTTCTTGACCATCACAGCCCACATACTGGAATATCTCTTGAGTCTGGGTGTGACAAAGTAAACAATTGGGAATGTAAAAGCCACCATTACACGAGCCCGGACAGTTCACCTGATGCACCGACAAGCTTACAAAAGACAGTTTGCCTTCTATGTCCAGATGTCAATCTTGATGTTCAGCTCTAATGTCGAGCAAGGCCAAGTGTCCAGTAATCATTTTATCAATCTGATTCTTCCTCTTTTAAATAGGGTTCATTTTTTACTTAGTGGGGGGGTGGAAAAAAATAAATCTATATTATAATGATTCACTAAGCAAGAAAAAAAAAATTACAAAAAAAAGTGGTATCTGTGCAACTTGTCAATGGATTGCTGCTGGATCAGTTCTAGAGGAGGATTACTGTGCATATGAACATAGCCCAAGACAGCGTCTGCATTGTTCCGCCATAGAGGCTCGTTCACACAACAATGGTATAGAATACAATTTTTTATGGAATTCTCTAACAAAGAAAATTAAGGGTTTTGTAATTTTTGTTTTCAGCTATAAATAAAAAAGTCTGCAAAGAAGCCTTCTCTTGCCAAGACATAAGAACGTAGAGGGCATTTAGTATAAACCATTGTTTTAATGTGACTTAGAAGTTACAAGAGGAATCCAAGTTACCCATTTTCTACCACTAGGTGGCAGAACAGGTCTGCAATGATGTGTCACAGCCAGGCTTCTGGCCACACTGCCTTATGCCCCTGTACACAAGCTGATCCAGGCTATTAGAAGACCACCGATCAATGGTTCTTTACACAGCCTGATGAACAGTATGTGTACAGAAAAGCCGCCAACATTAGATTGTACGGGCCGAGTGATCGTATTATCAGAAGGACATCACCTGTACAGTTGGGGCAGGGGGCTGCAGATTTAGAGGGTCTAATCTGGCTTAAAAGTACCGTAATCGCACCCGAAGAACTAGCACTTTCTACACCCGTTGGGCGGTTACCAGCGAGTTTAGACATTAAACAATTATGGTCTTGTGTAATGGGGTCATTACATAATTATCGGGCCATTACTGTCAGGCCGGTATGGGCTAAGATATTGCTAAGGTCTCCTGTGTACTCCAGTCTTCATTCTGACACTAGTGGAACAAGGAATTATACGAAGTGAGCGTTTTATACCAGGGTGCACATCAACTAAAGACCCCCCAACATGGTGATAAACCCCTTCCAGCCCAAGCAGCTGCATGCACCAGATATAGGACATGGCACGGATGGTCTGATCAGTGTCCCGATACCTGCGGTTCTGGAGGGAACAAGGCTTTGGACAGTCGGTACAAGTTACTGAGGTTAAACTGGATGCTTGTGTTGGTGACCCTGAGCTCGTGGATGTTGGTGCAGCCATCACGGGGACAGATGTCACTCTCACCGGAGAAGGGAGAGACGGTAATGGTGTTCTTCAGCTCATACTGAGGGAGGTTATCAGAGATCCCACCATCTACGTACCTCTGAAACAAGGCGGAAACAAACTGGTTAGAAATTGGCACATCTGTAAGGTTACAGCCATGAAAACTCTGCAAGTCTACCTTCTGACCCATCGCGGTGATCGGGCACCAGTCATGGCAAGCCAGCAATGGTCGCTGCCAGCACTCGTGTACTTTACATGCCAAGTACAGGGTGTATGTATACCAATACCCAGTACACCCACAGGTGATCTACAGCTTAACGGGGGTTGTCTGGTGTTAAATGGGGAAAATTAGAAGGTGCTTGTACGAACAAGCAACTTTGTAATTTACCTCTTAATAACCCTTCAGTTATTGAGAATGGAGCATTAGAAAATTATATTGTTTGCAAAAGATGGCTGGTAACACGCAGCAAAACATCAGAGCCGGCTGGTCTCCTAGGCAAAGAGCGCAGCGCTTACAGGCCCTTTACTGTGAAGCTTGTAAATGCTGCTCTGTAGCTGGACAGAGCACCGATTAAGTGCTCCTCCCGTGCCGCAGAGACAAAGCTGCCCAAGCTAGCAGAATTGAAGAGCACACAGTCTGGGCTATAATGCGGTTGTGCCAAACGGTCACCATGCTGTGATGTAACCAATTAGCTTTTAACTGGGTCATTGCCCTCATTGACATTTTACCAGGAACATCGAGCAAGACGCACAATGAAATCCAGCCACCAAATGTCCGCTCTAATACCCTGCAATCATTGTTATCAGATGTAATAATGCTTTCCCCAAAGGTGCTGCCAATGTAGCGAGTAGAGACACCAAGGAGAATCCTACATTAGAGGCCTTAAAAGGTGTTTAACAAACAAAGAAAGACTTTAAATATGGGCCAAGGTAGAAACTAAAAATCACATTTTGTTAAACCATAAAAACAGGTATACGACATAATAGAATTTCTTAAAACGAGGAAAAAACCACAGATGAGGCGACATGATGGAAAGCCCGAACCAAAAATAATTTGCACACTGAAGGCAAAAAATTGGTGGGTATGAGCAAAGTTCACTAAAAGATAAGGGAGTGTAGAGAGATACCCATCACAGTATACACGTAAAAAAGGCGTTTACTAATCAGTACATAGGCATGGTTTACATTATACACATAATCCAAGTTAAGCACAAAGACAGTGCAGGATAGCAAGAATAATATATAGGATAAAGCTTCATAGCTATAAAGGAATGTACAAACAGATGGATATGTCCAGGGCTAGGTATAATAAATTGTTGCATAGTATAATAGAAGTCACATGGAAGTCTGTGATTTATATATGATGTCACAGCCGGACGAAGCATCTACAAGCGAAACGTACGTCGGGTGTGGTGGATGCTCAGACCTGTGGCTACTTTCTTGGGTATGAGATCACTACTGAGCATGTGCATAAAGTGCAGCACAGATTCATCTCAGCTAAAAGCCAGATCAGGAACAGAACCAGACATTTATAGGAAATTTCATTACTTTCTCCAAATTATGCATTGTAACCCTGTACCCAATTTATTATACATTTTAGCTGTCTCCACGGCGCCCGGGGGCAGAGTATATTTACTGGAGCGTTCCCATAAAGACAACATGGTGTCTACTCACCACTCCCTGTAGACACGGAGGGATAAGTCCACAGTATACAGGTATAAATGTGCTGCATACACAGGCCTGAAAAACAGGACACATTGGCCAACGTTACACTGGAAGGCTTCTTGTTAGAACAGCTACATGAGGCACAATGTCTGTCTAGGTTTGGCATAAAACATCAGACATAAGCACAGGCCCTCTGGTCACATGAAATTGACAAAATATTGACACTATACAATGCCACGGGCCTTACAGCGTAGCTATACTCCCCAATGTAGGACCCTGTGTACAGAGCCCAATACCCTCTATTGCTACAGTATCAACATGGAAGTGGCCTCATTCAAACAGGCACATATTCCGTCCGTGGGGACTCCGGCCATTACCTGTATGAGCTCCTCCTTGGTGTTGAACTGAGTCAGCAGCACGTTCTCCCCATCAGACACCCGAGTCAGGGATATCCCCAGTCTTCCACAAGAGCGCTCGTGTGCATCGTCCGGCAACGTCTTGTATAGGCAATTCCGAATAATCTTCACCAGATTAAACGATGGATGCAGAGGGCCCAGGAACCGCTTCCTCGCCTCCTTGGAGACCTCAATGATGTTTGCACCTGCCTCTCCTAGGAGGTAAAAGCATTGCATTTCAGTGCACACATTTTAAAAACATACATCAACCAAATACTTCATAACTGGATATTAAAATAACATCTCCTTTAAAAAAAAGTTATGTCATGAGGATTACATCGGAGGGACAACCAAGATGGCCACCACGACAGCTCCCACATGGATGGTCAAATTACCTAGATGCATAAAAAAAAATATATATATATATATATATATATATATATATATGTTTTTACTCTGGCCGAGTGTTTATTTTCACTATAACTATAGGATTAGTAATGTATAGGCGTCGTCTAGATGCCTTTCCGTTACTAATCCATGGGCTTGATGTTACCAAAACAAAAAAGTGACATCGACCACACTTGCCACTGCCACAGGGTAAGTGGGAAGAGCCAGGCAAAGCACCAGAATCTAATAGATGCACCCCGCATATCCATGGCCCCTTACCAGCCCCCCACCATACTGTATGCTTCAGTTTGGCTGGTTTTCAAAAATATGGGGGGTAGGAAACCAGGTTTAAAAAAAAAAAAAAAAAAAAAAAAAAACACCACCATATGTGACACTTGTATTCTTGGATGACCAGCCTTACTAAAGCTGACAGCTGAGTGTTGCAACCAGCAGAAGTAAGTTTAGTCTGGCTAGTTTTTAAAAATAAAAGGTTTTTTTTTTATTTTATATTTATAGCACAGGTGCCAGCTGATGAATACTCCCATCAGCAGCGACAGCAGGTGTAAGATGATGGGAGTAGTAGTAGTCCCATTAGCCAATGCCTGTGATCGGAGGGAAACTTTAAACTTTGGGACAAGTCAGGGATATTGCTGTTTAGAGGGGACAATTTCTTCAGGAGATTGTGTGTTAGGCCGGAGTCACTAGTGAGGAATACGGACGAGTGCTATGTGATAAAACATCGTATAGCACTTGGACCAGTATCCCTCTATGGGGCAGCTCTCATCACCGTATTTTTTCTTGTCCGTTTTCAGTGTGTGAGTGAAATCACAGCATACTGCGATTGTCAATGACACTCGGCCGAGTCTCTGCTCACTCGCACCCATATAAGTCTATGGGTGCAAGTGACCGCGCACAGCACTCTGATGATATCAGAGATATACACCGACAAAGTAGGAGATGGAGAAATTTATTTCTCCGCCTCCTCCGCAGCTGTGCTCCGATCCGCTCTGTGCAAGAGGCTCGGAGCACAGACGCATGACACTCGGCTCCTGCTCGCAGCACAGCAGGAGCCGAGGGTCATTAGCATATCGCATCGATGCCCTCATGTCAGATGCCATACGCTAGTATGACCCCGGCATTAAAAGGGAGTACAATATGATTTTTTAATTCTTAATTTTACACTTTAAAACAACTTATCATTCTCCCCTGCACACGCCAATTGCGGTCAGAGCAAGGGATAGTGATGTGAGCAGTCTTCAGCACCCAGTGCCGGGGAAAAGCACAAACTGTACAGCTGATTCCCAGGCATCGGTAGGGGTTACATGGATGTCATCTGTGTGAGATGTTTTGTGGCCTGTGCTGCTGCAAAAAACAAAAAAACAAATGGACGTCAGTGTGTTGCCCATAGACACATGGGTTGTGGAAACACACTGACATGTGCACACCCATTCACTTGAACGGCGGTGTGTTAGTGTCTCCGGTATGTGTGAAAACTGTCACCACCCGTACCAGTGGCAGGGACGTCTGAAAGAGGCCTGAGCGTTGGCAGGAACGGGAGAATTTGATTTCTAGATTTTCATAAAAAAAATAAAAATCTATAAAGTTTGTAAGTAACTTCCATTTAGTAAAATGCGGAAAGGCAAACTCAAAACACAAAGGCAAAAAGGTTAAAAGAATGACATCACAAATAGTTAATGGTCCACATCAGGAATATCTAGATCAATATGTATAAGTGGCCCTTATAAAATAACTTGTTGGGCGAGTATGTCGTGCATCTCCGAGGCTTTGAGAGCTCACAGTGACACAATATACAGGTGACCTCATTGTATAACAGGCCTAGACTTGTTCATGAGGCTGAAGGCCAGCAATGTCCCCGTCCTCCGAGCAGCTGTAAATGTGACAACTCTGCAATGTGGGCTGCCCTTTCCAACAGTCATATGGCTGATGTCCCCGTCATGTGAATGCTGTATCACTGCCGGAATGACGTGAGTGACCAAAAGATTATGACCAAAAAGGTTTGGGACACTGCTTATTCTTAAAGTCAGGTTCTCATTCGGTCCCATGGTCCTTTTTGGTTTTAGCAAGACTGTACCCAGTGCACATGTATGGCTGGGGATGGTGGCTTCGTGTAGAAGAACTGGATCTCAACCCCATCAAACATCTTAGGGCATGAACTAGAGCGCAGATGGTGAGCCTGGCCCTTGCCTCCAAAAAGGAGTGTCTAACCGCAAACATGTCTCTGGATTAATGGACAAATCTTGAAGAAAGCCATGCCTGAAGTTTGTTATAGCTGAGAAGGGGAAGGAGGATAGGGAGGGATGTACCAACCTCATATCGATCCCTAGGGATGTAAATGGAAGATCAGAAAGCTCATGCAGGAGGAGTCTATGGCTACTGCTGTTCCATAGTGTTAGGGGAGAGAAAAAAAAAAAAAAAAGAGTCATGTAGACCATATAATCCCAGAGAAAGTGGGGTTTATTTCAGTGAGAAATGCACAAGTGAGCAAACATGGTGGCCAACACTGGTGACAAAATTAAGGAGGAAAGAGTGAAAATAAATAAAATGAAAAAGTGGAGATGAAGGGATTGGCGAGTTGCTTACATCTACACATATGGACCACCCGAAACAATCCCACAAAGTGTCAAACAGCAGAGCATAGGTAAACATGCCGATATAACCGGACTATATGCTAAGTTGCTGGCCGTCAATGAGTTAATTTGCCAAAGAAGGTTTTAATCATGTAATCATGTACCCTTTACACCCAGCTAGCAATGTGCTATGCTAGGGAACTGGCTCCGCTCCACGTGTGAGCAGAGGGCAGGCAGCTTTCCAGCGCTGGCCCCTGTGACAGAGCATCATACAGGACATAGTGAGAAGCAATCTGGAGAATAAGCTCCGGGATATTTAGGAATAAACTAAGTGCCAGAGAGTAAATAACAGTGTACTGTAGGACAAGATGACGGCAGTGTGAACGGGACCTAGAAATATCCATAATGTCTGTACAGCAGTTCGATAGATATAGATTATATATATATATATATATATATATATATATATATATATATATATATATATATATATATATACACACACACACATACATACTGGCATTTTGTATATTGTAGGCTGCCATCTCAGATGGAAGCCAGCCAAATCGCTTAGTATCTCCGCCAATCACAAGAACAAGGGCCCGGACGCCCCCATTGCGGTTGAACGTGCTACTCAGTTCGGTTTACTTGTAGTATAAAATCAGTTCTTGAACAGCGCACTTTTGAGTCTATGGTTTACTGCTCATTGCCCAAGTTACCGGCCACCTCTGGACCATCAGCAGTGGTGGTCTCCTAGGGAAGGGGCATTGCACTTACAAGCTCTACTCTGAAGCGGAAAGGTTTCAGCGATCCTTAGAGACAAATCTGTCCTCTTGCAGTGGAGCGCGCCGTTCAGGCCAGTGGTGCCATCATGCAACTTTTACAAACTGTCAATCAGGAGAGCGACATCCTCCAGAAGCAGGAACCCAGCAGGCAGAGGGGCGCAGCTGAAGCATGAGACAACCCCTTTTGTTAGCAGATTTCCATTCTCCAGAACTTGCATGTTGCAGTGTCATGAGGAATAGCATAGATGTGTAGTCTCATCAGCATGGTGTCTAAACGCATACAATATGGATATGTTGACAAAAACCCATAACGAATGGCATTGTATAAAAGGCAGTAGGAAAACAATGCAGAGCCGTATGTAAGGTAAAGGTCCTTATTCCAGGAAAAAAAAAAAAAAATCCTGTCCCATAAACATTTCTAGGAAACACTTCTAAGAAAAGTCCAAGTGCGCTGGCAGAGTGCCAGGAGCAAGCGGCATTCACAAGAGCGGGATTCAGTCGATAGCTCACGTACAGAGTGTCAGCCACAGTCTCTCCACATCACCAGAGCCAGCTCTGCTTATAGAGGATTAGCCCTTGGTACAATGAATCCATTAGGAAAGGCAACTATGTTTTCAGCCGACTTTGTATTAAATCCATAATCCAGATCTGCAGCTCATAATGGGAAAACAACAAGAGCAGTGGTCCGATTTCTGCTCCAACTGTTTAATATATTTTTGCCTATCATTCTACAACGTCCATAAGACAAACATACTGCCTTGGATAACCCTCCTGAACCCCACTAGAATGGGGTGGGGGAGGTTGGGACCAGCTGGGAAAGTTATAAAAGACTTGGGTCTACCATGTGCCCATAACTCCACAGTTAAGCTGCAGAAAAAAGTCAAGTTATCATGCAACTTGCGTTAAAGTCCACGACAAGTGAGTCACATGCAACCTTCAATCAGCAACAAAAATTGAAAAAAAAAAAAAAAAAATCCCTCAAGACAGTCTCTGTTGCAATTTAACACGGCACTCAGTGACACGACATGTGGCTCCAGCCCAATTGCACAAACATCTGAAATGACCATGGAAAAAAGGCCACTGCAGGGAATCTACAGAGGAATGTGCCACCAGATCTTCACTTTGGCTCCGAGTGGGGTCCTGGAAAGTGAGGGGAGAAGAAGGAAAGAAAAAAAAAATAAAAATATTTGAAACATCAAATTTCAAAGTTACCACGTCCATCCCCAGGGATCTTGATGTTCCTTTGTCCATGGTGCACAACATAAGACGTTTACAACCCATGGCACTGTAACTACTCACTGGACGTGGACAGCAGATAGAGATTGAGGAAAGGTTGCAACGCAGGATAGTCTGGATGGCGGCTAAGCAACCCCAAAAGAAATTAAAGCTGTGCTGCAGGCTCGGGGTGCATCAGTGTCAGCATGAACTATCAGTCAAGATTTGAATGAAATGCTATTGCAGGAGACCCAGGAGGACCTCCACTGCTGACAGACAAAAAAAAAAAAAAAAAAAATAAAGTAGATAAATAGCAGTTTTTCCCCAAAATGTACATGAGTAAGGCTTCTTTCACACATGCGTCGGTACAGGTCCGTAACTAATTTTTTTTGCAGGATCCTGCATTCTCAAAAAACGACTGATTGCGACGGAAGCTGAAAAACGCAAGTGTGAAAATACCAAGCCAAAATCTTTCTGGGAAAGTCTTGCAGACAAATGAGCCCAATATAGAGCTTTTTCATAAAACACATCATTCTAATGTTTACAAAAAGAAAAAAACAGAATGGGACCTACGAAGAAAAGAACACTGTACCTACAGTCAAATATGGTGGAGGTTTAAAGATGTTTTGGAGTTCTTTTGCTGTGCAAGGCATCATGAAATCTGAAGATTACCAAAAGTATTTTATGACAATGTAGTGCCCAGTGTAAGAAAGCTGGGTTTGCACCCTAGGTCTTCCAGCGGGATAATGACTCAAAAATACATCAAGCAGCACCCAGAAACGGATGCAAACAAAGTGCTAGAGAATTCTGAAGTGGACAGTTATGAGTCCGGATCTAAATCTCCATTGTACACTTAGAGAAAAATTAAAGTTACTGTTAGGAGATGGCACAGTTGATTACTGTTGAGAGGCCAGGAGCAGTTTGCAGAAGAGTGGTCCAAAATTCCAGTTGAAAGGTGCAAGAAACGACTGATTGCAGATACTTATTCCAAAGGGTGTGCAACCAAAATATTTAAGATGAGGGTGCCAGCTATTTTGTCCTACCCATTTTTGGGTTTGTCTGAAATTATGTCCAATTTGTCTTTCCAATACACCCAAAAATATATATATATCAATTTCAAGGGTGCCAACACTTTTGGCCATGACTGCTATTATAGAGGCTGGAATTTTGGATCCGTCCTGTCCCGCTATAAGTGTCTATTCTCAGCCTCTAATCTAGACACACAGTACAATGTGTTCATAAACTGGATATTTGGCATCACAGTACTGTATGCGTAAAGGCGAGATAACAGAAATATGACCGAAGTGCCTCTGCTCATTTGACAGACGAACGCCTCATTTTAGAGGTATCCTCGTTATTTATTAACCTTCTCCCCACCGCCTACCTCAGGAATTCAGGAGAGCGATGTAAATAGAACCCATGTGATCATGACAAAGATAGAAAAACTGTACAAATCTCAATAAAGCTTCAAGAAATCCTGCATGTTGTATAGAACAAGAAGATTCTATAAGAGTTCAAGATAAGGTGACGGAACAAAGAGGGAATCACCAATGTAAGGACATGGAAAAAGGGGAACTGCTAACCTGATGGGGTCGTACTAGGTGCAGGACAACCTTACAGGCAGTCCCATATGGTATTAGGGTGTTGCAGCCTATGGTCCTTTCAGAATCTAGCTCTGAAAGAGTGAATGCAACAATGACCAAAGGTTGCTTGGTGCAACCTTCCAGAAAAGAAGAGGTCAACCTATATCTAGCCAGTCAGTTCATGGTCGTTACACCCAGCACAGACATCTTCTATAAGGTCTAGTTTCATGCATTCTGTTACCATGTTATGTCAGAACCAAGTCATGTGTGATTGCTGAACAGGTTAATGGAGAATGTCTGCTTAGGAGTGGCTTAGGAGGCAATCACGCCATCTTGTTCTTTAACGGGAGGTTGAATAACAGGAAGTTTCCTGCACTGTGAGGTCAGATCTGCAGTCAGGTGAGAGTACAGCCAAAGAGGCGATGGAGCATAGAAGAGGGATGGCAATGGGTAGTCCACCTTAGCTAGAAGTCTTTAGCTGGCATGTGGTCTCACCTCAGGCACAGGACTTGGAAGATCCATCAGTGAGGAACATTGTAGATCCAACCCTGAAAGTGGGGACAGTCCTGAAAATGCAGCGAGAGAGAAGATGTGCCAGATGAGAGTCCTCGTCCTGCCAGCATTATTCAACTGTTTTCTCAATCTTGGCCCATGTTACACATTCACCAATCATGTGTATGCACGGCTCTCCCAATCTTCTGCATTAGAAACCAGTTTTGAAGTACAACACACTTCAGACAAAGCCATTCAGGTCTTGGGACAGACCTCTTCAGATAATGGAAAGGTTCTGACTACATAAATTCTAGTCATGTTATGGAGCATAATAAAGGAGCACTTCTATAGAATTTTGTACACGTCATGAAAGCTGAACCCCGAGTTAATTCCAACATGACCCAGAAACACTTTCCATACCACAGATAAATTTTCAGAGTATAATTACGCATGTACATAGGAGTCTGATGCTTATGGCTGTAGCTGTCACATGGACTATGCTTCTAAAGCTTTGTAGAATCATCTAACTCATTACTGAACAAACAAGAACACACTTAGATTAATATCTATAGAAATTTTCGTTCCATATCCTGGAGAACATAAGGTTAATAAAATCCATGCTCTTATAATAGCCCCAGTACAGTCGGGTTACATTCCCCGATTTTCAGTCCCGTCAAATGGCGCAAGACTGCTTGTTCCAAAACACGGTGTTCTAGCGTTGACAGAATTCACGTGTCCCAACCACATGTGCTGCCGCCCCCTGCCGATCATACCGCAGGGTCACAACAGTGCCATTCTCAGCTGTTAGTATGGAGCCAAGAAATCACATGCTTCACAAAACACTAAAGTCTTCACTGCGCCTCCCAACTTTCTGTAGACTTTTTTTCTGCACTATAGTGTCTACATGAGGCTTGTATTTCACACCAATAATTCCAAGAGTCAATATGCAAGACCATGCACAGCACAGATCACAGAGGGGTATATTTCCATCTCTGCACATGCATGTGCACAGCCCCATAGAACATTGGATCAAATGTGATCTGACCTTTGGTTGGATCGCATTTGGGCCGAAAACACGGTCATCTGCAACGGCCCTAAGGCTGTTCTAATTAAAACCTAGACTATAGCCTTGGGGCCATATTGTGATGGCTAGATAACTGGGTCAGTGTCTCCAAAATAGCAGGTTAAAAACTAAATAGCGGTGGAAGAAAGGACAACCGGTCAATAGAGGACTGATGCGGATTGGATGCTGGCCCTTCTATAGTGTTTTTCTGGGATCTGACAAATTACTGAAAAGTTAACCCTGGCTATAGTAAGAGGGTGTCAGAAAATACAGCAAATTCCGGCTTGGGTCTGTAGTGCCCGTGGGGACCACCCATTCACCCCTGTACATCTAACCATTGCCTGAACTTTATGTGAGGCCAGCCACGTGCCATCACCTATACCAGTTAGTTCATTCATTGAAGGTCTCTGGCAGGTTTTGCACATTGTGTCCCAAGAACTGTACCCAATGCATTTGCACATTGACTTCTTGGCAGATAAGACCCACGTGTTTGGACAGGATACCATTTCAGTTCCGTGGAATAGATTGAGTCTTACAAAATAGCGACCACTGAAGGTGGTGCTCTCTCAACTCACGTAATACTAGTTGGCAAAGCTGTATTCAGCGGGCAGCAATCTGCATGAGTCAGAGCCAAGGAATGACTGACGAGCACTTGTGGACGAGGGCAAGCTGAAGAGCAGGGTGAATAAACACTCCAGGGTATCGGGAAGTGCGGCCATCAAGTGCGTCAGTCCTGACTTGCAACTTTGCAATGCTGACACACCGTTGTGCCATCTTTCATACCCAGATTAATTGCATGGCCAAGGTCATGGCAACACAAGGACTTGTGTACATGGCAATATTTGGTGGTTTTACCCGTTTTGGGAGGGAGGATAGACGTGCTAAAGGGGTTGTCTGGGACTCGTACATCCTGATCTCAGCATCATCAAAATTCCCTCAAACTGTGTTCAAGGGACAAGTGTACCCAATTTTACACAGAATGGAGCCCTAGGCAAAAGTTTAAAATAGGGCCCCAAATGCTCACATATTGCACCATCACACAAACATTAACGCAAGCGGAGTTATTGAAATCCTTCACCGCTTTTTTTCCCAGGATCTTTACGCTGGCTAAAGAAGAATGATGGCAACAAAACAAATCACCAATAGATCAAACTGTCCCAATACACCATCACATTAATCGGCAGCACATCTGCAGTTGCACCAAGCGAGGCCCTTCTGAGAACAATTTGTGCCGGCATAAATATGCAGCATTTTGATCATTCATTGAGAAATTGCTGAGGTTTGTCTTTGGACTCCAGTTGATGCTACGGGAATTTATAAATGTGAACACTAACCATACAGTACGTGACAGCGCCAGCACGGTGGGGTCTGTAAGCCAAACCTCTGGCTCCACAGCACCGGTCACTACTGAGCATGTACATAAAGTGCAGCACAGATTCATCTCAGCTAAAAGCCCAGATCCCTGGATCAGGAACAGAACAGACATTTATAGGACATTTCAGAACTTTCCCAAATTACTGTGAAAATATTTACAGCACATTCTGCATTGTATCACTGAATCCAATGTATTATATAATATAGGAGTCTATCCATTTTATACCGACTTCAAAGCTCTACATACCACACACATACACCGAGCACATCCAGATATATGCATACACACTAACACATGCATTGATGCAGCACAGAGACATAGTACACTGCTCAAAAAAAAAAAAAAAAAAAAAAAGAAAAAGGAACAAGTCTATCACACTTTTGTTAAATTAACACCGACTGAATCAATTTCTCCTGCTGTTGTGCAAATGGAACAGACAACAAGTAGAAGTGAAAGGCAATTAGCAAAACAACCTCCTTAAAGGAGTGGTTCTGCAGGGGGTGACCACAGACTATTTGGGTATGTGCATACATTGCGGATTCTCTGCAGATATGCAGCGTTTTTTTGAGGTGCAGAAAATCTGCAGATCTGCAATTGATTTACAGCACAATGTAAATCAATGAGAAAAAAAAAATGCTGTGCACACTTTGCGGAAAATCCGCTGCGGTTTAAAAGAAGTAGCATGTCACTTTTTTGTGAATCTGCAGCGTTTTTGTACCCATTCCATTATAGAAAATGGCAGGGGTAAAAACCGCAGCAAATCTGCAAGAAAACCGCAGCAAAAACGCTGCGGAACCGCAGGTGCGTTTTCTGCCAGGAGGCAGAATCCGCACCAGAAATTCCTAGGCCTAATCCGCAACGTGTGCACACAGCCTTTATCTGTTCTCATCCTTTTTGGCTTTTATGGTCACTTTCGCATTTGGTCATTGCCCTCACACCTAGAGGAACTGTATAGTAAAAGGGGCGGTTTCTACAACCCACAGCAGTTGCTAAGGTAGTGCAGCTCATCCAGGATGGCACATCAATGCAAGTTGTGGAAAGAATAGCTGTTTTTCAGCACAGTGTCCATAGAATGAAACTGATACCAGGAGACGTGGAGTGAGCCGTAGGAGGGCAACAACCGAGCAGCAGGACCATTACCTCCTCATTTGTTCAAGGAGGAACAGGGCCAAACCCCTGCAAAATGACCTCCAGTAGACCACTAACATACATGCCACTAGTTGGCGGCCCCTGGACAACTTCCCAGTTTGCCTCATCATAATGCTGACACTCCATGTACCTAGAAGAATGGATGGTTTTAAAGCAAAAAGGCAGTCACAACAAATATTGATCTGATGAAAAAAAAAATTATAAATATATATATATATTTATTATATTATAGTTTTTTCTTTTTTTCCCCTCTCCTGCAGAAAGTCTGCCTTATGTGAATGATTGAGTTGTTACCAAAAAAAGAAAAAAATTTACTGTACAGTGCATAAGATTTAGGCAGGTGTATATATATTTTTTCTTTTTGCCCAATGCAGATGACTAGGATGAGAACAAGTAAACCTATATACGGAGCAGACTGATGTGCACCGTGCATGCTGCAGTCACACTGAGGACTCTGCCTGGTTATATAGCTCCCAGCCTAAGCACTTAGGAGAGGTAATGCAGGGAGGTTAACAAAGTTCAATAACTTGTAGTGACCTTCACACAGATAAGCAGGGCCCCAGTCTATGCACAAACACCACATTGGCCTCAGACACAGCCTGAAAAATAAGCCAGCATTGCTGGCTCAGAGCAGCCAGGTAGAAGCACATACATTAAGTGTCAGGCGCTATATAGGGTGAATTTGTAGGGAAGATCCCTCTAGGGCGTTAGGTGTAGGTTTGCACAAGCAACATTTACAGCAATCCAGGTGAGACTCCAGCTTTGTCATTAGTATCAATTCCTTATATGAGCAACAAAGTGGTTTCCCATGGCCATGTATAGGAAGAGTTTTCCCAGGGTTTTTTGGAGCAGCTCTACTCCAAATATCTTGGTGGACATAACCTAATTCAGGGCCATCCTGTCCGAAGTAGATCACAGACTGATGGAGACCAGTAATGAGCGTAGGCATAACATTTTTATGCTGAATTTATGAAAATTAAAAAAAATAAACCAAACAAAAAAACACACACATAGGTTCAGAAACGGCCAAGTAAGCAGCGACAGTTTGTGCTCAATAATATAAATATATAAGGTTTAGGTCTGTGGTTCCGTAGAGATGACACATCCGGGATGTTAGAAGTCCTGATAGTTACCCCCTTTCTGCCCAGGAATTAGTGGACAGTTGGCAGCCATGTAGCTCTATGGTATACTTTAAATGCATGTGATACTGATGGTCAATCAATATTGATCACGTATCATATCAGACTGAGGGTCCAGCACCTAGCTGCACCGACACCACTCAGCTTAACAGCTGCACTACACAACTCCAGACATTGTAGCGGCCGCTGCAGTGTCCTGCAGATCAGCCATTTAAATGAAGGGATTTGCAGAACGCAATAGTGGCAGCTACACTGCACCTTCATTCAATGTTAGATCCAGCCTCCGGAGCCAATAACAGCTTCTCCACGCAAATTCTCAGACCCCACTGATCAGCCATCATATGACCATAAAACCCCTCTAAGCAACTAATCTCTTTTTTCTTGTATTGGAAAGGGTAACAAAATCCCCAGATTTGCATCTTGCAGATTAGGTGGATTTAATCATTCAAATCAAATCCGTTACATGTGGACATGGCCTAGTGGATCCGCAGCTTGCTCTGCTTCAATGCCAAGATTTAACGGAGTCGGATCATTGTGGCAGGGAAGTGGTAAAGAACATGATGTACAGTAATTTTCCTTCCGCTTTTTGAAACTGACAAAACAAAACCCCAGCAGTGGGAAATGCTTGCATCTTGTTCAAACAAAAAAATCATGCAAGGAGCTGTAAATCTGTGCACAGATGGGAATAAAAAAATAAAAAAAAAAAATGCAAAAATCAGAGCAAATTTCACATGATTGTTAATGGCTGCACGATTTTCCACAAGTCACATCAACTGTTTCTCATCTGTCACATGTGGCCTTACACTTCACCCCCATACATTTCTGGATGCAGGGTGGTAATGAGCTAGGCAAACACCTCTGGTTAAGGTACCATTACACTAAACGACTTACCAACGATCACGACCAGCGATACGACCTGGCCGTGATTGTTGGTAAGTCGTTGTGTGGTCGCTGGGGATCTGTCACACAGACAGCTCTCTCCAGCGACCAACGATCAGGGGAAAGACTTCGGCATCGTTGAAACTGTCTTCAACGATGCCGAAGTCCCCCTGCAGCACCTGGGTAACCATCGGGTTACGAAGCGTAGGGCCGCGCTTAGTAACCCGATAAATACCATGGTTACCATTGTAAAAGTTAAAAAAAAAAAAAACAGTACATACTCACATTTTGATGTCTGTCACGTCCCCCGCCGTCAGCTTCCCGCACTGACTGTCAGTGCCGGCCGTAAAGCAGAGCACAGCGGTGAAGTCACCGCTGTGCTCTGCTTTACGGCCGGCACTGACAGTCAGTGCAGGGAAGCTGACGCCGGGGGACGTGACACATCAGAATGTGAGTATGTACTGTTTTTTTTTTTTTTAACTTTTACAATGGTAACCAGGGTAAATATCGGGTTACTAAGCGCGGCCCTGCGCTTAGTAACCCGATATTTACCCTGGTTACAAGTGAACACATCGCTGGATCGGCGTCACACACGCCGATCCAGCGATGACAGCGACCAAAAAAAGGTCCTGATCATTCCCCAACGACCAATGATCTCCCAGCAGGGGCCTGATCGTTGGTCGCTGTCACACATAATGAGATCGTTAGCGGGATCGTTGCTACGTCACAAAAAGTGTGACGTTGCAACGATATCGTTAACAATATTGTTATGTGTGAAGGTACCTTTAGAGGAAGGCTTTGTGTGTTTTGCAGTAATTAATCCCCCAGTCAAGGCCCCTGTAATGCAAATCATCCATGGTCACCTTGTTGTGGGAGGAAGGTTTTAGCCACACTTGTCACCTGGCTCCTAGGAGCAGGCAGGTGTAGGGTTACAGGTGAGATTAGAGACTGTCCAGTCACCACCTGTCCCTGGACCATCAAAGCCTGCAGGTTACCCCTGTGCACAACACAGATCCCTGACGGTAATGGATGCTGCATTAACCCATTTGGTGCCAGGTGGTTGTGTGCTGCGGTTCATAAATATTAAAGTGAGAAATGCTGGCACACCAAATATAACTGGATAGAGGAGATTTAATCCTGTACTTTGTACCAGGTTCCGGTCCACTGTAGAGCTGTAAAGTCTGCAGGTGCCCGTCCTCGCTTACCATGGTGCGTTAGCAGGTAATATACAGTGGGTAGGGAGATATAAAGAGATAAGGGCAGAACACTACAGATAGTCACATGGCATCCGGGTCACACTCCAGACCCTTCATTACTGGAGTCAGGAGTGTTCTGCAGGCAACATTAACTTGCAGCAGATTTTATGCAACTGGAAAACTGTCCCATAGTCGATAGGCACATCGGCATCTAGAAGACATCATGTGCACACTGGCTTAAGGGACAAGGCATCAAGACTGACGCTTTCTGCACCAATGTTGATGCACTGCAGCGAGCAAGTACTGCCCCCTAAGTTGCTTTTCTTTCCCTTCTATATGTTCCACACTGAACTCTTCTTCGTGGCAGCCTTAGTGTTCTGGCTTCTTCTGAACTCAGATCGTACACGTCACTCCGCCAGTGTCCCATTAGTCATAATGAAGCGTAATTACCTTGCAGCATGACTCTGCTTCCCAGGAGGTATTTTATGATCATTGTACCATATTTAACCCCTTTACCCCCAAGGGTGGTTTGCACGTCAATGACCAGGCCAATTTTTACAATTCTGACCACTGTCCCTTTATGAGGTTATAACTCCGAAACGCTTCAACGGATCCTGGTGATTCTGACATTGTTTTCTCGTGACATATTGTACTTCATGATAGTGGTAACATTTCTTTGATAGTACCTGCGTTTATTTGTGAAAAAAACGGAAATTTGGCGAAAATTTTGAAAATTTCGCAATTTTCAAACTTTGAATTTTTATGCAATTAAATCACAGAGATAGGTCACACAAAATACTTAATAAGTAACATTTCCCACATGTCTCCTTTACATCAGCATAATTTTGGAACCAATTTTTTTTTTTGTTAGGGAGTTATAAGGGTTAAAAGTTGACCAGCAATTTCTCATTTTTACAACACCATTTTTTTTTTTAGGGACCACGTCTCATTTGAAGTCATTTTGAGGGGTCTATATGATAGAAAATGCCCAAGTGTGACACCATTCTAAAAACTGCACCCCTCAAGGTGCTCAAAACCACATTCAAGAAGTTTATTAACCCTTCAGGTGTTTAATAGGAATTTTTGGAATGTTTAAATAAAAATGAACATTTAACTTTTTTTACACAAAAAATTTACTTCAGCTCCAATTTGTTTTATTTTACCAAGGGTAACAGGAGAAATTGGACCCAAAAAGTGGTTGTCCAATTTGTCCTGAGTACGCTGATACCCCATATGTGGCAGTAAACCACTGTTTGGGCGCATGGGAGAGCTCGGAAGGGAAGGAGCGCAGTTTGACTTTTCAATGCAAAATTGACAGGAATTGAGATGGGACGCCATGTTGCGTTTGGAGAGCCACTAATGTACCTAAACATTGAAACCCCCCACAAGTGACACCATTTTGGAAAGTAGACCCCCTAAGGAACTTATCTGGATGTGTGGTGAGCACTTTGACCCACCAAGGGCTTCACAGAAGTTTATAATGCAGAGCCATAAAAATAAAACAAAATTTTTTTCCCACAAAAATTATTTTTTAGCCCCCAGTTTTGTATTTTCCCAAGGGTAACAGGAGAAATTGGTCCACAAAAGTTGTTGTCCAATTTGTCCTGAGTACGCTGATACCCCATATGTTGGGGTAAACCCCTGTTTGGGCACACAGGAGAGCTCGGAAGGGAAGGAGCACTGTTTTACTTTTTCAACGCAGAATTGGCTGGAATTGAGATCGGACGCCATGTCGTGTTTGGAGAGCCCCTGATGTGCCGAAACAGTGGAAACCCCCCAATTATAACTGAAACCCTAATCTAAACACACCCCTAACCCTAATTCCAACGGTAACCCTAACCACACCTCTAACCCTGACACACCCCTAACCCTAATCCCAACCCTATTCCCAACTGTAAATGTAATCTAAACCCTAACCCTAACTTTAGCCCCAACCCTAACTGTAGCCCTAACCCTAGCCCTAGCCCTAACCCTAACGGGAAAATGGAAATAAATACATTTTTTTTTTATTTTTCCCCTAACTAAGGGGGTGATGAAGGGGGGTTTGATTTACTTTTATAGCGAGTTTTTTAGCGGATTTTTATGATTGGCAGCCGTCACACACTGAAAGACCCTTTTTATTGCAAAAAATATTTTTTGCAATACCACATTTTGAGAGCTATAATTTTTCCATATTTTGGTCCACAGAGTCATGTGAGGTCTTGTTTTTTGCGGGACGAGTTGACGTTTTTATTGAAAACATTTTTGGGCACGTGACATTTTTTGATCGCTTTTTATTCCGATTTTTGTGAGGAAGAATGACCAAAAGCCAGCTATTCATGAATTTCTATTGGGGGAGGCGTTTATACCATTCAGAGTTTGGTAAAATTGATAAATCAGTTTTATTCTTCGGGTCAGTACGATTACAGCGATACCTCATTTATATCATTTTTTTATAGTTTGGCGCTTTTATACGATAAAAACCATTTTACAGAAAAAATAATTATTTTTGCATCGCTTTATTCTCAGGACTATAACTTTTTTATTTTTTTGCTGATGATGCTGTATGGCGGCTCTTTTTTTGCGGGACAATATGACGCTTTCAGCGGTACCATGGTTATTTATATCTGTCCTTTTGATCGCGTGTTATTCCACTTTTTGTTCGGCGGTATGATAATAAAGCGTTGTTTTTTGCCTCGTTTTTTTTTTTTTTTTCTTACGGTGTTTACTGAAGGGGTTAACTAGTGGGACAGTTTTATAGGTCGGGTCGGTACGGACGCGGCGATACTAAATATGTGTACTTTTATTGTTTTTTTTTTATTATTTAGATGAAGAAATGTATTTATGGGAATAATATTTTTTTTTTTTTTCATTATTTTGGAATATTTTTTTTAATTTTTTTTTACACATTTGGAAATTTTTTTTTTTACTTTTTTACTTTGTCCCAGGGGGGGACATCACAGATCAGTGATCTGACAGTTTGCACAGCACTCTGTCAGATCACTGATCTGACATGCAGCGCTGCAGCCTTCACAGTGCCTGCTCTGAGCAGGCTCTGTGAAGCCACCTCCCTCCCTGCAGGACCCGGATCCGCGGCCATCTTGGATCCGGGGCTGGAGGGAGCAGGGAGGGAGGTGAGACCCTCGCAGCAACGCGATCACATCGCGTTGCTCCGGGGGTCTCAGGGAAGCCCGCAGGGAGCCCCCTCCCTGCGCGGTGCTTCCCTGCACCGCCGGCACATCGCGATCATCTTTGATCGCGGTGTGCCAGGGGTTAATGTGCCGGGGGCGGTCCGTGACCGCTCCTGGCACAGAGTGCCGGATGTCAGCTGCGATAAGCAGCTGACACCCGGTCGCGATCGGCCGCGCTCCCCCCGTGAGCGCGGCCGATCGGCTATGACGTACTATCCCGTCCAGGGTCAGATAAGCCCAGGGCACCTCGACGGGATAGTACGTCTAAGGTCACAGAGGGGTTAAGGACTCAAGATCACATTTTATTACCCATCACATTGTCAACGCAAGGACAACCTGCTCCATGCAGAAAAAGGGGACTTTCTTGCCCTTTAGAGGTAAAAAAAAAAAAAAAAGTCACAGAACCCTGTAGTCGGTGGTCATCAGACCAGAGCCGTGCAAACCTCCTCCTGCCTGCTGGGCATCCTTGGTGCCTCTGGCTTAACAAGTCCAGCGGAAGGAGGTATGGCAGCCATGGATAAACCACCACCTAGCAGGGTCTCGCAGATCTTTTTACTCAATGCTATTGACCGTTGCAGATATTTTCCAAGCATCAATTACAATGCGATGCAGATTTAGTTATTTATTTAATCACAAACTAAATTCTGTGGACAGTCAATAAAAACAAAAAAGTGTCCATTAATTCACTGCAAAAATCAGCAAGGCAAATTTGCTGAAAAAAAACCAAAAAAAAAAAACCTGCTATGTGGAGCAGTTGACAAATGACAAAAGCAATTTCTGACAAATTCATAAGTCACAATTTCAATAAAGTCTATGATTGAAGTCTCATTCTGACACCCCACCTAGGACTGTAATAAGGACCTGACTCAGGCCTTGCTTGTAGCACAATAATGGTGTGATGCACATGGTGACACTGGTGGAGGGAAGCAGAGTATGAGATGTAAAGGGTCACCCGACATGTGCAGCCTGTATATACACAGATCTGCTTAACCAGCAGGCTGGACGTCACATGCTCCATAGGGATCAATGCAGACAAAGCAACAGACGGCTCCTGTATATACACAGTGCATAGGAAAACAGTCATAGATAATCTCACAGTCAGACTGCACAGTACACAGGCATCAAGTGCTTCCTACATTGCACCTCTGCCCCATACAATGTATCACCTTCACCTGCAATGTATCATTGTCTCTGGATATTTACAAACCATTCACAAACACTGCCTGCTGGTAATTACTGAATGAGGTTTATCCACTCCGGACAATCACACTTCCCTTAGGTCAGGTTCAGTATTTTACATCAGTGTGTGTAAGCCAAAACCAGGAGAGGAACAATCACGGGAAAAGCAATAGAAACATATGCACCACTTCTGTACTCATCACCCACTCCTGGTTTGGGCTTACAGATACTGATCGTGTGAACGCGGCCTTAGGAGAAGGCCTCTAGAATAACAAGGCGTCCTCCAAAATCTACAGAGAAACCTGCAGAACATTTATCCGTCAAACTATCATCACTACACAAGAAATGAAGCACTGCACAATAACCATTGATATCAATAGTCTGGCCATGGAGGTGCCCGGCCTGCTCCCCAGGTGACCCTGATGTGGTCCCTCTCTGGGCCGGGACACCCTGTACAGTGGGAGAGAGCTTTCTGACCAAGTCAATATCGAGGTTCTCTTTAGAATATATATTTATTTTATTTATTTATTTTAACCCCTTAGTGACGGAGCCAAATTTTTGAAATCTGACCAGTGTCACTTTATGTGGTAATAACTGTGGAACACTTCAGCAAATCCCAGTGATTGAGACTTTGTGCCACATTATACTTTACTAGATGGTGGTCCGATTCTAACACATCGGGTATTCTGGAGTATGTATGTATGTATGTATGTATGTATGTATGTATGTATGTATGTATGTATGTATGTATGTATGTATGTATGTATGTATGTATGTATGTATGTATGTATGTACAGTGGGGCAAAAAAGTATTTATTCAGTCAGCAATAGTGCAAGTTCCACCACTTAAAAAGATGAGAGGCGTCTGTAATTTACATCATAGGTAGACCTCAACTATTGGAGACAAACTGAGAAAAAAAAATCCAGAAAATCACATTGTCTGTTTTTTTAAGATTTTATTTGCATATTATGGTGGAAAATAAGTATTTGGTCAGAAACAAACAATCAAGATTTCTGGCTCTCACAGACCTGTAACTTCTTCTTTAAGAGTCTCCTCTTTCCTCCACTCATTACCTGTAGTAATGGCACCTGTTTAAACTTGTTATCAGTATAAAAAGACACCTGTGCACACCCTCAAACAGTCTGACTCCAAACTCCACTATGGTGAAGACCAAAGAGCTGTCAAAGGACACCAGAAACAAAATTGTAGCCCTGCACCAGGCTGGGAAGACTGAATCTGCAATAGCCAACCAGCTTGGAGTGAAAAAATCAACAGTGGGAGCAATAATTAGAAAATGGAAGACATACAAGACCACTGATAATCTCCCTCGATCTGGGGCTCCACGCAAAATCCCACCCCGTGGGGTCAGAATGATCACAAGAACGGTGAGCAAAAATCCCAGAACCACGCAGGGGGACCTAGTGAATGAACTGCAGAGAGCTGGGACCAATGTAACAAGGCCTACCATAAGTAACACACTACGCCACCATGGACTCAGATCCTGCAGTGCCAGACGTGTCCCACTGCTTAAGCCAGTACATGTCCGGGCCCGTCTGAAGTTTGCTAGAGAGCATTTGGATGATCCAGAGGAGTTTTGGGAGAATGTCCTATGGTCTGATGAAACCAAACTGGAACTGTTTGGTAGAAACACAACTTGTCGTGTTTGGAGGAAAAAGAATACTGAGTTGCATCCATCAAACACCATACCTACTGTAAAGCATGGTGGTGGAAACATCATGCTTTGGAGCTGTTTCTCTGCAAAGGGGCCAGGACGACTGATCCGGGTACATGAAAGAATGAATGGGGCCATGTATCGTGAGATTTTGAGTGCAAACCTCTTCCATCAGCAAGGGCATTGAAGATGAAACGTGACTGGGTCTTTCAACATGACAATGATCCAAAGCACACCGCCAGGGCAACGAAGGAGTGGCTTTGTAAGAAGCATTTCAAGGTCCTGGAGTGGCCTAGCCAGTCTCCAGATCTCAACCCTATAGAAAACCTTTGGAGGGAGTTGAAAGTCCGTGTTGCCAAGCGAAAAGCCAAAAACATCACTGCTCTAGAGGAGATCTGCAGGGAGGAATGGGCCAACATACCAACAACAGTGTGTGGCAACCTTGTGAAGACTTACAGAAAACGTTTGACCTCTGTCATTGCCAACAAAGGATATATTACAAAGTATTGAGATGAAATTTTGTTTCTGACCAAATACTTATTTTCCACCATAATATGCAAATAAAATGTTAAAAAAACAGACAGTGATTTTCTGGATTTTTTTTTCTCAGTTTGTCTACCATAGTTGAGGTCTACCTATGATGTAAATTACAGACGCCTCTCATCTTTTTAAGTGGTGGAACTTGCACTATTGCTGACTGACTAAATACTTTTTTGCCCCACTGTATGTATGTATGCATGTATGCATGTATGTATGTATGCATGAATACTCCTGGCGCAGTCCCTGCAGGTGCCCGTCTGCCCGGCACCCCTGCTTCTTCCTGTACAGAGCTGTCACATGGTACCGCTCATTACAGTAATGAATATGTGGCTCCACCTCCCATAGAGGTGGAGCCGCATATTCATTACTGTAATGAGCGGTAACGGTGACCGCTCAGTACAGGAAGAAGCAGGGGTGCCGGGCAGCCAGGGACTTGCAGGGACCGCACCAGGAGCAGGTGAGTATAACGGCGAGGGGGAGCGCTGCGCGATATTCACCTGCTCCTCGTTCCAGTGCCACTCGGTCATCAGCATCTTCTGCAGTGACGCTCAGGTCAGAGGGCGCGGTGACGTGGTTAGTGCGCACCCTCTGCCTGAGCATCAGTGCAGAAGACGGAGTGGCACCGGAACGAGGAGCAGGTGAATACTGCAAGTGCCAGGGGCCTGAGAGGTGAGTATGTGATTTTTTTTATTTTTTTTTATCGCAGCATCAGCAAATGGGGCAAGTGTCTGTATGGAGCATCTATGGGGCCATAACATTTGTGCAGCACTATATGGGGCAAGTGTCTGTATGGGGCCATAATCAACGTTTGTGCAGCATTATATTGGGCAAATGTGTCTATGGAGCATCTTATGGGGCCATCAAACTGTATGGAGCATTATATGGGGCTCCTGATTCAATATCAATATTCAAAAACACAACCTACTGATGTCTCAATTAATTTTACTTTTATTGGTATCTATTTTTAGCAGATAAATAGAAGAAACAGCGGGCACTCACCATCCAAATAAAATTCCAATACTTTATTCTGACAACATGTCTGAAACAGGGCAGGCAGGGATAAACGGGTATCCACAGACGACGGCCGTTTTGCGCTGTTGCGCCTCCACGGGTCTGAATCTATTTTTACTTTTGACATTTACCGGTAGCTGCTGCATTTCCCACCCTAGGCTTATACTTGAGTCATTAAGTTTTCTCAGTTTTTTTGTGGCAAAATTAGGGATGGGGTCGGCTTATACTCGAGTATATACGGTATATAGTAGATGATAATGGTAAATTTAGGTTGATATGTTGTGTGTTTATTTATAAAAAAAAATATCAGAAATTTGAGAAAAAAAAAAAGTTAAAAAATTAGCAATTTTCAAACTTGAATGATTTTCCCTTTAATCCAGATGGTCACACCACAGCAAAACATTAACAACATTTCCTGCATGTCGGCTTTACATCAGCACCATGTGTTTTTAACAAAAATTTTTAGGGACCTATTCATGTTTGAAATGCCTTTAGTGGTCCCATATATTGGGAAACCCCCAAAAGTGATACCATTTTAAAAAGAGCACCCCCTGGCATATTGAAAACTGCTGTCAGGTAGTTTATTAACCCTTCAGGTGATTTTCAGGAATTAATGCAAAGTGGCATGACAGAAATGAAAATGTGTATTTTTACCACCTAAATGCCTCTAACTTCTGAACAGGTTACTCTAGCCGACAGACTCTGGCTGCTATTTGGTCATGAACTGCCATGGCAAACATCAGGACCATACAATGATGATCTCAGGGTACTGATGGGGATAAAGAGGAAGCCCCCACACTCTGTTATCCATTTATATGATGTAGTCACTATTGACAGCAGCATCTAAGGGGTTAAACAGATTTGGACGGTGAAAGCACTGATTGTGGCTGATGCAGCAAGTTGTCAGCTATAGTGGACAGCCGACAGCTGCTGGATTGTCACCTGTATGGGGAGGCTATTCTCTTATATCTCAGGTCAGTTGAAAGCCGTATTGGCGGTCATTAAGGGGTTAAAAGTCTTCAGCGCGATCTGAAGCCATGATGGCAACTTGATGGGTGAACGATCTGTAGGAAGATCGATATTTACATTAGGTGTAAGGTGGCGCTTGTTCAGCAGTGGGCACCAAGTTATACAGGTGCTGTGTAACCATCCACCCTGAAAATTCTGACTGGTGCACCATATACCCATTGACTTCAATGAGATTTTCCACTGACGAGAACTGCTTACAAACAAAATTAAAAAATAAAAAGGGAATCCTTTCTTGTATATACCAGGTCTGAACATGGGGAAAAAAAAAAAAAAAAAAAAAAACACAAAAAACAAAAACAGCGCATGTACCGTAGTCGTGCAGCTGAGGACAATGTCTGAACTCGGCTCACTGCCAAGACGACCTTTGATTTTGCTGTAGTTGCAAAAACTTACAGACCTCAACAATAAGGTAAAAAAAAAAATAATGCATAAGATCACAAAATGTGACATCTTCATCATGCCCAAAAGGCTGCCGAGGATCTCCATCCAGAAGGGGACAATAAACCAGTTTCCATCATTATTACAGGACAGGTCTGTGGTTTTTTTTTACCTTATAATGGTGTCAGGTATAATTTGATACTTTAGGAACATTCCCCACCACCATGGCATTTTCTAAAGAGTGGGTAGAGTTCAGCAGAATGGAGAGGGCCAATAACTGACTATGGCTATGTGCCCACGTTGCGGATTTGTGTGCGGATTTTTCTGCACCGTTCTTGAAAAATCCGCAGGTAAAACGCACTGCATTTTACCTGCAGATTTACCGCCGATTTTCTGCGTTTTTTTGTGCAGATTTCACCTGTGGATTCCTATTGAGGAGCAGGTGTAAAAAGCTGCGGAATCCACACAAAAAAAATTGACATGCTGCGGAAAATAAACTGCAATGTTTCCGACTGCGGATTTGGTTTTCCATAGGTTTACATGGTACTGTACACTCAGGGAAAACTGCTGCCAATCCGCAGCGTGTGCACATAGCCTATAACTTACACCCAGTACCAGCCCTCTGTCAGGCTATGTTCACACATGGCGGTTCTTTCTGCAGTAAAACCTGCTCTCTTGGGGGGGGGGGGTGAATTCTCCACATCATTTAGTGACAAAAAAAAATAAAATAAACTAAGATTTTGGCACAAAAAAAAAAGGGAAAAAAAAAAAAAAATCATGACAATCCAGTACCTGCATTTTTTTTCCAGCACTCATTACTTTCAATGGTTAAAAAACACTGAAAAACAACATGATGCTCTATTCTGGAGGGGAAAAAAAAAAATCAAAAGCACAAAATACCGAGGACAAAGAAAAAAGGTTGTACAAGAGATTTCTGCTGGTACTGTAAAATGCAGCTGAAAATCCGCATAAAAAGAACGCAGCAAAAACGTCACGTGTGAACATCCCCTCACAGGCTGGGTTTCAGAGCTACAGATTACATAACAGAACACCTGCCTGTAAGGTCCACAGCAGCCAATCAGAGAGCAACTTTTATTTCTTAAACAGGTCTGACAGAATAAGAGCTGCTGTGTGATTGGCTTGCAGACAGTGTGGCGGCCAGTGAGCGGACGGTGCCGGTGGCCGGACTTTGCCTCTCTCCCGGGGGTGCAGACTGCCCGCAGCCGCCGCCGCCGCGCACTCACCCAGGCAGGCTCCGCTCACCAGCGCGGTGGCAGTCAGGGCGCCGGCGGACGCTCCATAGATGTTCCTGGCATTCTCCACCAGGAAGGGTGCGTGCTCCTTCAGACAACTGGCGACTCCGATGTGGTAGATCCCCAGGAACCCGCAGCCCGCGAAGGAAATGTTCCAGGGGGAGTCCAGGGGGAACATGTCCGACCGTCCGGTGTCCGCCGCCTCTATGCTGCACGGGGAGAGAAGCCGCAGATCAGCACCGTCCGCACGCACCGCCGCTGCGCCCTTCCGCCAGCTCTGCGCCATTTACCTCAGTCTCCGTCCGGTCCGCCCGCGACACTTTCTCCTCCGTCCAATTCCTGCTATTATATTATTATAGGCGGCAGCTCTGACGTCACAGCTCAGCGACCAATCAGCGCGCATTCCTGGTGGAAATGTCAGTGGCGATACAGCGCGGCCTGACCAATGAGCGCCGGAGATGGAGCTACACCCTCTTGTGTAGGCGGGGCGCTGCCTGTCACCTCCTGATCTGCCGCTGGGGGCCGCACTCTCCTCCCTCTGCTGTCATTATGCGGACAGTTCTGCACGGCGGGCAGCAGGGGGCGCCGCTCACTATTCTCCAGTGCAGCTGACTGTAGACGGAATGATGAGCTGTGAGACTGGCAATGAGCACGATCGTACGACGGATCCAGACGATCTCCAACCCATCACATTGGTTCCTGGACGTATCCGTTTGAATCAGGAATAAACTTATGACACAGGGGGGTGCGTTTCTTTGGGATTCGGCTGACCCCACTTTCACAGGTATATTGGAGATTCAGTACTTCCCCCTGTATTGTACCATATTGGCTGGATTAGTATCCGATCCTCTGGTCTCTTGGATCTAGAGTGTATTTGGACCGGAGAGTGGCTATACCGATCTATAGCTGGCTCCATTAGTGGCAGATTAGAACCACAGTATTGGAGCCATATGGTGGCAATTTAGCTGCTTTATATCCGGCTCTTAGGGTGATAGATTGGAATAATTATTATTGGCACATAAATGTGTATTGTGTAACTTTACACTGCCCAAATTAATAGTAACTTCCTTATAGGCCTTTCTGCTCACTGTGGTTCAGTTTATACTTCACCTATAGCAGTTAAACCTGCATGTTTTTTGCACTCTGCGGTTTTTATAGTTCCCACGTTTTTACAACTATTTTTTGCACATAGCACTTTCTGGCACAATCCAGTATACTTCATGGTTATACTCAACCTTTTCCTTTTTTTGCACTTTATATTGCACATATAAGTTATTACTTGCTATAATTTTGCACATATTGCATTAAGGAGTGTGTATTTGAATATATGCCGATTTTTTTTTTGGCTACATATAAATCCTGTTAACAATATATGTCATCTTGGGGTGATGTTTGAACCGGTTATTTAAATACAATATATTTTTAAAGGGTCAGCCTGTACCATTGTTGATATCGATTTTATTATACAAAAAATATTTTCCCATTGTGCGCACATGTGTCTATATTTTAGCTGTATTTTCTATTTTAATATTTGCCAAATATATATATAATAAAGGCATTTTAATCTTATTCCTGTTTGGGAGATCTTTTTTGACTTTTCTATATTGGCTGTGGTTGCTTTCTCTCAGAAAGGGGGACAGTATACCAGGAAGGGCCCAGGATGGGAGCCATGTATACCAGACAGGGGGACATCTATACCAGGAAGGAGCCAGGATGGGGGACATCTATACCAGGAAGGAGCCAGGATGGGGGACATCTATACCAGGAAGGAGCCAGGATGGGGGACATCTATACCAGGAAGGAGCCAGGATGGGGGACATCTATACCAGGAAGGAGCCAGGATGGGGGACATCTATACCAGGAAGGAGCCAGGATGGGGGACATCTATACCAGGAAGGAGCCAGGATGGGGGACATCTATACCAGGAAGGAGCCAGGATGGGGGACATCTATACCAGGAAGGAGCCAGGATGGGGGACATTATAGCAGGAAGGTAGAACACCTCATGAAAGAAAACATCACAGTAATAATATTAGACTCAATAATAGCATTGAGTCTAATATGGAACCACTGCGATGTTAATGGACATAACTGGAAATGTCGCAAAACCAATATATAACAAAGAACAAACAACGACAGAAAACTTCCAAAATAGTATACATAATAAACATTCAATTTTATTAGAAAGACCAGGTACAGAAGGAAGGAGAGGGGGATACACCCACTCGCACATGTCAAGAACAGGATGCCCACAGCAAAACAATTATGATAGCAATATAGGTCAAAAAGAGATAATTATGGCGTCTATCAGAATCTATTACACATTTGCCCATATGGCCTATTGCATTAATATCCCAGCAAACATTAGAACAAATAACGAGGAGCAGCAACAGTGGACCATTCCGTATTACTACAGACCCTCTCATCCCTTGGCATCACAGACTTGGCCCTATCCTGGATCTCATCATACCTAACAGACCGGACATTCAGCGTCTCCCACTCACACACCACCTCCTCACCTCGCCCCCTATCTGTCGGAGTCCCACAAGGTTCAGTCCTTGGGCCCCTGCTCTTCTCCATTTACACCTTTGGCCTGGGACCGCTCATAGAATCTCATGGCTTTCAGTATCACCTCTATGCTGATGATACACAGATCTACATCTCTGGACCAGATATCACCACCCTACTAACCAGAATTCCTCAATGTCTGTCCGCTATTTCATCCTTCTTCTCCGCTAGATTTCTGAAACTTAACATGGACAAAACAGAATTCATCATCTTTCCCCCATCTCACGCGACCCCCCCAACGAACCTATCCATTACAGTGCATGGCTGCCCACTCTCCCCAGTCCCACAAGCTCGCTGCCTCGGGGAAATCCTTGACGCTGATCTCTCCTTCAAACCACATATCCAAGCCCTTTCCACTTCCTGCCGACTTCAACTCAAAAATACTTCACGAATCCGTTCATTCCTCAACCATGAATCTGCAAAAACCCTAGTCCATGCCCTCATCATCTCCCGCCTCGACTACTGTAACCTCCTGCTCTGTGGCCTCCCCTCTAACACTCTCGCACCCCTCCAATCTATTCTAAACTCTGCTGCCCGACTAATCCACCTGTCCCCCCGCTATTCCCCGGCCTCTCCCCTCTGTCAATCCCTTTACTGGCTCCCCATTGCCCAGAGACTCCAGTACAAAAGCCTAACCATGACATACAAAGCCATCCACAACCTGTCTCCTCCATACTTCTGTGACCTCGTCTCCCGGTACTTTCCTGCACGCAACCTCCGATCCTCACAAGATCTCCTTCTCTACTGCCCTATTATCTCCTCTTCGCACAATCGCATACAAGATTTCTCTCGCGTATCACCCCTACTCTGGAACTCTCTACCACAACATATCAGACTCTCGCCTACCATCGAAACCTTCAAAAAGAACCTGAAGACCCACCTCTTCCGACAAGCCTACAACCTGCAGTAACCACCGATCGACCAAACCGCTGCATGACCAGCTCTATCCTACTGTATCCTCACCCATCCCTTGTAGATTGTGAGCCTTCGCGGGCAGGGTCCTCTCTCCTCCTGTACCAGTTGTGACTTGTATTGTTTTAAGGTTCTTGTACTTGTTTTTATTATGTACACCCCTCCTCACATGTAAAGCGCCATGGAATAAATGGCACTATAACAATAAATAATAATAATAATGACAGGAAGGGGAACATTATACAAGGAAAAGGCCAGGATGGGAGACATTATAGCAGGAAAGGATGAGGATGTGAGACATACCAGAAAGGTGGACATTATACCAGAAAGGTACCAGGATGGGAGCCATGTATACCAGAAAAGGGCCCAGGATGGGAGACATTATACTAGGAAGGGCCAGGATGGGAGACATTATACCAGAAAGGGCACAGGATGGGAGCCACGTATACCAGAAAAGGGCCCAGGATGGGAGACATACCAGGAAGGGGGACATTGTATTAGGAAGGGTCCAGAAAGGGAGCCATGTGTACCAGAAAGGGACCCAGGATGGGAGACATTATACCAGGAAGGTGGACATTGTAGCTGGAAGGGGCCAGGATGGAAGATATTATACCAGAAAGGGGCCACGATGGGAGACATGTATACCAGAAAGGGGCCAGGATGGGTGAAATTATACCAGGCATGGGCCAGGATGAGGGACATTATAGCTAGAAGAGGCCAAGATGGGAGACATTATACCAGGAAGGTGTGCATTATACAGTATATAGCAGGAAGCGGCCAGGATGGGGGACATTATAGCAGGAAAGAGCCAGGAAGTGGACATTGTTACAGGATGGGGGACATTATTACATGGGGGAGATACATATGTCTTATTAGGGATGAGAGTCAGCAGACTACTGTACCAGCTTTGTGGACGAAATAAATAAGTCTCATGCTCGCGCTGCTGACTTTTACCATTTGGGAGTCCACTTCCCTTTCCACTATGTCTCCCACTGCCTCAACGCTTGACTGAGCATCTCTTCTCATCTGACACATAGGCCATTGGTATTCTTAGCTCCACTGACATCACCAGTAGGGGCAGAGGGGGCTGATCGCTACCATTTCAACTTAGTGCGAATTGGGGCTGATTGAAAGCAACAATTAGAGGGGTTGTCCAGAGTTGTGAAGTCCCTATCATCAGGGGCATAGCACTCCCTAGCCCTCTGGCTAGCTGCGGGCTGGAGAAGATTGATAACTGCCCTCTCTTTGATGCAGCACAGGAGCATAAAGGAAGAGCAGGAAGGATCCAGCTTCAGAGCACACGCTCCTTTCCAGCTCTGAGGTGGACGGAAACCTGGGTAATGAGCTGTAAACTATAGAGCTAGTTCTTGATAAAAGGAGAGGATCTAATATATACTTACCTTGTAATGTCTTCACATTCTGTTCCGTTCAGATGTGTCCGGATCCCAGAATTCCAAGCAGCGGAAGTTCACCGACTGCCATATTGGGACACCCAAGTGATGGGTGTGTCAATATAGAAACTGCTGGTGGTACCAGCCTCTTGTGTGGTACCACCAGCGGAACACCGTCGCACCACACACACACGAGGAGCGCATGTGCAGGTTTTATGTGACCGCCGCTATCTGTCTGCACAAAGATGGCGGCGGTCTGATTTACTGCGCCTGCACGAATTCCGCGCAGTGAATCATTCGGCTGGTCCCAGCAGCAGATGCTCGACGTGTCTACAGGCAGAGGAAGCCGGTCACATTAAAGGGGTTTTCCCAGGAACGAAAGTTCATTTTAAAAATTGTCTGTGTCTGACCGTGTACGGAGCATACCACATCTCTTGGGCAGGGGAGGAAGCAAAAGACAATACTGACATTACAGCAGGGGATCACAGAGGACTCATTTTGTCAGATAAAATATTTCACCAAATATTTTTAAACAATATTTTACCTCACAAAATGTATCCTCTGCGATCTTCTGCTGTTAAGTCAATATTGTCAATTGCTTCCTCCCCTGCCCAGGAGCTGTGGTATGTTCTGTACACGGTCAGTACATGGGGTAGACAGGTCAAAGAAGAGAGCACAGACGGGAGAAGTCAGCACATGGGGAAAGAGAGAGTGGATAGGTGGGTGAGCACATGGGGGAGAGATTCTCAACGCTGCAAAGCCTGCCCCATCGTGACATTACCGCCCTCCCGTTGCGATAGCATCAGGCCTTTATCTAGTTTTTAATAAGTCGTAAACTGCAATGTTGCTTTGTTTTTGACATTTTACCCATTTAACGAGATGGGGCAGCCTTTAGTAGCTTGCTACAAGTCCACCATTTTTCTACTGTTATTAAATGGAATGCCCAGTGAAAGTTTTCCTCAATCACTGCAGCTTCCCCTTTTAGTCTCCTGTCTACTTGGGGCCTCTAGTACCTCTGCTACCTGGCCACCTGTCTGGCTGCAGCCTCCTGTACCTCTGTTACCTGCGTCCTGGCCACCTGTCTGGCTGCGGCCTCCTGTACCTCTGCTACCTTCTTCCTGGCTTCCTGTACCTCTGCTACCTGGCCATCTGTCTGGCTGCAGCCTCCTGTACCTCTGCTACCTGGCCACCTGTCTGGATGCAGCCTCCTGTACCTCTGCTACCTGGCCACCTGTCTGGCTGCAGCCTCCTGTACCTCTGCTACCTGGCCACCTGTCTGGCTGCAGCCTCCTGTACCTCTGTTACCTGCGTCCTGGCCACCTGTCTGGCTGCGGCCTCCTGTACCTCTACCTGGTCACCTGTCTGCCTGCGGCCTCCTGTACCTCTGCTACCTGGCCTCCTGTACCTCTGCTACCTTCTTCCTGTACCTCTGCTACCTGGCCACCTGTCTGGCTGCGGCCTCCTGTACCTCTGCTACCTGGCCACCTGTCTGGCTGCGGCCTCCTGTACCTCTGCTTCCTGGCCACCTGTCTGGCTGCGGCCTCCTGTACCTCTTCTTCCTGGCCACCTGTTTGGCTGCGGCCTCCTGTACCTCTGCTTCCTGGCCACCTGTCTGGCTGCGGCCTCCTGTACCTCTGCTTCCTGGCCACCTTTCTGGCTGCGGCCTCCTGTACCTCTGTGTGGCACCCCTAGGGGTATTTGCCACAAAAATAGTTACTGACACTAAACACAAATATTAAGATAGCAAGACTGCACTACCACCTCCGGCCAGAAGGGGGAGCTCCAGAGACTCCCCTTGATCCATTCTGGTCTGAGAGAAGAACTGGCAGTTGGGCTAAGGAGCTGATAGTGAGAGGTCATACAGCTGAATTTCTAACAGCCCTATGACGGTTTCCAGGCCTAAATCACCGGCCTGAGGAGAAGAGGGACAGAGAAAAGGGACATTGTGAGAACCGGGTAGCATTAATCACTACCCAGAACAGGCGCAAAGACGGATACCGGATCCGTGGCTGTATTCATTATATATAATACAGCAACCGGAAAAACGTGAGGTGATATCAGCTTCACTAGGGTTGAACGCAGCAACAGACACAGAGTTCAGCGGTACTCCTGGAGGGGGTAAGCCGATAAAAGGACTCGGGTTGCCCGTCGAACCAGGACCCGGAGGGGACAGATTGGGCCGGCAGCCAGTTCACATACAGCAGCAGGGCCACACAGATATTGCGCACAATAAGAGGCGAAGACCCCGGCAGGGTCAAAGTAACTCAGAGTTCCCATACAGACTCCGGTGACAGGACTGGTTGTAAATCCTTTTATGTTTAAGTAAACTGGTTAAACGTTTCAGTGCCTCAGTCTTTCATTTGGACAATAGCCATCTATCCAGGATCGGGATCGTCACCGCTGGGAGAACCTGCTGCTGATCAAGTAAGCGCCTGTCCCCTCACGATACCCCTTACACTGTGCATTGCCTGAGGCCACAGCACCGGGTCAAGCCACCCGTGACATCCCCCTCAAGAGACAGACCCCATTGGTCCGGTGTTGGGTACCCCGGTCTCCTGGGCGTCACAATTGGCGTCACGAACAGGATCTAGCCAGCCCGTATACCGGGTATTGTGTGCCGTGATTGGAGCCCAAAACTGTGAAAACTTGGATGAAAAATCTTGAAAATTGACTTTATTAAAGAAAAATCCATTCCCCATTGAAAACTATTGAAATTGACTTTTCCCCATTCGTTATAATGGAGTAAAGATGGCCGCCATCCCCTGAGGTAATCACCTCATAACCGTTAGGCACGAGACTGTTAATTGAGCTACGCCATTACCTGAGCCCCAGTCTAACTGAAAAACTTCAGAATCCGCCATTACAGAGCGCGCGGCGGGCGGGAGCAGCAGGGGGCGGGTCATTGTGGGCGGCACCAAGCTGAGCTCTCTGACGTCAGAGCAAGGCGAAAACCAATCCTGCTGCACAGCGGAACGAATCTACACTATCCCGACGGAAGCGGAGGACCGGAAGGGTCCGGATTAACTAAGGGGGCACAGTATGTCGCAGCACGGAGACGCCGCAGCATCCGGCGACGCTAATGCAGCTGAAAGACAGAGTGTCGATAGAGAGTCCGGTAGCGCAGCGGTGCAAGGAGTGGCGCCCATCATGCCGGTGCTGATGCCATATACCCCGGGTGGCCCGTGGCTTCCAATGTATGAGGGTGAGCCTAATATCCTTGACGATTTCAGAGAAAAGATGCTGGCCCATTTTGACATGTTCCCCGTGGGTGAAGTTCAGCGTGTTAGTCTCCTGATGATGCAGTTAAGTGGCCATGCTAAGCGAGAAGTCACAGCATGGGCAGCTGATCTAAAAGGCACTGTTGAACGCATATTTGCTGGATTAAAAGCTACATTTGAAACCACTGCCAGCAGCAAAGCTAAAGTACGATTCTTTAATTGCAAACAAAAAGTTAATGAGGGCGTGAGAGACTTTGCCTTAAACCTGCAGGAAGCCCTTAAATCACTTACACTGGCTGAACCCATTTTTAACACCGGAGCGGATAAACTGCCAAGAGATCAATTTATTGAGGGACTCTACACCCCTTCTCACCGGGGGCATGTGAGCATGCTTGTTTTTAAGAACCCTGAATTGATATTTGCCCAATTAAAGGAGAGCGCTATACGTCTCCAGCTGGCAGAGGCACCTCGGGATCAGGATCCTGCGCAACCCATGGCAGAGGTTCCTCAACAACAGGGAGTGCCAGTGACATCAGCTATGTCCGGGGCCATTGCTAAACCCCTGGGGCCCAGTACTAATGAGGCTTTTCAACAAAAGCTTGACTCTTTAACTGATGTTGTTGCTTCAATGGCTAAAACCATGCAGGAGATGAGAGGACCCAAGATGGAGTTGTCAAACCGTAGAGAAGGTGTTCAATGGATGAGACCCCGGAGATACCCGACATGGAGAGGACGACCCCGCGACCGCTACCAACCGGATGGACAGCCCATTTGCCGCCTTTGCCAGCAGCCAGGCCACTTTGCACGAGATTGTGATTTAAATGGGAATCCCCTGGGAATGCGGGCCGCTTCGCAGGAATGAACTTTCAAGGCCCAACACCCTGGCACGACAGGTACATCGGAGGACGACCCATTATCCCTATCGTGCTGGACGGAATTCCCCTCAACGCTTTGCTGGACACAGGTTCCCAGATTTCATCTATACCGTATATCCTTTATAAGAGGTACTGGGCTGATGCAGATATTGATAAAGGGCCCTCTGATGTTGAACTAGATATATGGGCCAGTAATGGTAAGTTGGTACCGAAACTAGGATTCAGGGAGATGACCATAAAGATTGGTAAAGTAGAACTGAAGAAACAGGGTATAATTGTTGTTGATGTTGACCGGCGGAACTGTGAACCAACTGTATTGATAGGAATGAATGTGTTAGAGAACTGCTTTTCCGAAGTCATTTCTGTCTTACAGCAAATTGCTGAAACTGCCCAATCCTGCCAGCAGAGAGTTCTCCGGAGGGAAATAAAAGTATTGATGTTAAGGCAACAGGTAGAAGTTGCAGGTGGAGAAATCGGCAGTGTGAGGGTAAGTGATCCAACGTCTATTGTAATCCCACCAAAAACAGAAATGCTGGTATGGTGTAGAGCAGCCATTGGTACTAAGGGACGAGATTATCAAGCCTTAATAGAACCAGTGTACACCGACAGCAGGCCCACTATACTCACAGCACGAGGGGTAGTCGAGGTACACCGGGGACGAGTGCCGGTACGACTTTTGAACTGTGGAGAGGAAGAGGTCACTTTGCCAAGGTATGCTACAATGGCAAAGCTATATACTGTTGACAACAATGCCATCACAACCATTGAGCCCTTAGAACCATGTGGCACCCCTAGGGGTATTTGCCACAAAAATAGTTACTGACACTAAACACAAATATTAAGATAGCAAAACTGCACTACCACCTCCGGCCAGAAGGGGGAGCTCCAGAGACTCCCCTTAATCCATTCTGGTCTGAGAGAAGAAATGGCAGTTGGGCTAAGGAGCTGAAAGTGAGAGGTCATACAGCTGAATTTCTAACAGCCCTATGACGGTTTCCAGGCCCAAATCACCGGCCTGAGGAGAAGAGGGACAGAGAAAAGGGACATTGTGAGAACCGGGTAGCATTAATCACTACCCAGAACAGGCGCAAAGACGGATACCGGATCCGTAGCTATATTCATTATATATAATACAGCAACCGGAAAAACGTGAGGTGATATCAGCTTCACTAGGGCCGGACGCAGCAACAGACACAGAGTTCAGCGGTACTCCCGGAGGGGGTAAGCCGATAAAAGGACTCGGGTTGCCCGTCGAACCAGGACCCGGAGGGGACAGATTGGGCCGGCAGCCAGTTCACATACAGCAGCAGGGCCACACAGATATTGCGCACAATAAGAGGCGAAGACCCCGGCAGGGTCAAAGTAACTCAGAGTTCCCATACAGACTCCGGTGACAGGACTGGTTGTAAATCCTTTTATGTTAAAGTAAACTGGTTAAACGTTTCAGTCCCTCAGTCTTTCATTTGGACAATAGCCATCTATCCAGGATCGGGATCGTCACCGCTGGGAGAACCTGCTGCTGATCAAGTAAGTGCCTGTTCCCTCACGATACCCTTTACACTGTGCATTGCCTGAGGCCACAGCACCGGGTCAAGCCACCCGTGACATCCCCCTCAACAGACAGACCCCATTGGTCCGGTGCTGGGTATCCCGGTCTCCTGGGCGTCACATCTGCTTCCCAGTTACCTGTCTGGCTGCGGCCTCCTGTACCTCTGCTTCCCAGTCACCTGTCTGGCTCCGGCCTCCTGTACCTCTGCTGCTTCCCAGTCACCTGTCTGCCTGCGGCCTCCTGTACCTCTGCTTCCCAGTCACCTGTCTGGCTGCGGCCTCCTGTACCTCTGCTACCTGCTTCCCAGTCACCTGTCTGCCTGCGGCCTCCTGTACCTCCGCTACCGGCTTCCCAGTCACCTGTGCTTCTACTTCCTGGTATCCCACGTGTCTCACCTGCTTTCTGCACCGATGCTCGTGACCCCTGTGCCCTCATGGACATTGGAAGATCCACTTCACCAGGTGATCCAAAGCAGAAATATTACACACTGTGGCAAAGTGCAGTACTTGCTGAAAAATTTGCATTAGGGAAAACTACCAGTTTAAATGCCCTAATATAACCCATTAATATTTTTGTTTCCCTCCAGCTAGGAGAACTTGCTGACCATGCAGAATGCCTGTTTGCAAAGTGAAGGAAATGCCCCAGTGACAATGTGGCTGTGCAGTACGCAGAACATGTAGGTCAGTGCCGTGCTGCTCGCCTGGTCTTGGGTATGTGCGCGGACTGCTCTCTGATACAAAGATGGTGCCAACGACGAGGCCTCCGGTGTGTCCTGGGTAACAATTATTCTGCATTATATTAGATCACTCTTGTACAGCCGTCGTTAATGGAACCAGGATCACCAGGTCGTACCTGGCCAGGTGTGCGCTGATCATTACCCCTGCTAGGAGCCATCTGCCTATATTTGCTCACACACATTTGACCATAGTTTATACCTAGTTTTATGCTTGTTCAGCCGATGCCGAGGTACAGGACTCTGTCTCATATCCAAGGACTTGGGAGAAGCCAATCTTGATGTTAAATTTCACTTTGGACTAATGACAGCACAGCAGATTACTAGAATCAGGTGAGAAAATACAGACAATGCCAGCGTTAGGCCAATAATTCTAGGGTTTTAGTTATTGGGAGGCTATTTTCCCTACGCACAATCACAACCATGACCTCAATGTTTCCCTGTGAAAGCAGTCATATGCCGCATGCAACAATTCTTTGTGCAGCACCATTTTCATCGCATAGGGAATCTGTAATCCTGAGCAATAGAGAAGTGACTTGAGGGGAAAATATTGATCAGGTCCTTTACACCAAAAAGCTAGAATTAAGAAAAAAAATTGCAATTTATGTGCACAAAATTAATGAAGAAGCCCTTATTAGTTCAACACCTCCTACTCCAGTGGACTATTGGCTCAAGTCTGAGCACCCCTAGGGTCTGGTGACAATATATGCCGTTTGTGACAATTTTTTTTTTTTAGGGATTTATCAATAATTATCATTCTAAAAGGAACACCTGGAGCTGGACAATCCTACATTATTGACTGGCTCAAGACTGGTACATAAAATATCAGTCTTTAAAAATGCTTTCCATAAGGGAATTTGTCAGCAGGATTTTGCTATGTAATCTGAGCAGCATGGCAAAGGGGCCAAGAGACCGATTCCTGCCATGTGGCACTTACTGGACTGCTTGGTGCAGTTTTGATAAAAATCACTTTTCTCTGCTGAAGATCTAGCAATTCTCTGAACGCTGAGCCCTATATAATCTCACCCACACCACTGATTGACTACTTTCTGCCTGTGTATAGTGTACACAGAAAGCTGCCAATTGGGTGGAGGCAGGGTCACACAGAGCAAGACTAGATGGCACAAGACAACTAGTCCTCTACTGATAATCTTATAAAAACACGGCATAGTCACACAGTAACAGCTGCTATTGGAAATGGAGTCCATTTATAAGCTGGGCAGCACGGTGGCTCAGTGGTTAGCACTATAGTCATGCAGCACTCAGTCCTGGGTTCAAACCCCACCAACAACATCTGCAAGGAGTTTGTATGTTCTCCCCGTGTTTGCGTGGGTTTCCTCCCACACTCCAAAGACATAGATTTAATTTGGATTGTGAGCCCCAATGGGGGCGATGATAATGTATGTACAGCGCCGTGAAACATGATGGCACTATAAAAGCAAAGCGTAATAAACAGTGAAGGCGAATCTTTCTATGGAGTGTATGGATTTCTAGAAGCTCCTTTGACATGAATGTCACAAATGTCATCACTTCTGAGAATTGTACAATCCATTAATACCCAGCATTCACCTTTGATATTAGGTCAGTCCTAAGGCATCGCTCAGCGTCTTCAATTACACAAACATCTGAACCGATAGTAGATCAAATTCTATTTGTTTATGTAGACTTTTGATTAGCTGGGCTGATGCAAAGTCACATGTGCATTACGCTACACCAAATGATGTCAGGTCGGCTAATCAAAAGATGAGCCACGGGCGGGTATGACGGCTCCAGGCCAGCAGCCACAGATTACTGACTGATGTACTAGGTCCTGCAAATCCATTCAGATCACCTCTATTCTCTATAGTATAAAAGGAAAGCTATATGACCCACCAACCACTGGCCAGGGCTAAGTACAACTGTCCATGTCCACACCAATTCCAGAAATCCAGCACCGCTTAAATAAAGCTATTTTATTTAGTCTGCTGCAAATTCTAATCAAAGAGGCCGAATCCCATGTCCTCGTCAGACTCCTCAGACTCTTCTTTCTTTTCTTCCTTCTTCTCTTCAGCTGAAAAACAGTGGTGACATTAAGACATTGGGTAATCACATGTGTAACTATGTAACTATGATCTCTGCAGTCTCCTCCCTAATGACATATGTATAACAACTGTTATTACTATCTAGGCCATTGAAAACAAGGTCATGAGAGCGAGTTACTGCCATGGAAGCCCTCAGTATAATACTGATGAACGAGAGCAAACAATACACAAGTTTATATATGGAATGGCAGGTAAAACCGGGCTATGTTACACCTGAACGCCCCTTTATCACCTCTCCACTGGATAGATGTGCCCTTCTAGACTGCAGGGCCAGGAGAACGGCAAGTAAAAGCCACGTAAGTCACATTAGATTTCTGTCTGATTTACAATTATGGGTAAATGAAATTCCCCATGGGGGTGGCTTCCATTTCCCCAGTATAATACCCACGATAAGATGGCTCTGGACCACACTGTATACTTCTCAAACTAGTCAACAAATTAATTTACTTTTCCCCATCACCTAGAACTTTGATAAGCAATTGCTTCCAGGATCCCATTGTTTGTTGACCGGTCACGTTCAATCTATATCCAGCGCGCACTTTTTATGGCGAGTCAAGACATTGCGAGTCCTAGTCTACCACTTCTCAATTACACACTGAAGTCCAATGGGGACTTTCGTTAAAAACGAAAATAAATTGACAAATCTATTGGTTTTGTGAAAAAACACTAGTACGGTTCCTCTACTGAGGTGTAGACAAATAGATACCTGCATTAGTAAACAGTATTTCTGGATCAGAACCTCTGTAGGTCCACAAGCAGATTTTGCTTTGGATCCATCATGGATTTCGCCAAAATGGGTAATGTTTCTCCTTGTTGAGATTGTTGGCAGATATGCAACAGATACAGACTTATTTGTGTGCAGGAGGAGTTTACACTTTTCTGACAGTAGATGATGTTACTGTTATATGCTTAGTTGAATGTAATGCATATACTTGTTGTACTTTGGTTTCACTTTCTCTCTGATAAAAAGGTCTTTCAGACTTCCTGTTATGCTGCATTAAGGAGCTGATGCATGTACCTCATGTTCTATGTAGATAAAAGTTGAATTACCCCATATAATCTACTCTCACAAGTTTCTTCTGCGACCAAACTATGCAACAGAGAGTGATAAGCCAAGACTGGCATGTCAAGAGCGGGGAGATTTTCACATTTTCCCCCTTTTCTGGTATTTTATATGGCTAAGACTTTCCAGCTTGGTAAAAGTTACCTGGTGCAGCAGATCCTCCAGCAGCGGGGGCGGCTGATCCAGAGGCGGCAACAGCAACGGCTCCTCCGGCGGGCATACTTGCCAATTTGGTGTTACCTACAGGGATAAAAAGACAAAACAAAAACATGAACATTGAATATCATAATAACATGTCCTATCGATGAGAACAAATCTTCCTTTTACTGAACAGCATTACATAAAGCCTGGCATCTAAAGCTCCGAGAACAGAGATCCCCAGAGAGCCTTCTCAGAAAACTCTGCGTTAGGAACATTATCGAGGCGTGAGCTGAAAAGCTTTGTATCCTTGACCTAGAAATTATGTGAAAGGTTAAATCAGTAACTGTAATAGCAGCTATATTCAGTGAGGCTTACAGCAGGCATTATGTAAAGGAGGTAAACTACTCAGAACACGGAAAAATGAGGAGCCGAAAAAAAGCTGAAGATTTTTCTTATCAAATCTGTTCCTGGAAAGTCACTGAAATGCCGATACTACAACATGAACCCAGATAAGTCCTGAGATCGATGCGCTATCTAACACGGCACCCACAGGAAACAGATGGGAACATTCAGTAAAACTCAAACTTGTGGAGTGTTTTGCTCACTTTTAAATAGTATTATCTGTAGACTTGCATAACACTAGCAGTTTAGAAGTGACTGATTTAGAGAAATTAAACCATGACTGTCGAATAATTCAGCACTTATGAGGGTCTTGCGATGCCGGATTAAAGGAATTTTTATTATACTGTGTGTAATGTATCCATTAGCCCTTAAAACAGAACTGTTACCAGATGTCATAATGCAGAACGCAAACATTATGAGGTCTAAAAACTGATGACGCGTGGTGTATTACTTTGAAATTACACATCACAGAGGTTGTATGATCCTTTATGAAAGTGTAGCTCAATCTGAGTTTACCTAGCTCGATGGACAGCTGATCAGGGTCCCTCATCTCCGCTGAGATCTCACACTGCTCAGTACAAGCTGCAGCTGTCAGGCGGCATACACCTGGTCTCATGAGTAGTGTTGAGCATTCCGATACCGCACGTATCGGGTATCGGCCGATACTTGCGGTATCGGAATTCCGATACCGAGATCCGATATTTTTGTGATATCGGGTATCGGTATCGGAAGTGTAAAATAAAGAATTAAAATAAAAAATATTGTTATATTCACCTCTCCGGCGGCCCCTGGACATCAGCGGGAGGCTCCGGCGTCCGGCACGGCTTCTTTCTTCAAAATGCGCGCCTTTAGGACCTGTGGTATGACGTCCCGGCTTCTGATTGGTCGCGTGCCGCCCATGTGACCGCCACGCGACCAATCAGAAGCCGCGACGTCATTCCTCAGCTAAAGTCCTAGAATGAGCGTCTTCTAGGACCTGAGGAATGACGTCGCGGCTTCTGATTGGTCGCGTGGCGGTCACATGGGCGGCACGCGACCAATCAGAAGCCGGGACGTCATTCCACAGGTCCTAAAGGCGCGCATTTTGAAGAAAGAAGCCGTGCCGGACGCCGGATCCTCCCGCTGATGTCCAGGGGCCGCCGGAGAGGTGAATATAACAATATTTTTTATTTTAATTCTTTATTTTACACTTTAATATGGATCCCAGGGCCTGAAGGAGAGTTTCCTCTCCTTCAGACCCTGGGATCCATGAGGATACATTCCGATACTTGATGTCCCATTGACTTGTATTGGTATCGGATATCGGTATCGGCGATATCCGATATTTTTCGGGTATCGGCCGATACTATCCGATACCGATACTTTCAAGTATCGGACGGTATCGCTCAACACTACTCATGAGCCATTTTGTTTAATACATTGACTCTTCTAAAGAATGCATAATTTTTATTAGCACAAGCTTTTTGACATGACTTTTAAAGTAAATATATCAGCCTCATCACCAAGAGATCTATGTAATAACTAAACAGCTCATATTGTGAGATCTGGTGACAAGAACCCTTTTAGCCTGGCCAACTTTTCATTTTTCTTTTGCACCTTGGTACTTTACTCTCCCTCTCCCAGGAGGCATAACAGTAATTTTCTGTTGACATCACTGTACGAGGGCTTGTTATCTTGTTGGACGAGTTGTAGTTTTGAAGCACACCTTTAAAATTTACCATAAAATGTACCTTAACAATGTTGCAAAAAGCGATTGGTGTAATGTTACATTTTGACAGATTGCATTTGTGGACATCGTGAGAACGTTACTTTTGTACATTTTTAATGGTAGAATGAGGTTTTTTTTAATGTTATGCTTTGGATTTGTTTTAGTCCCCTCAGAGGCCTTGAACCTGCAATAGTCTGACTGCAGTATATAATGTAAGTCACGGTCTCATCATGAAAAACCCCTAGTTGGCATCGATGGGGCCTTCAGTAGGTTCCCCACAATCATACTGTGGGGAGCAGATGGAGGCCCGTGTGCAAGAGCACCGGCAAATATAAATGCCGCTGTCAGAGATTGACATCAGCATCTGAACGGTGGTCAGCAGAGAGCAGAGCTCGGCTCCGTCCTTGCAGACATCTGTGTCATTTACTTTACCTATCGAAAATAGAAAGGTGGCTGACAGCACTCACTCATTGGTAACTCGGCGTCACCTATGAGGATCTGTGACGCAGCGGTGACGCCGAGATATGGACGCATGGCGATGATGCAGGTATACTAAGTATAGAAGGATATGCCGGATTGGCTATGTGAGAGGCGCTATGATATATTGAATGGATGGATAGGTTGTTTATCCTCTTGGCGCTGCTATTCTCTATTGGACCTGGCTGACCAGGAAGCCCACAATGCGAATGGACCTATTGGGTGAAGATCTCTATGGAAACCATGATGCATCAAGGGGATTTGCTGGATAGAAGATAAATAAAGCACAGATCTACATTTATATATGGATTATTTGATTTATATGATGGATATATTATGATTGAAGATTAGTTAACACACGTATGTCTGATGTTTGTTATGTGATGTATTTGCGTATAGTATTTTAATATGGGCTGTGACTTGATGGTGATTGCTGCCCTGTGTGGTATCCACACTATTTAAGCCAGCCATTTGTACTATTTTGTATGCTTGAAAAAAGACCAAATTGTGGTCGAAACGTTGCTTTACCATGGCTGAATAAATACTTTTTCCGATACTACTACACCCGGCTGGAGCGCTGCTCATTCACTTTGGATTGATTTACCTATCATCTACCATGCATTGAGTGAGTTCAGCTCCTGAGCCCGCTCCATGACAGGTCAGTTATGGGGTGTTGAGGGGTTAAACACGCAATGCACGCACCAAGTGTCCCCTTTCCCCAAGTGTCAGTGATATGGACATGATTCGCTTGCCACGGTGTCCTGAAATAAACCCTCGTGCAAAGCTAAACACCGCACGTACTGTTCATTTCCAAAGAAAAATGACAACATTTCTGCCCATTTTTTCTACATGCTCAATGCCCAAGGGGGTGCTGTGGTAACAGGACATTTCTCGGGACAGCAAAACAAGACATTTCCCTTGTGTATCTTTATCCTTGTAACAGCACAACTGAGCCAACGTGGGACGACCACAGATCCCAGCAGAACCACAGCTCCATCAGTTCCTATTAACAGGGATTTTTTTTTTAGGGAATCAACAGAAAAATACAACAAAGCTTATATTCCTGAGCTCTACCCTGTGCATCTGTGCCCGCTACATGCATAAAAAAAAAAAAATACATACATATACTGTATATACTCGAGTATAAGCAGAGACCCCTAGTTTTGCCACAACAAATTGGGAAAACTTAATGACTCGAGTATAAGCCTAGGGTGGGAAATGCAGCAGCTACTGGTAAATGTCAAAAATACAAACAGATACCAATAAAAGTAAAATTAATTGAGACATCAGTAGGTTAAGGGTTTTTGAATATCCATATTGAATCAGGAGCCCCATATAATCCTCCATACAGTTCATGATGGGCCCCATAAGATGCTCCATAATAAAATATGCCTCATATAATCCTGCAGAAATGTTGATTATGGCCCCATACGATGCTCCATACAGATGTGTGTCCCATATAATGCTGCACATGGCCCCATACAGATATTTGCCCCATATAATGCTGCACATGGCCCCATACAGATGTGTCCCATATAATGCTGCACATGGCCCCATACAGAGGTGTGTCCCATATAATGCTGCACATGGCCCCATACAGATGTGTCCCATATAATGCTGCACATGGCCCCATACAGATATTTGCCCCATATAATGCTGCACATGGCCCCATACAGATATTTGCCCCATATAATGCTGCACATGGCCCCATACAGATATTTGCCCCATATAATGCTGCACATGGCCCCATACAGATATTTGCCCCATATAATGCTGCACATGGCCCCATACAGATATTTGCCCCATATAATGCTGCACATGGCCCCATACAGATATTTGCCCCATATAATGCTGCACATGGCCCCATACAGATGTGTCCCATATAATGCTGCACATGGCCCCATACAGATATTTGCCACATATAATGCTGCACATGGCCCCATACAGATATTTGCCCCATATAATGCTGCACATGGCCCCATACAGATGTGTCCCATATAATGCTGCACATGGCCCCATACAGATATTTGCCCCATATAATGCTGCACATGGCCCCATACAGATGTGTCCCATATAATGCTGCACATGGCCCCATACAGATATTTGCCCCGTATAATGCTGCACATGGCCCCATACAGATGTGTCCCGTATAATGCTGCACATGGCCCCATACAGATATTTGCCCCATATAATGCTGCACATGGCCCCATACAGATATTTGCCCCATATAATGCTGCACATGGCCCCATACAGATATTTGCCCCATATAATGCTGCACATGGCCCCATACAGATATTTGCCCCATATAATGCTGCACATGGCCCCATACAGATATTTGCCCCATATAATGCTGCACATGGCCCCATACAGATGTGTCCCATATAATGCTGCACATGGCCCCATACAGATATTTGCCCCATATAATGCTGCACATGGCCCCATACAGATATTTGCCCCATATAATGCTGCACATGGCCCCATACAGATATTTGCCCCATATAATGCTGCACATGGCCCCATACAGATATGTGTCCCATATAATGCTGCACATGGCCCCATACAGATGTGTGTCCCATATAATGCTGCACATGGCCCCATACAGATGTGTGTCCCATATAATGCTGCACATGGCCCCATACAGATATGTGTCCCATATAATGCTGCACATGGCCCCATACAGATGTGTGTCCCATATAATGCTGCACATGGCCCCATACAGATGTGTGTCCCATATAATGCTGCACATGGCCCCATACAGATGTGTGTCCCATATAATGCTGCACATGGCCCCATACAGAGGTGTGTCCCATATAATGCTGCACATGGCCCCATACAGAGGTGTGTCCCATATAATGCTGCACATGGCCCCATACAGAGGTGTGTCCCATATAATGCTGCACATGGCCCCATACAGAGGTGTGTCCCATATAATGCTGCACATGGCCCCATACAGAGGTGTGTCCCATATAATGCTGCACATGGCCCCATACAGATATTTGCCCCATATAATGCTGCACATGGCCCCATACAGATATTTGCCGCATATAATGCTGCACATGGCCCCATACAGATATTTGCCCCATATAATGCTGCACATGGCCCCATACAGATATTTGCCCCATATAATGCTGCACATGGCCCCATACAGATGTGTCCCATATAATGCTGCACATGGCCCCATACAGATATTTGCCCCATATAATGCTGCACATGGCCCCATACAGATATTTGCCCCATATAATGCTGCACATGGCCCCATACAGATATTTGCCCCATATAATGCTGCACATGGCCCCATACAGATATTTGCCCCATATAATGCTGCACATGGCCCCATACAGATGTGTCCCATATAATGCTGCACATGGCCCCATACAGATATTTGCCACATATAATGCTGCACATGGCCCCATACAGATATTTGCCCCATATAATGCTGCACATGGCCCCATACAGATGTGTCCCATATAATGCTGCACATGGCCCCATACAGATATTTGCCCCATATAATGCTGCACATGGCCCCATACAGATATTTGCCCCATATAATGCTGCACATGGCCCCATACAGATGTGTCCCATATAATGCTGCACATGGCCCCATACAGATATTTGCCCCATATAATGCTGCACATGGCCCCATACAGATGTGTCCCATATAATGCTGCACATGGCCCCATACAGATATTTGCCCCATATAATGCTGCACATGGCCCCATACAGATGTGTCCCATATAATGCTGCACATGGCCCCATACAGATATTTGCCACATATAATGCTGCACATGGCCCCATACAGATATTTGCCCCATATAATGCTGCACATGGCCCCATACAGATGTGTCCCATATAATGCTGCACATGGCCCCATACAGATGTGTCCCATATAATGCTGCACATGGCCCCATACAGATATTTGCCCCATATAATGCTGCACATGGCCCCATACAGATATTTGCCCCATATAATGCTGCACATGGCCCCATACAGATATTTGCCCCATATAATGCTGCACATGGCCCCATACAGATATTTGCCCCATATAATGCTGCACATGGCCCCATACAGATATTTGCCCCATATAATGCTGCACATGGCCCCATACAGATATTTGCCCCATATAATGCTGCACATGGCCCCATACAGATGTGTCCCATATAATGCTGCACATGGCCCCATACAGATATTTGCCCCATATAATGCTGCACATGGCCCCATACAGATATTTGCCGCATATAATGCTGCACATGGCCCCATACAGATAACTGCCCCATATAATGCTGCACATGGCCCCATACAGATATTTGCCCCATATAATGCTGCACATGGCCCCATACAGATATGTGTCCCATATAATGCTGCACATGGCTCCATACAGATATTTGCCACATATAATGCTGCACATGGCCCCATACAGATATTTGCCCCATATAATGCTGCACACGGCCCCATACAGATATTTGCCCCATATAATGCTGCACATGGCCCCATACAGATATTTGCCCCATATAATGCTGCACATGGCCCCATACAGATATTTGCCCCATATAATGCTGAACATGGCCCCATACAGATGTGTGTCCCATATAATGCTGCACATGGCCCCATACAGATAACTGCCCCATATGATGCTGCACGTGGCCCCATAAGATGCTCCATACAGATATTTGCCCCATATGGTATTGCTGCGATTAAGGCCCCTGGCACTTTCTATATTCACCTGCTCCCCGTTCCACCGCCGGCTGCCGCTGTGTCTTCCCATCCTCTGCACTGACGCTCAGGCAGAGGGCGGCGCGCACTAATCACGTCATCGCGCTCTCTGACCTGAGCTTCAGTGCTGAGGACGCGGAAGACGCAGCGGTGCCGACGGTGGAACGGGGAGCAGGTGAATATCGCGCACTGAGTTATACTCATGGGAGTGGGGTCCATATTCATTACTGTAATGAGCGGTACCATGTGACCGCTCACTACAGGAAGCTGCCGGCGCCGGGGAAAAGACCTGCAGGGACCGCGCCAGCAGCAGGTGAGTATTATTACACAGCTCCATTCCCCCTCCCCTGCCGTCCCCTGGGTATGACTCGAGTATAAGCCGAGAGGGTTACTTTCAGCCCTAAAAAGTGGGCTCAAAATCTCAGTTAATAATGGAGTATATACGATAGAGTGTTAAATTATTACGGTGTTCTAAAGTCAGCTCATAATTTCTGACACGGAAATAAAAAGAAATATGTACAATATAAAAACCTCAATGAAAAAAAAAAAAAATTTCCAACAAATATCTGGCCCCTGTTGCAGAGGACGTGTCACATAGCAAAATAACCAGCACACAATGGGTGGAGGGGGAATTGTTTTTGGTTTTAATTTCACTTCATTACAAATATTAGTTTGGGGGGAAAAAAATTGTATGGTGCAGTCACCATCGGAGGTAATAACAGCTGATCAGTGACAGTGAGGGACCTCACCCCCAAGATCTAATAGTCATGACTCATCCCACAGGGGAACAATTTGAAAAAAAAACGTCTGTTGAGTTAGGTTTTTGAGCTGATTTATACTAAAATTATACTAAAAATTATACTAAAATTATACTAAAATTAGCAATTGTTACCATCCACCTCTCGTGTCTCCCCTTTTCCTCATAGTTTGTAAGCTTACGAGCAGGGCCCTCACTCCTCTTGGTATCTGTTTTGAACTGTATTTCTGTTATGCTGTAATGTCTATTGTATGTACAAGTCCCCTCTATAATTTGTAAAGCGCTGCGGAATATGTTGGCGCTATATAAATAAAAATTATTATTATTATTATTATTATTATTATTATGCTGATTCCAAAAATGTAGTCAGTTTTTTTCTAGCACGTCAACTTTTTCCTACACAACTTACCTGCCAGAGAAGCACAATTGCACTGATATCTGTAATAAGACTTGTTATCTGATTACAATTCGACTCATATAGAGCTACGTGGCAACTTGTAAGAGTAGTCACAACTTTGTCATGCCTATTTCTTATATATTTCATTTTTTGTTCATATTTGTACTATTTAAAAAAAAAAAAAAACACTTTTTAGGTATAGTAGTTTACAGTTTTGAGAAGACAAAAATCCTATAGTTCAAAAACTTGACGTGATAGAGAAAAACTGAGATCATTTCTGGATTCAGCATCCAAAAATTACCGTATATACTCGAGTATAAGCCGAGATTTTCAGCCTATTTTTTTGGGCTGAAAGTCCCCCTCTCGGCTTATACTCGAGTCATATACCCGGGTGTCGGCAGGTAAGGGGGAGCGGGGGCTGTGTAGTTATACTTACCTGCTGCGGCGCGGTCCCTGCAGTCCCTGGCTTCTCCAGCGCTGCAGATTCTTCCTGTACTGAGCGGTCACATGGCACCGCTCATTACAGAAATTAATAGGCGGCTCCACCCCCATAGGGGAGGAGCCGCATATTCATTGCTGTAAATGATCGGTGCCATGTGACCGCTCAATTACAGGAAGAAGCTGCAGCGCCGGAGAAGCCAGGGACTGCAGGGACCGCGCCGCAGCAGGTAAGGGGAGCGCAGCGCTATAATTACCTGCTCCTCGCTCCGGCTCCGTCTGCAGCGTCCTCTAGCAGTAACGCTCAGGTTAGAGGGCGCTGTGACGTAGTCAGTGCGCGCCCTCTGCTGAGCGTCAGTGCTGGAGACGGAGCCGCAGAGGAGCAGGTAATTATTGAAAGCGCTGGCGTCCTGAGAAGAGAGGTGAGTATGTGATTTTTTTTTTTTATTGCAGCCGCATTCTATATGGCACAGCATTATAAGGAGCACCTATGGGGCCATAATCAACGGTGCAGAGCATTATATATGGCACAGCATTATAAGGAGCATCTATGGGGCCATAATCAAAGGTGCAGAGCATATATGGCACAGCATTATAAGGGGCATCTATGGGGCCATAATCAAAGGTGCAGAGCATATATGGCACAGCTTTATAAGGGGCATCTATGGGGCCATAATCAAAGGTGCAGAGCATATATGGCACAGCATTATAAGGGGCATCTATGGGGCCATAATCAAAGGTGCAGAGCATATATGGCACAGCATTATAAGGAGCATCTATGGGGCCATAATCAAAGGTGCAGAGCATATATGGCACAGCATTATAAGGAGCATCTATGGGGCCATAATCAAAGGTGCAGAGCATATATGGCACAGCTTTATAAGGGGCATCTATGGGGCCATAATCAAAGGTGCAGAGCATATATGGCACAGCATTATAAGGAGCACCTATGGGGCCATAATCAAAGGTGCAGAGCATATATGGGGCACAGCATTATAAGGAGCACCTATGGGGCCATAATCAAAGGTGCAGAGCCTATATGGCACAGCATTATAAGGGGCATCTATGGGGCCATAATCAAAGGTGCAGAGCCTATATGGCACAGCATTATAAGGGGCATCTATGGGGCCATAATCAAAGCTGCAGAGCATTATATATGGCACAGCATTATAAGGAGCACCTATGGGGCCATAATCAAAGGTGCAGAGCATATATGGCACAGCATTATAAGGAGCACCTATGGGGCCATAATCAAAGGTGCAGAGCCTATATGGCACAGCATTATAAGGGGCATCTATGGGGCCATAATCAAAGGTGCAGAGCATTATATATGGCACAGCATTATAAGGAGCACCTATGGGGCCATAATCAAAGGTGCAGAGCATATATGGCACAGCATTATAAGGAGCACCTATGGGGCCATAATCAAAGGTGCAGAGCATATATGGCACAGCATTATAAGGGGCATCTATGGGGCCATAATCAAAGGTGCAGAGCATTATATATGGCACAGCATTATAAGGAGCACCTATGGGGCCATAATCAAAGGTGCAGAGCATATATGGCACAGCATTATAAGGGGCATCTATGGGGCCATAATCAAAGGTGCAGAGCATATATGGCACAGCATTATAAGGGGCATCTATGGGGCCATAATCAAAGGTGCAGAGCATTATATATGGCACAGCATTATAAGGAGCACCTATGGGGCCATAATCAACGGTGCAGAGCATTCTATATAGCACAGTTGTATATGGAGCATCTATGGGGCAATTAAGAACGGTATGGAGCATCTATTTTTATTTTTGAAATTCACCGGTAGCTGCTGCATTTCCTACCCTAGGCTTATACTCGAGTCAATAAGTTTTCCCAGTTTTTTGTGGCAAAATTAGCGGGGTCGGCTTATACTCGGGTCGGCTTATACTCGAGTATATACGGTAATTAAGAACAGTTGTCTGACCTAACTCTTAAAAAATTGTGTTCCCCATTATTGATAGAATAGTAGTGGAAAACCCCTTTAATAGTGACTGCCTCTATCGCTGTCCTCTGACTCCTTCCACTTATGTGCAAGCAATAAAGTCTCTGATATCAGAGCTTGCTGATAAGTGGATGGGGCAGAAACCTGCCAGAGAGACCATCTTAATTCCTATAGATGTGAAAAGTGCAGAGTCCAGTGTTTATATGGGAAGCAAGAACTTTAAAGTGTTCATAGAATCATAGAATGGTAGAGTTAGAAGGGACCTCCAGGGTCATCCTGTCCAACCCCCTGCTCAATGCAGGAGTCACTAAACCATCTCAGACTGATGTCTGTCCAGCCTCAGTTTGAAGACTTCCATTGAAGGAGAACTCACCACCTCTTGTGGCAGCTTGTTCCACTCACTGATCATCCTGTCAAAAAGTTTTTTCTAATGTCTAATCGGTGTCTCCTCAAATTCAGTTTCATCCCATTGCTTCTAGTCTTTCCTTGTGCAAATGAGAACAACGATGATCGCTCTACACTGACAGCCCTATGCACTCAACAGATTAAATCACGCACCAGGAAAATACAAGACAGACAGACAATTCAGCGCTCAGGTCTCCTCATACTACAGTATCGGACAAGAACGTGTCCAGAGAAGCTCGTATAATGAGAGTGGAAACAAAACTCATTTCTTGAAAAAGCTTCTCTAAGTTTATCTGGTCCACAAGCGAAACCCAGCAGGTACAGAGGCAACCTCCAGGTATTAGGATGGACCGCTCATCAACAGCATACCGGTGCCAGATGTCAGGAGAAGGCTCCCAAAAGCACACAGACATTATACCTATATAAATCACACGGTGGATCAATAATGGGCCGGAGAGCATCATGCCGATACAAAACCCCATTTATAAGAAGCATTCTTACCCTGGGCGATCACATCATCGATTTTCTTGCCCTTAAGTTCACTGACGACCTATCAAGAGAAAGAAAACATTACAGCTAATTCTGATAGTGTCTAATAAAATGGAGAAAGCAGCTATAATTGGTGCAGCCCCACAGGCCGATATTGGCCACACTGATTGGATATGGTCAGCACGTACAGGCCTTATAGAATGATCCGGCAGGAATAAGATGAATGCTGCCATGCAGAGATGGAAGGTGCGATACTGCACTCGCCTCTGGTGTCGGCACTGTGACTGCAGCACCAGCTCTCCGGGAGTCTGCAATCCCTGCAGCCGGTCAGTGTCCGCGTCACTCACCTTCGGATAAATCTGACACCGGAGGAAGTGGCCGCAGTTGTAGCTGTGACTTCCTCCCGGGAAGGAGGGGAGAATAGTTTGGCTGCAAGGACAGTGTGACATAATATCTGATACCGCAATCTCCAGGAGTGCCAGTGCTGACACCGCATGAATGGCACCGCCACAAGAGGCAAGAATAGTGGTCATTTTACTTGGGCGTAAACCATGATTGAGAAGGGGTTCTTAGAGGAAACCACTAACTTCTGCCATAAGAGCCCAAGATACAGCAAATACGATGGCATATACTGTAACACTCCCGTGGGCCCCTATTCTTGAGACGGAGGATAAAAGGGCGTTCTTTACAGCTGTGTGGCAGATATACGGTTTGTTTTAATTGATAGGAAAGAGGAGCAGACTGCACTTTTCTACATAGAGGAGCTCTGAAATAAATGCATGTTATGTGGTATAAGTATGTTTCTCCCTCCACAACACTTCCATCCTGACTCTCTGGTGGATACCTTTTTTGTGTATGCACTCAACAGTGGACTCAAAAGCAGTGTGTACCCGATGCCTACGGGCCAGAAAGAAACCAACACATTCCCAACGTGTCCATTGAGCACATTTATGCGAGAGGCTGCTTTCAGGCATAATGCCCACTAACAAGACTGGAGAGGAGCTGACTGAGCTTTGCAATGCAAGAATAATCAGCAAATAACATTTGTCAATGTGACCAATGAGCGATACATCCCTAGTATATACCTGCTGAACCGTTGTAGAAAAGATGGGGGGTTACAGGTTTCCCCTTTATTAAGCTTTGTGCAGCAAGGTACATGAAGGGTTCATACCTTTTCTGCGCGCTCCTTGTCCAATTCAATGCCCACACTTTCCAGGATCTTCTTTAGGTCATTGATGGAAGGGTTGTCATTACCGCCGAGTAAGGCCAAAAGATATGAAGCTACGTAACGCATTCTGTTAAAAAGAAGATGGAAAATGTAAGACAGAAGTTACAGCATAGCCCTAATCTACTTCATCTACTTCTGATAGGAATATGGGTATAATTATTGTTCTGTATGGGGATTATGGGTGAAATATCACAAATACACATGCTCAGGAACATACTTCATCTACTTCTGATAGGAATATGGGTATATCTATTGTTCTGTATGGGGATTATGGGTGAAATATCACAAATACACATGCCCAGGAACATATCTCATCAACATCTCATAGGAATATGGGTATAATTATTGATCTGTATGGGGATTATGGGTGAAATATCACAAATACACATGCTCAGGAACATACTTCATCTACTTCTGATAGGAATATGGGTATAATTATTGTTCTGTATGGGGATTATGGGTGAAATATCACAAATACACATGCTCAGGAACATATTTCATCTACTTCTGTTAGGAATATGGGTATAATTATTGATCTGTATGGGGATTATGGGTGAAATATCACAAATACACATGCCCAGGAACATACTTCATCTACCTCTGATAGGAATATGGGTATAATTATTGATCTGTATGGGGATTATGGGTGAAATATCACAAATACACATGCTCAGGAACATATTTCATCTACTTCTGTTAGGAATATGGGTATAATTATTGATCTGTATGGGGATTATGGGTGAAATATCACAAATACACATGCCCAGGAACATACTTCATCTACTTCTGATAGGAATATGGGTATAATTATTGATCTGTATGGGGATTATGGGTGAAATATCACAAATACACATGCTCAGGAACATACTTCATCTACTTCTGATAGGAATATGGGTATATCTATTGTTCTGTATGGGGATTATGGGTGAAATATCACAAATACACATGCCCAGGAACATACTTCATCTACTTCTGATAGGAATATGGGTATAATTATTGTTCTGTATGGGGATTATGGGTGAAATATCACAAATACACATGCCCAGGAACATACTTCATCTACTTCTGATAGGAATATGGGTATATCTATTGTTCTGTATGGGGATTATGGGTGAAATATCACAAATACACATGCCCAGGAACATATTTCATCTACTTCTGATAGGAATATGGGTATAATTATTGATCTGTATGGGGATTATGGGTGAAATATCACAAATACACATGCTCAGGAACATACTTCATCTACTTCTGATAGGAATATGGGTATATCTATTGTTCTGTATGGGGATTATGGGTGAAATATCACAAATACACATGCCCAGGAACATACTTCATCTACTTCTGATAGGAATATGGGTATAATTATTGTTCTGTATGGGGATTATGGGTGAAATATCACAAATACACATGCCCAGGAACATACTTCATCTACTTCTGATAGGAATATGGGTATAATTATTGATCTGTATGGGGATTATGGGTGAAATATCACAAATACACATGCCCAGGAACATACTTCATCTACTTCTGATAGGAATATGGGTATAATTATTGTTCTGTATGGGGATTATGGGTGAAATATCACAAATACACATGCCCAGGAACATACTTCATCTACTTCTGATAGGAATATGGGTATAATTATTGTTCTGTATGGGGATTATGGGTGAAATATCACAAATACACATGCCCAGGAACATACTTCATCTACTTCTGATAGGAATATGGGTATAATTATTGATCTGTATGGGGATTATGGGTGAAATATCACAAATACACATGCCCAGGAACATACTTCATCTACTTCTGATAGGAATATGGGCATAATTATTGTTCTGTATGGGGATTATGGGTGAAATATCACAAATACACATGCCCAGGAACATACTTCATCTACTTCTGATAGGAATATGGGCATAATTATTGTTCTGTATGGGGATTATGGGTGAAATATCACAAATACACATGCCCAGGAACATACTTCATCTACTTCTGATAGGAATATGGGTATAATTATTGTTCTGTATGGGGATTATGGGTGAAATATCACAAATACACATGCCCAGGAACATACTTCATCTACTTCTGATAGGAATATGGGTATATCTATTGTTCTGTATGGGGATTATGGGTGAAATATCACAAATACACATGCTCAGGAACATACTTCATCTACTTCTGATAGGAATATGGGTATATCTATTGTTCTGTATGGGGATTATGGGTGAAATATCACAAATACACATGCCCAGGAACATACTTCATCTACTTCTGATAGGAATATGGGTATAATTATTGTTCTGTATGGGGATTATGGGTGAAATATCACAAATACACATGCCCAGGAACATACTTCATCTACTTCTGATAGGAATATGGGTATAATTATTGATCTGTATGGGGATTATGGGTGAAATATCACAAATACACATGCCCAGGAACATACTTCATCTACTTCTGATAGGAATATGGGTATAATTATTGTTCTGTATGGGGATTATGGGTGAAATATCACAAATACACATGCCCAGGAACATACTTCATCTACTTCTGATAGGAATATGGGTATAATTATTGTTCTGTATGGGGATTATGGGTGAAATATCACAAATACACATGCCCAGGAACATACTTCATCTACTTCTGATAGGAATATGGGTATAATTATTGATCTGTATGGGGATTATGGGTGAAATATCACAAATACACATGCCCAGGAACATACTTCATCTACTTCTGATAGGAATATGGGTATAATTATTGTTCTGTATGGGGATTATGGGTGAAATATCACAAATACACATGCTCAGGAACATATCTCATCTACTTCTGATAGGAATATGGGTATAATGGTTCTTTGTGGGTATTATAGGTGATAGAGGATGATAGTGGCAGCACAGAAACAGCCACACAAAAAAAATAAAAAAAATCTGCCCTGTATAGCGGGGATCAATATGAAAGTTTCCATTCCCATCCAAGTGAGCCTGGATGGAAAACAGGCACATAAGACTCAATTATGCCTTGCCTACTGACGAAGAAGCAATACCGAGTCCTATATCAGACATGTGAACGTAAGCAGGATCATTTATTGTTCCATGAAAGCTATTTTGTTTGATTTGTTATGATGGCCTTCGTATTAACCTAGAGACCAGTATACACTAAAATATATGTTCCATTTCCAAATATTTTTGTTAAGATAAAACCTATTATTTTATTAAAAGTTATTTTTTTAAAATTCTATATATCTCCATTAAAAGTTATTGATGTCAACAATTTTAAGTAACCAATAAAATCCTGCAAAAGATCCAACATCCTATAAAGAACAATGTATTGAGAATAATATAGGTATATAAGCAATAAGTATGGTGCAAGACTGCTCATCTCTATGACATGGCCGGCCTAATAAGGAGGTGGGAACACTGGGTCAAAGACCTATGATGCCAGGGGTGGGAGAAGTCAATGGACATGTAGTCCTGTCAGATGCAAATAGGTTACAGGATCTGTATATCCATAGCATTCTGACCATAACCCCATATAGAATAATAAATATACCCATATTCTTACCGGAAGTTAAAGAAATGTTTCATCATATTTTATCAATAATCAACATATAAAACAATAATTGTACACATACGTGTTCTTACCAGGAATTGATCGAATATGACACTGGGCATGTGTATTCATGATATATCACCTATAATACCCACAAAGAACCATTATACCCATATTCCTAGCAGAAGTAGATGAAATATGTTCCTGGGCATGTGTATTTGTGATATTTCACCCATAATCCCCATACAGATCAATAATTATACCCATATTCCTATCAGACGTAGATGAAGTATGTTCCTGGGCATGTGTATTTGTGATATTTCACCCATAATCCCCATACAGAACAATAATTATACCCATATTCCTATGAGATGTTGATGAGATATATCACCAGGCGTGTGTAACCCGATATTCTACACATAATCCCATATAGTTACAATCTTTTTTCCCTGATTCTATTATTAAACTTTAATCCAGCCCTGTGGATGTTCTGATTCATTTAAGTATTTCCATTGAATTCCCTTCTTGCTATATTACAAGAAGTCATTTCCTGGGCTGCATTTGTAAAATGTGCTGCCATCTAGTGGTGGAGTCTAGTATTGCAGCCCATCATCCCATCATCCCAATATGCAGTTTAGTCCGTCCCTTGCAGCATTTGTAACATAGTTAGTAAGGCCGAAAAAAGACATTTGTCCATCCAGTTTAGCCTATATTCCATCATAATAAATCCCCAGATCTACGTCCTTCTACAGAACCTAATTGTATGATACAATATTGTTCTGCTCCAGGAAGACATCCAGGCCTCTCTTGAACCCCTCGACTGAGTTCGCCATCACCACCTCCTCAGGCAAGCAATTCCAGATTCTCACTGCCCTAACAGTAAAGAATCCTCTTCTATGTTGGTGGAAAAACCTTCTCTCCTCCAGACGCAAAGAATGCCCCCTTGTGCCCGTCACCTTCCTTGGTATAAACAGATCCTCAGCGAGATATTTGTATTGTCCCCTTATATACTTATACGTGGTTATTAGATCGCCCCTCAGTCGTCTTTTTTCTAGACTAAATAATCCTAATTTCGCTAATCTATCTGGGTATTGTAGTTCTCCCATCCCCTTTATTAATTTTGTTGCCCTCCTTTGTACTCTCTCTAGTTCCATTATATCCTTCCTGAGCACCGGTGCCCAAAACTGGACACAGTACTCCATGTGCGGTCTAACTAGGGATTTGTACAGAGGCAGTATAATGCTCTCATCATGTGTTTCCAGACCTCTTTTAATGCACCCCATGATCCTGTTTGCCTTGGCAGCTGCTGCCTGGCACTGGCTGCTCCAGGTAAGTTTATCATTAACTAGGATCCCCAAGTCCTTCTCCCTGTCAGATTTACCCAGTGGTTTCCCGTTCAGTGTGTAATGGTGATATTGATTCCCTCTTCCCATGTGTATAACCTTACATTTATCATTGTTAAACCTCATCTGCCACCTTTCAGCCCAAGTTTCCAACTTATCCAGATCCATCTGTAGCAGAATACTATCTTCTCTTGTATTAACTGCTTTACATAGTTTTGTATCATCTGCAAATATCGATATTTTACTGTGTAAACCTTCTACCAGATCATTAATGAATATGTTGAAGAGAACAGGTCCCAATACTGACCCCTGCGGTACCCCACTGGTCACAGCGACCCAGTTAGAGACTATACCATTTATAACCACCCTCTGATTTCTATCACTAAGCCAGTTACTAACCCATTTACACACATTTTCCCCCAGACCAAGCATTCTCATTTTGTGTACCAACCTCTTGTGCGGCACGGTATCAAACGCTTTGGAAAAATCGAGCTATACCACGTCCAATGACTCACCGTGGTCCAGTCTATAGCTTACCTCTTCATAAAAACTGATTAGATTGGTTTGACAGGAGCGATTTCTCATAAACCCATGCTGATATGGAGTTAAACAGTTATTCTCATTGAGATAATCCAGAATAACATCCCTCAGAAACCCTTCAAATATTTTACCAACAATAGAGGTTAGACTTAGTGGCCTATAATTTCCAGGTTCACTTTTGGAGCCCTTTTTGAATATTGGCACCACATTTGCTATGCGCCAGTCCTGCGGAACAGACCCTGTCGCTATAGAGTCACTAAAAATAAGAAATAATGGTTTATCTATTACATTACTTAGTTCTCTTAGTACTCGTGGGTGTATGCCATCCGGACCCGGAGATTTATCTATTTTAATCTTATTTAGCCGGTTTCGCACCTCTTCTTGGGTTAGATTGGTGACTCTTAATATAGGGTTTTCATTGTTTCTTGGGATTTCACCTAGCATTTCATTTTCCACCGTGAATACCGTGGAGAAGAAGGTGTTTAATATGTTAGCTTTTTCCTCGTCATCTACAACCATTCTTTCCTCACTATTTTTTAAGGGGCCTACATTTTCAGTTTTTATTCTTTTACTATTGATATAGTTGAAGAACAGTTTGGGATTAGTTTTACTCTCCTTAGCAATGTGCTTCTCTGTTTCCTTTTTGGCAGCTTTAATTAGTTTTTTAGATAAAGTATTTTTCTCCCTATAGTTTTTTAGAGCTTCAATGGTGCCATCCTGCTTTAGTAGTGCAAATGCTTTCTTTTTACTGTTAATTGCCTGTCTTACTTCTTTGTTTAGCCACATTGGGTTTTTCCTATTTCTAGTCCTTTTATTCCCACAAGGTATAAACCGCTTACACTGCCTATTTAGGATGTTCTTAAACATTTCCCATTTATTATCTGTATTCTTATTTCTGAGGATATTGTCCCAGTCTACCAGATTAAGGGCATCTCTAAGCTGGTCAAACTTTGCCTTCCTAAAGTTCAGGAATTTTATTTATTTAAAATTTGGATTTATATTTTACGGCATTTACCGTAAGGCTATGTGCACACGCTCAGGTTACGTCAGGATTTATTGCAGAAATTTCCTGACAAAAAACAGACATTTCTGCCAGAAGTCCGCATGCGTTTTTTTACACGTTTTTTCGCAATGCATAGAATAGCGGGAAAAACGCAAAAAAAAAAACCCACAAAATTAATTAACATGCTGCTTTTTTTTAACCGCGATGCGCTTTTTCGCAGAAAAAAAAACAGATCATGTGCACAAACATTGCAGGATGCATTCTAAATGATAGGATGCATATGTCTGCATTTTGAATGAGTTTTTACAGCGTTTTTATCGCGAAAAAACCTGAACGTGTGCACATACCCTAAGAGTTTAATTATTTTCCTATTTGTATAGATCGGACTTATCCATGGGGCAGTGTCGGATACTTACATTTTTTTTTTTTTTGCTAGGGTAATGTGACTGGGATGAGGAGCGATACAAGATTTTTGCTTTTCAAAACTTTTTTTTCCCCCTTTATTTTTCAGCCACAGTAGAGGACTTGCACCTGCGTTCCTATGATTGCTTGTACTAAAGGCGGACGCTCATGAAGCCAAACTTGTGGTCGGGCTTACCGGGAAGCTTTCAGCAGACCACCGGCTGCCATGGCAACTCATCAGCCTCCTGCAATCGCATCAGAGGACGGATGGGCGTCCTAATAAATGGCATGATCAGATTGCCAGTGGCACTTAAAGGGGCTGTTCAGCCTTATGCTACCTGACTGCACACTTGAGCACTCCCCCCATTGCCAGGTCATGTGACCACACATGTGCTATACATACTGACCAGATGTGTCCAGCCTCCCTCAGCACAGGATCTGAGGCCACGCACGTCTAGTCTGGATGTGGCCAGGAGTACGCAAACCACATAGTAGCGGTCACATGACCGCCTGCGGTGCCAGAGAATCCTGGCAGTGTGTGTGATGGACGGATTCTTAGAGACAAACTTTCTGCTAATGATCTGTAGGTGCAGCCCGGTGGTCCCTGACCTTCCCGCTCCTCAGCCCGCCGGTCACGGTCCCCCACCCAGACGCCATCATTCCCTGCCAGTACAGAATATGCAGGCACTGCCCGGACCGCCATGGTACCAGATGGGCCAGCACAGGCTGAAAGTCACAATTACCCATACTGCAAAGCGGTTAATAAGTAAGTGCCCCCCTACTGTACTGATCTGTGCAGCAGAGAGGAGTGTGCAGCCCGGGCCTCTGCTACATCCACGTGTCAGTCACGGCCTCATGGACGAGCCCATGGAGGGAGCAGGGGGGTTCAGTACCGAGCACCTCCCCCTCTCTAACACCTGTTCCCGCCATTCCCGGCAGCTCTGGCTCCGCCACTTACTTCACAATTCACCGTTCAGCGCTCGGGCAGGAGACGGACAGGGCTCCGCGCGTGCTTCCTCTGTGGAGGCCGGGAGGGGAAAGGCCGCACACGGGGCGGGGCTATACACAGGAAGATCCGGCCGCGGCTCAGGAGAAATGCATCATGGGACTCTGCGCCATCTTGCTACACTCATACTGCTGCGCAGGCGCAGTACAGTAGTAGTAGTAGGAGCAGCGCTTCTCAGGCCTAGTCCCCGTAGGGCTAATGTCCCTTTGCTTCCTGTTTGCCTATGCTGTGGTATACTTTGCCTTCCCAAGACTATTCCACAAGTAGCCGGGCTGAGCACAGTATCTGGCTGCTAGTCCTTTCTATAGCTTTATGGAGTCACCTCAGGTGGGGGATTATAGGTGGGGGGCTCTTTTCAAAAGTTATAAAACCAGAACTTTTTTGGTGTTCAGTCAAAACTTAAAATGGCCACCCAGAGTCATTTTTGGTCAATGCCATTTCTCCCATTGACTTCACTGGGACACGCTCTCCGCTTTTCTTCCGTTTGCAGTGAAAATCTGCAGATAAATATGTGAAAGAGCAGAAAGTGCCTAAAGAGCTCAGAAATCCTAACAAATTTGCATTCGGGCCCACAAGCTTCAATTTACAGCATTGCATACAAGTCTATAGGTCCGGGACCCGGCCGACATCAGTGCAATCCATGTGCTGCCCACGATTAATATGATGGAGGGAAAAAGATTTGATTTTTCTTTATTCTTATGAGAAAAACACTGATGGTAAAAACTGACACACGGACCAAAATCTCATCTAAAGCCCGGATGAAACTCTGATTTTTTTTTTACATGAGTGAAAAATCACTGACGTCTGGGCCGGGGACACACACAACGTATAAAAAAAACGGTCTGTTTTTCGCGGACGAGAATCGCACAAATGTTAACAAAACAGTGATCCGTGTGCAGTGCGAGGATGCGATTTTGTCGCATCAAATGATCCGTTTGACATCCGTGTGACATCTGTATGGCATTCGTTTGGTGAGATTTTCTCGCAGGCTTGCAAAACGGACATATAATGGAACCATGGGCTCAAATAATCGTAAAAACATATACTGTATTTATATATATGTATATGTCAGTGAGACACATATATGTATATATATATTAATATATCATACAGCGCTAGATAGCAGAAAAGCCGGTAATTCAATTACCGGCTTTTGCTATCTCCTTCTCCACCCGACATGATATGAGACATGGTTTACATACAGTAAACCATGTCATATCCCTTTTTTTTGCATATTCCACACTACTAATGTTAGTAGTGTGTATGTGCAAAATTTGGGCTCTCTAGCTATTAAATTTAAGGGTTAAATCACAGAAAAAATTGGCGTGGGCTCCCATGCAATTTTCTCCGCCAGAGTAGTAAAGCCAGTGACTGAGGGCAGATATTAATAGCCTGGAGAGGGTCCATGGTTATTGGCCCCCCCCCTGGCTAAAAACACCTGCCCCCAGCCACCCCAGAAAAGGCACATCTGGAAGATGCGCCTATTCTGGCACTTGGCCACTCTCTTCCCATTCCTGTGTAGCGGTGGGATATGGGGTAATGAAGGGTTAATGCCACCTTGCTATTGTAAGGTGACATTAAGCCAGATTAATAATGGAGAGGCGTCAATTATGACACCTATCCATTATTAATCCAATTGTATGAAATGGTTAAAAAAAACACACATTATTACAAAGTATTTTAATGAAATAAATACACAGGTTTTTGTAATATTTTATTATACTGGTAATCCACAAGATTACCTTGTGCAGGCGTGTACTATGGAAGACAGAGAATGAACTTCAATCCAATATTGCAGCCAGCATGCAGCCAGCGGGTAAGGAAAAGGTGAATCAAACACCCGAAAACCCCGCCCCTATGGCTGAAGATTGTTCCCTCCAAATTCAGGTGACAGTGTCCCTTTAAGAACACAATGGATTTCTCTGGAATAAGACATCTGATCATAAATATTATATTTTATTCAACTTTCTCTGACCTGAATGCCCAGACTCAAAATGCTCAGATTCCCTTTAATCAGCCAATCTTCTTTTCCTGCAGTCAGATAATTTGGCAACAGCTTACTCCACTCTCCCCATAGAGAACACATAATCATGTCTATAGGGGAAGTCGCGAGAGGCATATGGACACCTTTCAAATTCGCCAAATATATGGTTTCATACACGGTGATAAATCTGGAACATTTTAGACACTTTTGTCTTACCTTACACCTCTTCTTAATTGGTTTACATTTAGACTATTTTTCTGTCACTAATTGGGCAGGTGCAGACAGACGTAAATTCCCTCATTCGAGAGAATCGGGTTTATTATGCCAATCACACTCTGATCAGAATCTCTCAGATGAAGTAAAGATGGAGAAAAAAATCTTTATCTTCTCCATTGTGTCAGTTTGCAGAAATCGGACTGCAATCAGATGTTATCTGAGTGCAGTCCGATGTTTCCTACGCACTTTCACGACCAAGTCTGAGCCGAATACCGGATGCAAATCGCGCATGCTGTGTTTTTTTCCTCCGACAGAGTATGTCCGATAAAAAAAAACAGACGTGCATGGCCCTTTTTTTAATTTCTTTGAGTCACCAGTCGACAGAAAAAAATGGATTTCCAATTGTTTCCAGTATGAGAAACATTGCCTTCCCTATCAAAATGAAGACACTATTTGTAAATGTCTATAAGGTTTACATAATAAACAATGTACTCGGGTTTTGCGTTGTTTTGCATATTTTTGCTACAACTATACTTATGTTTATGATGTTATTTGTACGAGAAAAAGGAAAATCTTTCAAAAATAAACAGTTTAAAAAAAAAAAAAAAAAAAAACCAATGTACTCGGGTTGATGTTTAGTGCTAAAGAATGGGAAAGGGAGACAATGCTTAGCCTTTCACACACGTGTAATTAATGTGCGCTTCTGTAGTGTCCTGGGATCTGTGTCATTTACTTGTTACCATGATTGCAATCTATAGGGATTTTATCTAATTTAATAATACCAAAGCTAATTAATAATAATGATGGGAGCTCGGTCTACGCTAGAGAATCGCCCTCCTAAATCCCTCTGTCAGGCTAGTCCCCAATCAATCAGGCTAGTCCCCCATTTTAGTGAACAGCTATACAGTATATATCCTGACCCCTATCTTACGACCTCAGCAGTTTGTCCCTGCTGGGAACCAAAGGATTGGGCATGCTGAAAGTCATCTGGTCTGTCCTTCTTTTTCCTGACATTATCCATCGGAGGGGAGTCAGGACACGATGACCAACATTTCTATACCCACATAGGAAGAGACCTGTCAATCAAGCAGAGACGGGCACCGGACAGGTTCCCATTAACAGAATTGACCTGCTATGAGCAACCGTAAGGGCTTGTAAAAATCTGCTTAATCTTTTTTTAAGCCATGTGCATGCCCAGAAAACTAGAACGAAAAAAAGATACAAAAACGGATCCAAACAAATAACAATTGCATACCAAAGTTTTGTGTATTTTAATGTTTTTTTTTTTCCAATAGAGCCATTTCAAAACTGAAACTCTATTTTTTTCCCTTTTCTTAATTCATTTGGATTCATTTCACGCAGATTCCAAAACAGAGGTGTGAACAAGGCCTAAGGCTATGTGCACACGTATTCTTGGCCACTGCGGATTTTTCCGCAGCAGATTTGATAAATCTGCAGGGCAAAAACGCTGCGTTTTGGCTGCAGATTTATCGTGGATTTACCGCGGTTTTTCTGCGGTTTTACAACTGCAGTTTTCCATAGGGGTGGCTGTAAAACCGCTGCGGAATCAGCAGAAAGAAGTGACATGCTGCGGAATGTAAACCGCTGCGTTTCCGCGCGTTTTTTTCTGCAGCATGTGCACAGCGTTTTTGGTCCCATAGGTTTACATTGTACTGTAAACTCATGGGAAACTGCTGCGGATCCGCAGCAAAATCCGCATCGTGTGTACATACCCTAAGGCTATGTGCACACGTTGCGGATTAGGCTTAGGAATTTCTGGTGCGGATTCTGCCTCTCCTGGCAGAAAACGCACCTGTGGATTTGTCGCGTTTTTTGTGCGTTTTTGCTGCGGTTTCCTTGCGGATTTGCTGCGTTTTTTACCCCTGCGGTTTTCTATAATGGAATGGGTACAAAAACGCTGCAGATTCACAAAAAAGAAGTGAGATGCTACTTCTATTAAACCGCAGCGTTTCCGCAGCGGATTTTCCGCAAAGTGTGCACAGCATTTTTTTTCTCATTGATTCACATTGTACTGTAAATCAATTGCGGATCTGCAGCGTTTCTGCACTGCAAAAAACGCTGCGGATCCGCAGAGAATCCGCAACGTGTGGTGTCAGTGTGATCACCAATGCTGTGGGTATGCTGTCTGCACCCCCCCTCCTGGGATCTGAATAGGGAAGGGTGGAGGCAGCGGTTGTGCTCCTGCCCACATTTCGTCACCCAAGCCTCATGTAACCAGGAAGTTTAAAAAAAAAAGTGACTCTACTGAAACATACAGATCACCAACAGAGATCTTGAAATGTGTGCAAAATGGTTCATTTAACCCTTAATTGCTGCAGAAAAATATGTGAACCCCTGCTAATCTGCATGCCAGACTGCATCAATGAAGAACAAAGGACGCCTTCAGTGACGTCGGACATCAACAGCTTCACTTTGTGAGTACTGGAACTATTGTGCAGTTCACCCCATTTACACCTGTAGCCGTACCGCCAGTAATGTATATGCATATATTGCAATAATATGTGAAAGGGGATTTGTTGTAGCAGTGCAAATTGCAAGTACGTGGACGCTCATACTCACTCCTTACTATGTATTGTGGTAAAGTCTGCACCCCAAGGGCCGAGCTTGTGGACTATGGCGGAAGAAGGTGTGTTTATTAAGATGGCTCCATAGACAATATAAGAGGAGTATCCAGGCTTGGACTGGCCCACAGGAGAACAGGAGAATCCTCCGGTGGGCCACCACGCTCTTATATGAGTAGTACTTGGCACTATATACTTGAATCACTATGTGCAGACAAAGGCGGCATCTTAATAATTTACCAATATACCCCGTTCATTGACGCCATGACCCATTTAATAAAAATTGCAGCAATCAGTCAACTATCGAGCAATAGGGTCTTTTACGCACCCTAAACTATAATTGTCATTGGCAGTATTTCCTCATGTAAACTGGGAATGTGCTGCCGACAATTTCCGACCTCTATGGGACCGAATGCTCATATTAATCATCTTTTCTATTAGACGGTTTGCTTTACTGTACGTAAACAGGCCTTAAAACGAGCTAAGATCCGATAATTATATCGCCAGGCACCACTCCTTAGGTACGTATGCCTTTATGGGCCACGTTACATACAAAACACCTAGCAAGATCGGTTTGGATAATTGGATTATGAAAAGTTTTTGCATTTTATGATTTATAAGAATCAGAACTGTCTGAAAAATAAAGGCTTTGTTCACACTGTCGTTAATGACTCTGTGTGCAGCCCTGTAAGTTCACATCTTCGTTTGCCAGGTTTAGGGTTCGCTCATACCAGCATATAAATCAGAATAGTCCTACTGTCCTAGATGAGAATGGGACCGATGTTTTTATAGACTAGTGTGAACAAACCCTTAGGAAACAGTCATAGTGAATGCAGGTGCAGAATGGATCTGTTGCTTAACTGCTGGAAACGGAAGCAGAAGGGCTCTCTTCATGTGTCTGTCTGGGTTCTGTTATATGATAGGCTTTTATTTCCGTTCCAAAAACTGACAGATAAAGAGACCAAGATGACATAATAATCAATGTGGCCCTTAGGCTATGTGCACACTTTGCAGATTCCACTGCGGATTTTTCCGCAGCAGAATTCCTAAATCCGCAGTCAAAAACCCGTCACGGTTTTTACTGCGGATTTATCGCGGTTTTTACCGCGGTTTCTTCTGCGGATTTTCATCTGCAGTTTTCTATTGGAGCAGGTGAAAATCCGCAGAAAAGAAGTGACATGCTGCGGAATGTAATCCGCAGCGTTTCCGCGCGTTTTTTTCCGCAGCATGTGCACTGCGTTTTTTGTTTCCCATAGGTTTACATTGTTCTGTAAACTCATGGGAAACTGCTGCGGATCCGCAGCGGTCAAATCCGCTGCGGATCCGCAGCAAAATCCGCAAAGTGTGAATATAGCCTTAGGCTTCCATTTCCATTAGTAATGCAATCGATCTGCTTTACACATGAATTCTATTTGTCTGTTCCTCCAAATGGAACATAATAATGGTATGTGCATGGTATGGCTTCTTCATACATCCGTGATTTTTCTTGCATGCAAAAAATGGTGCTCGTTTCATTAGTGTTTTTGATCAGACTGTTAATGGATCTTGATCAGTATGTCAGTTTTTACCGTCAGAGTTTGGTCAACTTTTCTCGGTTGCAAAAAACTGATTGACGCTTCTTAAACTTGTATGTATATGTATGTATATAAGTAAATAAATAAATACAGGTGCTTCTCATAAAAATTGGACTATCATCAAAAAGTTAATTTATTTCAGTTCTTCCATACAAAAAGTGAAACTCATATGTTAGATAGAGGCATTACAAACAGAGTGATCTATTTCAAGTGTTTATTTCTGTTAATGTTGATGATTATGGCTTCTCAGCAATTAAATTCCAAAGTAAAGTCATGGAATCATAGGAATCACAGCATGGATAGACTTGTTACTGCTGCTTAATTGATGAAAAAGATGGAAAATAGATTTTCAAAACATCTCAGTGTATTCAGTATCGAGTATGAGCACTACACGCAGAAATCCCCGCACTTACAGCATTGGCTGCTATCAGTTAGGATAGTGATGGTTGTCTGAGGAATCTTCTGCCGCACTGAATGCACTTGGTTAAATCATCAAGATCCACTGCTGGCAGCTCCCTGTGCAATTACAATTGCAATAACATCCCAGATGTGCTTGATGGAAGACATGTCCGGTGGTGATGAAGGCCATGGTAGTATGTTTAGGCCGTGCAGAAGAATGGTCAACAAACTGCCCCCTACCTCAACCTTCCAGGGTCCAGTGCTGAGTATCCGCCGCTGCTCCCAGTGTCTGCTATTGTCTGCAGCGCTACATTCACGACGATAGCTCTGCAGCCAATCAGTGGATAGAATCGCTAAGCTCAGTGGTTGACTGCAGCGCTGTTGATGTGACGTCAGCAGACAATAAAAGACATGGGGAGCAGTAGTTCATATTCGGGATTGGACCCGGGGAGGGTGAATAAAGAATAGGATGTTTTTATAAATAAAACTGCACATCGGAACAAGGATGTTCTTAAACCAGATAACCCCTTTATCCTTGGATAGTAAGAATACTCTGTGTAATGGGAAGTAGAAATAAAAAACACCCTCCTTATAACTCTATTTTTGGACACTCAAAATTAAAAATACACTTTTTGAAAATAATAATTTGTTACCTGAAAACTTCTTTTTATGTGGTTGTGATGTTTTGTGTTTATTTTATTCCTATAATGAATGTTATATTTTTTTTTATATATTTATACAATTATTTTTTCACATTTTCAGTTCAGTTGATCATCATCCTTCATTCTCCTTCTTCATAACAGCTTGGCATAGCCGACGTCTCCTCCGCGCTGGGCGAGCTGTGACATGCCGGTGTTGCCACACTTAGACAATGAGAGATGGCGCATCTTCTGGACCCCCAGTGGGAGGGAGCCAGCACCGAGGGACCAGCCTCTCCAATGCCACATATCGCTGGCAACAGACTCATCCTCGATGTTTACCTGGACGGATGTGAGAGGTTCCTGCAGGTGACGGAGAATCCGACAAGTGACCTGGCGGAGGTGGAATTTCTCCGACTTAGCAGCAATGATGCAATGATAACATCAGCGGTGGCTGATCTTCCAAGGTTCAGCCATCTCAGATCTCTGGTCCTGAAAGGTAAAATATTCTCATAAAATTATTACTTTTACCCATCACATTGCATGTACATCATAAATGTTTGCTTCTAGAAGACCCCAGGTGGCCAACGATGCAGCCATCTTGCAAGCGCAAGTCGCACTGTCCTCAAATTGTGCTCCAAATTTGCAGCACAGCGTAAGATCTGAGCCGTGGGTTCGTCGATACAATCTAGATGTAAATTCACATCGGATACTTGGCTTACAAACATTTAGAAGTTGCAGTAGAGCCTTGCTTGAATATCTCCATATCTCATGGTACTTAGCACGCTATATGTGTCCGATCCACATAAGCCGTACATATAGGAAGACTCGCTTTTGTACAGAAATACTGATGCCTCCAAGATTAGATTTGGTTTTCTATATTTGCTAAAAAATGTACTAATTATTTTCCGCAATTCTGTTTTTTGCTAATAAGTTAAAACATTAGGGAGAAAGTAGCGCAAATAGGGTCTTATCTGGCAAACAATTAAATAATTATTTTATCAGATTGCGCTAACCTGATCTGATTTAATGCATTTTTGAATTGTCGTTCATCTGCTGCGGATCCACGGGTTGTAAAACCGATGAGAACGAAAGATTGGAGAATTTGTGGATACCTCCATGCTGCTGAAGACGTCGATTCTCAGGAATTTATTAAACATGAGGTTTTTATTTCAATGCGTTTCGAAGTGACAGGCGCTTCTTCAATATGCGGTTGTTTCCTGAAGAAGAAGTGACTGTCACTTCGAAAAGCGTTGAATAAAAACCCGCATGTTTAATAAATTCCTGAGAATCGACATCTTCAATAATCAGCAGAGCGGGCGGTATCCACATGTTCACCATTTAATAATAAAAATAATAATTTTATTTATATAGCGCCAACATATTCATCCCATAACATGCCATTTCTTCATTCTCATTGGTTTGCTAATAAGTTGTCATAGGTTCAATGGAAACAAGACAGACTTTAAAATAAAAAGAAATTAGGGCTTATTGTTTCCTATCCAGTTATCCGTTCTTTATTTCCCTCCAGTGTGGTAGTGATGCGTCCAAAAAAAAAATGTCGCAGTCCCTATAACATCCATATGGATAAATCAGGTAGAAGTCGGATGTTCCTACCAGTATATCAGGTAGAAGTTGGATGTTCCTACCAGTATATCAGGTAGAAGTCGGATGTTCCTACCAGTATATGAGGTAGAAGTCGGATGTTCCTACCAGTATATCAGGTAGAAGTCGGATGTTCCTACCAGTATATCGGGTAGAAGTCGGATGTTCCTACCGGTATATCGGGTAGAAGTCGGATGTTCCTACCAGTATATCGGGTAGAAGTCGGATGTTCCTACCAGTATATCAGGTAGAAGTCGGATGTTCCTACCAGTATATCGGGTAGAAGTCGGATGTTCCTACCGGTATATCGGGTAGAAGTCGGATGTTCCTACCAGTATATCGGGTAGAAGTTGGATGTTCCTACCAGTATATCGGGTAGAAGTCGGATGTTCCTACCAGTGTATCGGGTAGAAGTCGGATGTTCCTACCAGTATATCGGGTAGAAGTCGGATGTTCCTACCGGTATATCGGGTAGAAGTCGGATGTTCCTACCAGTATATCGGGTAGAAGTTGGATGTTCCTACCAGTATATCGGGTAGAAGTCGGATGTTCCTACCTGTATATCGGGTAGAAGTTGGATGTTCCTACCAGTATATCGGGTAGAAGTCGGATGTTCCTACCAGTATATCGGGTAGAAGTCGGATGTTCCTTGTTATGACCTGGTGGTCAGGACAATAATGGACCTGGTGGTTAAGAGCACACAGAATGACCTGATAGTAACTGATAATAACGGACGAGCTCTGGGACGTTGGAACTCTGCTGACCGCAATCTCTAATCCTATCAAACACACTAGAAATAGCCGTGGATTGCGCCTAACGCTCCCTATGCAACTCGGCACAGCCTAAGAAACTAGCTAGCCCTAAAGAAGGAAATTAAAGCCTACCTTGCCTCAGAGAAATTCCCCAAAGGAAAAGGCAGCCCCCCACATATAATGACTGTGAGTAAAGATGAAAATACAAACACAGAGATGAAATAGATTTAGCAAAGTGAGGCCCGACTTACTGAACAGACCGAGGATAGGAAAGGTTACTTTGCGGTCAGCACAAAAACCTACAAAAAGACCACGCAGAGGGCGCAAAAAGACCCTCCGCACCGACTCACGGTGCGGAGGCGCTCCCTCTGCGTCCCAGAGCTTCCAGCAAGCAAGACAACAATAATAATAGCAAGCTGGACAGAAAAATAGCAAACCCAAGAAATACAAGCTGAAACTTAGCTTCTGCTGGGAAGACAGGTCACAAGAACAATCCAGGAGTGAACTAGACCAATACTGGAACATTGACAGGTGGCATGGAGCAAAGATCTAAGTGGAGTTAAATAGCGCAGCCTGCTAACGAATTAACCTCGTCACCTGTGGAAGGAAACTCAGAAACACCCACCAGAGGAAGTCCATGGACAGAACCAGCCGAAGTACCATTCATGACCACAGGAGGGAGCCCGACAACAGAATTCACAACAGTTCCTACCAGTATATCGGGTATGAGAAAATAGGAGAAACCGGAGCATATGGAAAAAAACAGCTCTTTATTAATACAAACATTAAAAACTATCAGTAATATACAAGGTATATAGATTCCACTAAATAACAGAAGTAAGGGGGCGAGAGAACCCACTCCTCAAGGCACCCCACACTAAGCAATAATTACATATACAACTGCAGAGCACAAAGTGTGCTGTGCCAAAGTAGAATAGCAAGCTAGTCAGCAATAAATGTCACAGTGATTCGACCAAGTCGCACTAAGCGCAATATAGTAAACATGGGTAGAAAATAGCAGATCAGCTTACCAGCTCAGGGGGGGCCGAGGAGGGGGATCCCGCCGGAAAAAAGACCCCAGTATATCGGGTAGAAGTCGGATGTTCCTACCAGTATATCAGGTAGAAGTCGGATGTTACTACCAGTATATCGGGTAGAAGTCGGATGTTCCTACCAGTATATCGGGTAGAAGTCGGATGTTCCTACCAGTATATCGGGTAGAAGTCGGATGTTCCTACCAGTATATCAGGTACACGTCGGATGTTCCTACCAGTATATCAGGTAGAAGTCGGGTGCTCCTACCAGTATATCGGGTAGAAGTCAGATGTTCCTACCAGTATATCGGGTAGAAGTCGGATGTTCCTACCAGTATATCGGGTAGAAGTCGGATGTTCCTACCAGTATATCGGGTAGAAGTCGGATGTTCCTACCAGTATATCGGGTAGAAGTCGGATGTTCCTTCCAGTATATCAGGTAGAAGTCGGATGTTCCTTCCAGTATATCGGGTAGAAGTCGGATGTTCCTACCGGTATATCGGGTAGAAGTCGGATGTTCCTACCAGTATATCGGGGAGAAGTCGGATGTTCCTTCCAGTATATCGGGTAGAAGTCGGATGTTCCTTCCAGTATATCAGGTAGAAGTCAGATGTTCCTACCAGTATATCGGGTAGAAGTCGGATGTTCCTACCAGTATATCAGGTAGAAGTCGGGTGCTCCTACCAGTATATCGGGTAGAAGTCAGATGTTCCTACCAGTATATCGGGTAGAAGTCGGATGTTCCTACCAGTATATCGGGTAGAAGTCGGATGTTCCTACCAGTATATCGGGTAGAAGTCGGATGTTCCTACCAGTATATCGGGTAGAAGTCGGATGTTCCTTCCAGTATATCAGGTAGAAGTCGGATGTTCCTTCCAGTATATCGGGTAGAAGTCGGATGTTCCTACCGGTATATCGGGTAGAAGTCGGATGTTCCTACCAGTATATCGGGGAGAAGTCGGATGTTCCTTCCAGTATATCGGGTAGAAGTCGGATGTTCCTTCCAGTATATCAGGTAGAAGTCGGATGTTCCTACCAGTATCAGGGTGTTATATCTGAATGTCCTGAGCAGATCAGAGACAACGATGACCTTGTATAGAACGTCTCTTGGATGTCCAGAATGTGAGGAGCAGTACCGGCCAGTTCTGGGAGGGATATAGACTGCCAGGAATAAAGATCAATAGGAATCCGCAGGTGTCAAACCACAGGTGAAATCCACACAAAATCCACAAAAAAAATTGCGGTAATTCTGCAGGTAATCCGCAGTGCGGTTTACCTGCGGATTTACCAAAATGAGTCCAAAAAAATCCGCAGGACTTTCCGCAACATGTGCGCGTAGCCTAAATGGACAACCCCTTGAAGGAAAATGCTGGCAGTGTTTTTCCTGAAGCATCATCTCTGATGTCTTTTCCAGCTTTTTATATTTGATATAAAAAAGAAATAAGATCTAAGCCTGAAGCGGTTAAAAGAAGTGAAAAGGATAACACACAAACACAGATAATTTTTTTTCACATTTTTTAGTGCTTTCTCGGGCGGGTACCGGGCATAATCCACTTGAAAAAGACTTTGTGCAGATATTCTCCTATGCCCACATTGTCTCTGTCACATTTCAGCAGGCTAAACTCCATTTTTACTGCTGTTATTATACAATAATATCAAGTGTGTAAAGAAAAGGAAGGTTTTTTTTTTAAGTTCTGTTTTTTAGCTTCTAGTGATATCGAGATATTAAAGTGCCAATTATACAGCTGGAAATATTTATTTATTGTAACCCAAAATGATCGTGTGCACCTATTTATGATTTCTAGTGATGAGTGAACGTGCTCTGATAAGGTGTTATCTGATGATGCTCGGGTGCATGTCTCGCAGAGGTTCGATAGCCGCAGCACATGCAGGGATTGTCTCACAGACAGGCCATGTATGTGGTCAGGGACTCGAACATATTATTCGAGCACACTGAAGACACTCAGTTAGCACCCGAGCATGCTCAGATAACACCTTCACTCATCACGAATAAGCACCCTTGTATCAGTACCTATTATATCACACTTCTCAGGTGGACATTTCCGGGATGACTACGGACGCTGTCAGAATGGATTGCTGACAACCCTACCACCAGATATCGGTCAGCTTTCCCTGCTGCGACACCTGGATCTCAGCTTCAACAGCTTCTCAGAGCTGCCACCTTGTATCAGTGCCCTTTCCCTACTTACCACTCTCCATCTTGGCTACAACCAGCTCAGGACTCTTCCAGATGATATTGGTGACCTGAAATTCTTGACAGATCTCTCACTCATGTCGAACCAGTTGGTGGCGCTCCCTGCAGGCATTGGGCAGCTGAAAAATCTGGAGAAAATGGACCTGTCTGAGAACCGGCTGGCGTGCCTGCCTGGGGAGGTTGGAACCTTGCAGCAATGTATTCATCTAGATCTGTCTGGGAATAACCTTGCCAACCTTCCTGAAACACTGTGTAGGTGTCAGCCTCATTTTTCCATATTTTATTTATAATTTTAATGCATTAATTAGTATATTAAAGAGGTTGTCCACCTTGTTGGCCTTTATTTTTGCTTAAATATATTTATTTGGGGCTACATATTTTTGCAATTGGGTTTTATTAAACATTTTGCACCGTTTTCGTTTTATAGGCTTTTTATCTCACTGCACATTCAACTTTGAGATGTTCATAAATCAGAAAAAGACCTATAAAAGAGTTACCGTCTCCGTGTCAAACATTCATAGCAGGCTGACTGACAGATTCTCAGTTAACTCGTTTTTGACCCAGCAGTTGTGCAACACAAAGGCTGTAGAGGGCGTATGGTGCAAAATTGTCTACAAAACTCAATTGCAAAAATTATTTTTTATCCCTAAGCAAGAATGATACCCCAAAGGTGGACATCCCTTTTAATTAATGTTATCTTCAGATTCAACTTTTTTTTTTCTTTTTTGGCTTAAAGGGTTTTCTGCTTAGGATACTGCAGAAATGTTAGATTGCTAGGGGTCGACACATTGTTTATAGCCCCCTAAATACCACCATACCCCACATTTGCTGGTAACAGGGCTGGGTGTTGCAGAAGGTTTGTGTCTGCTTCTATCTCTCCCCTTCTCCTTCCTATCCTTTCCATAGACTTTTATGGGCAGCAACTGTAATCTGATCTCTCAGTGAGCCGATACACTGTCTTCACTGAAGACAGATGTTACCAGTGAATTGAGTGTGAATGACCCATCCAGGAGGTTGGAAGAGGAGAAATATGCTTTTTTCTCTTAACTCGTGTTTTTCCACTTTCAGGCTTGTTGATTCCAAGTGTTCTAAAATAACAAACAGGGTAGGTACTCCCCCTCCCCAGGTCCAGCGTCGGGTCCCTGCTCTTGCTCGAATCTTAGGCCGGCGTCACACACAGCGTAAAACAATACGGTCCGTATATTACGGCCGTAATACGCTGAAAAGTCCCCCAAAAAATGGTCCGTTGCTCCTCCGTAGGCAGGCTGTGTCAGCGTTTTTTGCGCATGGCATCCTCCGTATGTAATCCGTATGGCATCCGTACTGCGTGGTTTTCTCGCAGGCTTGCAAAACCAACATACCGCTATAGAAGTGATCCATGTGTCCCAAAAAGAAAAGAATATATATATATATATATATATATATGTCAGTAGACACATATATGTATATATATTAATACTTATTCCAGCGCTATACAGCTTGAAAGCCGGTAATTCAATTACCGGCTTTTTCTTTCTCCTTCATAAAACCCGACATGATTTGAGACATGGTTTACATACAGTAAACCATGTCTTCTCTCCATTTTTTTTGCAGATTCCACACTACTAATGTCAGTAGTGTGTATCTGCAAAATTTGGCCGTTCTAGCTCTTAAAATAAAGGGTTAACTGGCGGAAAAAATTGGCGTGGGCTCCCGCGCAATTTTCTCCGCCAGAGTAGTAAAGCCAGTGACTGAGGGCAGATATTAATAGCCTGGAGAGGGTCCACGGTTATTGGCCCCCCCCTGGCTAAAAATATCTGCCCCCAGCCACCCCAGAACAGGCACATCTGGAAGATGCGCCTATTCTGGCACTTGGCCACTCTCTTCCCATTCCCGTGTAGCGGTGGGATATGGGGTAATGAAGGGTTAATGCCACCTTGCTATTGTAAGGTGACATTAAGCCTAATTAATAATGGAGAGGCGTCAATTATGACACCTATCCATAATTAATCCAATTGTAGTGAAGGGTTAAATAAAACACAAACACATTCTTTAAAATTATTTTAATGAAATAAAAACAATGGTTGTTGTAGTATTTTATTCAACGCCCAATCCAGTCACTGAAGACCCTCGTTCTGTGAGTAAAGAAACATAATAAACCAACAATATACTTACCCTCCGCAGATCTGTAACGTCCAACGATGTAAATCCTTCTGAAGGGGTTAAAACATTTTGCAGCAAGGAGCTGTGCTAATGCAGGCTGCTCCTCGCTGCAAAACCCCAGGGAATGAGGCTAAAAATAGATCAATGATCTATATTTAGCATCATTTGCGGTGAGGCGCCCTCTGCTGGCTGTTCATAGATCGTGGGAAATTACCTAGAAAGCCAGGGAGCCAGGGAGCTTTCTAGGTAATTTCCCACGATCTATGAACAGCCAGCAGAGGGCGCCTCACCGCAAATGATGCTAAATATAGATCATTGATCTATTTTTAGCCTCATTCCCTGGGGTTTTGCAGCGAGGAGCAGCCTGCATTAGCACAGCTCCTTGCTGCAAAATGTTTTAACCCCTTCAGAAGGATTTACATCGTTGGACGTTACAGATCTGCGGAGGGTAAGTATATTGTTGGTTTATTATGTTTCTTTACTCACAGAACGAGGGTCTTCAGTGACTGGATTGGGCGTTGAATAAAATACTACAACAACCATTGTTTTTATTTCATTAAAATAATTTTAAAGAATGTGTTTGTGTTTTATTTAACCCTTCACTACAATTGGATTAATTATGGATAGGTGTCATAATTGACGCCTCTCCATTATTAATTAGGCTTAATGTCACCTTACAATAGCAAGGTGGCATTAACCCTTCATTACCCCATATCCCACCGCTACACGGGAATGGGAAGAGAGTGGCCAAGTGCCAGAATAGACGCATCTTCCAGATGTGCCTTTTCTGGGGTGGCTGGGGGCAGATATTTTTAGCCAGGGGGGGGCCAATAACCGTGGACCCTCTCCAGGCTATTAATATCTGCCCTCAGTCACTGGCTTTACTACTCTGGCGGAGAAAATTGCGCGGGAGCCCACGCCAATTTTTTCCGCCAGTTAACCCTTTATTTTAAGAGCTAGAACGGCCAAATTTTGCAGATACACACTACTGACATTAGTAGTGTGGAATCTGCAAAAAAAATGGAGAGAAGACATGGTTTACTGTATGTAAACCATGTCTCAAATCATGTCGGGTTTTAGGAAGGAGAAAGAAAAAGCCGGTAATTGAATTACCGGCTTTCAAGCTGTATAGCGCTGGAATAAGTATTAATATATATACATATATGTGTCTACTGACATATATATATATATATATATATATATATATTCTTTTCTTTTTGGGACACATGGATCACTTCTATAGCGGTATGTTGGTTTTGCAAGCCTGCGAGAAAACCACGCAGTACGGATGCCATACGGATTACATACGGAGGATGCCATGCGCAAAAAACGCTGACACAGCCTGCCTACGGAGGAGCAACGGACCATTTTTTGGGGGACTTTTCAGCGTATTACGGCCGTAATATACGGACCGTATTGTTTTACGCTGTGTGTGACGCCGGCCTAATTGTGCCGTATTTTTTGCGAGTTTTACGGACGTAGATTCTGCGCTCTTACGTCCGTAAAACTCGCATGTGTGACGGCGGCCTTAGTGTTTTGGCTGCAGCTGTGACATCATATTCACAGTGCGCATCACCGCTGTAGCCAATCACTAAGCCCAGTTGCTGTGTTGTCTACGTCTACCTTCGCTCAAATGCTGGGCTCAGTGATTGGCCACAGCGGTGACATCATATTCACAGTGCGCATCACCGCTGTAGCCAATCACGAAGCCTAGTTGCTGTGCTGTCTACCTTCGCACAAAGGCTGGGCTCTGTGATTGGCTACAGTGGTGACATCATATTCACAGTGCGCATCACCGCTGTAGCCAATCACTAAGTCCAGTTGCTGTGCTGTCTACCTTCGCACAAAGGCTGGGCTCAGTGATTGGCCACAGCGGTGACATCATATTCACAGTGCGCATCACTGCTGTAGCCAATCACAAAGCCCAGTTGCTGTGTTGTCTACCTTCGCTCAAATGCTGGGCTCAGTGATAGGCCACAGCGGTGACATCATATTCACAGTGCGCATCACCGCTGTAGCCAATCACTAAGTCCAGTTGCTGTGCTGTCTACCTTCACACAAAGGCTGGGCTCAGTGATTGGCCACAGCGGTGACATCATATTCACAGTGCGCATCACTGCTGTAGCCAATCACGAAGCCCAGTTGCTGTGTTGTCTACCTTCGCTCAAATGCTGGGCTCAGTGATAGGCCACAGCGGTGACATCATATTCACAGTGCGCATCACCGCTGTAGCCAATCACGAAGCCTAGTTGCTGTGCTGTCTACCTTCGCACAAAGGCTGGGCTCTGTGATTGGCTACAGTGGTGACATCATATTCACAGTGCGCATCACCGCTGTAGCCAATCACTAAGCCCAGTTGCTGTGCTGTCTACCTTCGCACAAAGGCTGGGCTCAGTGATTGGCCACAGCGGTGACCTCATATTCACAGTGCGCATCACCGCTGTAGCCAATCACTAAGCCCAGTTGCTGTGCTGTCTACCTTCGCACAAAGGCTGGGCTCAGTGATTGGCCACAGCGGTGACATCATATTCACAGTGCACATCACCGCTGTAGCCAATCACTAAGCTCTGTTGCTGTGCTGTCTACCTTCCCACAAAGGCTGGGCTCTGTGATTGGCCACAGCGGTGACATCATATTCACAGTGCACATCACCGCTGTAGCCAATCACTAAGCTCTGTTGCTGTGCTGTCTACCTTCCCACAAAGGCAGGGCTCAGTGATTGGCTACAGCGGTGATGCGCACTGTGAATGTGATGTCACCGCTGCAGTCAAAACACAGACACCATATGAGCAGTAGGGAGCCAGCGCTGGACCTGGGGAGGGGGAGCACGTTCCCTACTTGTTATTTTAGGTATAGTACAGCGTCAGGTGTCCACTTTAATAACATAAATAGTGCTATGGATATATAGAGTAATCACCAGATGAGCGAAGCCTCATATTTCATGATCCCAAATAAAATAGAAATATAAGAAACATATATTGTCTTCTATAGGTAACATGATATCTCTCCAGGAGCTATACCTTCACAGTAATGTCCTTGTGGCAGTGCCAGCGGGCCTGGCCTGTCTGCCTCACCTCTCTCGCCTAGACTTACAGAACAACAGGCTACGCACGGTTCCTATAGAAATCATACAGTGCTCTTGTGCGTTTCTGCAAGGGAACCCCATAGGTGAACCAGAGTCCTCACCGCCATCTGAAGGTAAAATACTATCTCTACAGTCTCCTTCTGCTTTGAGAAAACTTTTGAGACCCAGGGTTTATTTCAATGTGTATTTAGTTAAATGTAAAATCTTGAAATTTCCCCACTTACCTCTGGGGCTATTTTAGACTCATGCATCCTGTTTTTTCAGATGTTTCACATAAACATTAGCAGCAGTATTTCGTATCGAAGCATCTAATGAGCATGTGCATAGGTCATTGTGAATGGAGTGGGAAATGTGACATCGTCTTACTGCGATTGGTGGATCCTGTGTTATCAGTTGTATAATGAGGTTTTATCTGTATTGTAATCCTGCCTGTGATGATAGTGAGACTCCTGAAAAGTCATCTGCAGAAATTATTAGTCCTAGTGTGAAAATTCCCCAAAAAATGTTTGGGTTATATGAAGATACAAAAAAAGTTGACAAAAAAAATATATGATGGGCCACGTTAATAAAAGACAATTTGATGCTGCTTTTTATACATTTTTTTTTTTTAGCTATTTTGGATTTCAGGCCTCATTCAAACATACATGATTTATCATATTTCAACTATAGGACTCGCACCCATTATAATCTATGATGCTGTTCACATATCTGTATGTTTTTTTGCAAATTGTTTGTCAAAATTACCCCTACACGTCTATGGGTCATCACAAGGATACAATTCGTAGGGAATCCGTGTTCTGTCCATTTTTTAACATTGTAATGAATAGGAGAAACTTTATATTTTTTTTAGCATATGAGAAAATCACTGATAAAACACTGATGGTAAAAACTGACACACGGACCAAACACCGAAGAAAATCTGATCCAAAACTATCAGACCATTTTTCACATATGCAATAAAACTAACCTTTCAGTAAGGCCAATGGCCTCATTCCCACCTCCATTTTTCACGTACATGTTCTATCCATATTGGAACCCAGCCATTATAATCTATGGGTCTGTTCACATGTGCAGGTTTTTTCGCTGACTTTATGTCTTACTCATACAAGTCTATGGGTTTGTAAAAAATCACAGACAGCGCGAGGATGTGAGCCCTGCGTTATCCGTCTTTAACACTCTGGCGGATAATTGAAAAATCACTGATGAAAAAAAACGAACACACAGACCAAACACTGATGGAAATCAGTCCGTTTTTTGTGTATGAGAAAAAACAAGGACTTCTGTGAAATTAAATTTTGGTTTAGGGTGAGGAGAAAAATGCAAAATCTGCACCATGTGGACGAGGCTTTATACTGGTGAGAGGGCCCATACGAGTACTGTGGGATTATGCACTGATGGAACTCTGTTTATTGTACAGATGAACGTCAACGCTTAGAAATAAAGGAGCTGTATGTGAAACCAGAAGAAAAGAGGTGAGTAATGTCAGTCTTTGCAGTTCTCCAGATGTTCGCACAAGCTGATCATCGGGCCGAATGCACATTCATTGCAAAAAATCGCTCCGTACCGGTGCCCTGTGTAAGAATACCCAGCTGTCATTGCCTTTTATGTGAGAAAAACTCTATGGGGACAAAGTCAGAGGCTACCATTAAGGCCGGTTTCACACGTCAGTGGCTCCGGTACGTGTGGTGACAGTTTCCTCACGTACCGGAGACACTGACACACGTAGACACATTAAAATCAATGTGTCTCTGCACATGTCAGTGTGTTTTCACAGACCGTGTGTCCGTGTGCAAAAAACAGAGACATGTCAGTGTTCGTGGGATCACATGGAGCCATTAAAGTCAATGGGTGCGTGTAAACACGTACCGCACACGGATGCTGTCCGTATGCTTTTTTTTAAGTCATAGGGTTAAAATTGAAACAAATTGTTTCAATACACGGACAGCACATGAACGATAAACGCGGACACACGGATAGCACACGGATGACACACGGATGACACACGGATGACACACGGATAGCACACGGATAACACACGGATGGCCTACATCCACACACGGATAGCTCCGGGACCGTTTCTTCCGGTACCGGAAATATCTGGACGTGCGAGACTGGCCTTAGAGGTATAGGTGGAGGATTACTCCTGACTTATAGCGCCAAAGGATCTCGTTAGATCAAAACAGAACCCTACTGAAGTATGATCTGTGCTAGCCGGGATCAGAGAACTTTATTTATCACCCTTTCCTGGTTTTGGCTTATAAAATACTGACCAAATACTGAATGTGTGAATGTGATCTTAGGGTAAAGAAATCAACCATAACCCTAACATGTAAAGTTTTAAATAACGCAAACTGTGCTCCACTCCCCCTCTCGGGTCCAGCACATTGTCTCACTGTTCCTCCCGGCGTCTCTTACGGTCTGCAGCGCTGACGTCACGTGGACAGCACGGCGGCCATTCAGTGAGCTCAGCGCTCATGCCATCAACTTAGGCAGAGCGGTTGATCTAACTGATTGGCTGCAGTGCTGTCCATGTGACGTCAGCGCTGCAGACAGTAACAGACACTGGGATCAGCGGTGAAGACTCAGCTGTGAACCCGGGACACTCCTGCCTCGGGACACTGGTGTTCTGAAAGTGGAATCCCCCTTTAAATCAACCTGTTTCCTATTCTTCATTACCTATATCAGTTATGAAGTGGTTCTTTACGTTCTAGCACAGCCCGGGATAACTAAGTAATGACGTTACAATACTGGTTGGATACATGTAGTTTATAGAAGCCAGAAAAGATGCTGCCGGTAATGACCCTTTATTTTTACAAATGTTCCCAGTTTTTGTGTCACACCAGATGGATGCCGGATATTTCTCCCACACGGGTTTCATCTCTGTTTTCCTCCTGGAGCTGTGTCGTACCCCACAAGAATACATTACCAAATATTGCTACCAGACCTGCAGCATGTGAGGCTCGGGCACCATGATGTGCTGCTCAGTAGCACCTTGGAGCTTCAGCCTCATGGCCTACAGTTCCACCAGGTGAGGTTCTCCACAAGGACACGCGTGCCATAGAGCGGGCAGATGTTTGCACCGTCCCTTGTGATATTCTGTGTAAGAAAACTTGTACAAGCTTCCCCACTTCAAAGGAAAAGCAATGTTTGCAAACAAGGGGAGTGGAAATCTGTGGAATGGTCCCTGAAAAGAAGAAGAGGAGCACACCCCGGGTCTTACCGTTATGGGAATCTCATTTAGGGTCCTCTAACTTATATGTATCAATGGTAATATCTGCATACAGCTCCTGCACTATTAACTAAAAAAAAGGAAAAATCTGCATCAGACACTTCATCATGTATGTTCTCTCACGAGAGACCTCCTGACTTCCACTTTATTCCAGTACTTACTGGCCTTGGCCACATTTCTAATTCATGGACCCCAATGAACGAGCCTCCAGGTGATACTCAGCAATGTTGGCACCACAATTACTGAATGGATCCTCCATCATAGGATCTGCCTGGTTCTCACTAGGGCCTATCACGGTTACCCAGTGTCATCACCCCTCTGCTTTCTTGTGCGCCCAGATTATGGCACTGCCTTACACTTTAATAATAATTATCTTTATTTTTATATAGCGCTAACATATTCCGCAGCGCTTTACAGTTTTGCACACATTATCATTATCACTTGTAATACTCTTCTTCTAGGGCCGGGGTCACACTTGCAAGAAACTCGCACGAGTCTCGCACCTCAATACCCGGCACTGACCCCGGCACTCGGGACCGGAGCGTACGGCTGTATGTATTTCTATGTAGCTGAGCGCTCCGGACCAAGTGCCGGCAGCAGCGCCGGGTATTGAGGTGCGAGACTCGTGCGAGTTTCTCCCAAGTGTGACCTCGGCCTTAAGTTTCAACTTTCTGGTCTCAAATTTCCTAACTTATCACCCAGGACTCATTTCTGATGTCCCCTACTGTTCTCTGAGGCCGGTTTCACACGTCAGTGGCTCTGGTACGTGTGGTGACAGTTTCCTCACGTACCGGAGACACTGACACACGTAGACACATTGAAATCAATGCTTCTGTGCAGATGTCAGTGATTTTTCGCGGACCGTGTGTCTGTGTGCAAAACACGGAGACATGTCAGTGTTCGTGGGAGCGCATGGATTACACGGACCCATTAAAGTCAATGGGTCTGTGTAAACACGTACCGCACACGGATGCTGTCCGTGTGCCATCCGTGTGCTTTCCGTGTGCGTTTTTCCTGTCATAGGGTTAAAACTGTAAAAATTGTTGCAATACACGGACATGGACACACGTACAGCACACGGACCCTAAAAACGTTCTCACGGACATCACACGGATCCCACACGGATGGCCTACGTGAGCATACAGACACTAATAACTCCGGTACTGTTTTCTCCGGTACCGGAATTATCTGGACGTGTGAGACTGGCCTTACTTGGTGACAAACCTACGGGCTTTTGGAATCATTATATATATATATATATATATATATATATGCCATCTGCACTGACACGATGGACCAATGCCTGCTGAAAACCCGGCAGTCTTGGGTTAACTATATTGGCCTTTTTGTTTTTTGCACTCCTTTGACTCCTTAGCTCCTGGTTCACTTTTTCATCAAGCCTTAGCGTTCGGCTAGTGTGCGTCGCTCTAGCGTCGGGCGACGCAGCGGCGACGCACGCGTCATGCGCCCCTATGTTTAACATGGGGGACGCATGCGTTTTTGCTTGTTGCGTTTTCCGACACGTGCGTCTTTTACGCTAGCGTCGGACCAAGAAAACGCAACAAGTTGCATTTTTCTTGCGTCCGATTTTCGTCAAAAAACGACGCACGCGTCGAAAAACGCAGCGGCGCATAACGCTAGTGTGAACGTAGCCTTACTACTGTTCCCTACTTTCCAAACTTTCTCCCACTGGGTCACTTCCCTCTTTTTTTTGTTTCTGATTCGTATCTCACTTATATAACTGCACTTTTCTGTATAAATCTTATTTCTCATTATTGATGCAGATTTTTTTGTCCCATGCGGAAAAAATGACCCCCTGCATGGCTGTTCTTTGTACAGCCGGCCTCCCAAAAACAAACAAAAAGTCAGAGGTACCAAAAAATGGATCCAATAAAAACTATAACTTGTCCTCCAAAAATACATCTTCATAACGCTCCGTTAAATGTAAAATTAAAAAACGTTGTCTTTCATAGTGTAGCGGCACTTGTCATCGGTACTGTGCCGTCAACGCTATTAAAAAAAATCCTGCAAAATAAAGCCTGGACTGCTGTCTTTTTCCTCCTAGAAATTATAAAAGCTATTTTGGATTACGTACATGAAAATGATACAATCAAAATACAACTTATCTTGCAAAAAAACAATTACTTCTATAGCTAGTTTGATAAAACATTAAAAAAAGCTATATTTTTGGAATGTGGCGATAAAAAAATCAAAACAACAAAAAAAAGACCAACACAAGAGTAAAGAGTAACTAAACTTTTATCTCTTTTTTTTTTTATATTTTTGTGTCATCATTTTAACTTGCAAGCAGATCAGTAGGGGTCCGGGTCCTGGGACGCCCACCGCTTTATCACAAAGCCCCCTGACAGGTGCACAGCTCTGGCCTGAGCACGCACACAGAGGAAAGATACATAAGCTTGCCATTGTATCGGTGGTCTGCTATGTGTGCACGCTCAGACAGGAGCTGTGGGGTTTTTTTAGAGGGACTGGGGGGGGGTCTCTGCAACCGGACCTCCACTCATCTGCTTGTAATTAAAATGATACAAAAATATAAAAAAGAGTGACAAAAGTTTAGTTACTTTTTATGCCAGTAAATGAAACTTCCTAGCGGACAAATAAAGTTTGTAAGTAATTTATTGACACCTAGTTTTATGCAGTTATTCGGAGGATGCGCCGAGCTGAGAAAGTTTACTTATTGTATATTTATAGATGATTTCTTCATTATTCCACAGGATGTAGAAATCAGCATCCCATTTGCCTTCCTGAAGCCTATGCCAAAGCGCGAGGTGGTCATCAGGACTTTTAGTGACTGTTCTGGATCATGGATGGACCTGAGCACCACAACAAAGGAGAAGTCAATGCATGAGGTTGGACTTATAATGTCAGCACCAGTAATATTAGAACAGAAATGTAAAAAAACATATGGGTTTAATCTGTAGGTTAATAGCGTTCTAAAGCCGCAAGGGTAGTGCCTCTATGACTGAAAGTCAGAGCTTCCGGCTTTCAGTCATAGAGGCACTGACAGTGAGGCTTCAGTCCCTGCTCACTACATAGTCAGCGGCGACTATGACCGTGCCCCGCCACATGGATTTAACCTTTATTACTTATCCAATTGTTCATGCAAGAAAATATCACACGGATTGCATATGGATGACAATCAGGATGAAAAATCATCAATTTTTTTCTGGATGAAAAATGGACGGTTTCTGAACCCAATTTTAATGGGACAACTCTGACTTGTTCCTTTCTTTACTAACACAGACGCTGGCCTCTTGTAAGACCACTCACTTCTCCTGGTTCCTTGTGGTGTCGCGTCTAGTTGAAGATCGCCGTAAGGTTCCGAAAGAGGGGGAGCTCCTGTTCTCTAGTGTGGACCAAAACATCCGGGTTGAGTTTCCTCCTGGTGCAACTGCAGAGACTCGAACAGTGCGCATGCAGGTCACTAACTACAATTTGTTTTTCCACATAAATCATTAGTACAAAGTGAAAATAAGAAAATTTTTAGTACATCTTATAAGAGAAAAAAGCATCTTAACTCTCTTATTACTGAGAATTTGTCAGCAGGTTTTTGCTCTGTAATATGAAAGCAGCAAAAGATAGGGCAAGAGAGCCTGATTCCATGGATGTGTCACTTACTGGACTGTGTGCTGTAGTTTCAATACAATCAGCATTTTATCAGCAGGAGATTATCACTACAGAAGTAGTTCTCACGTGCCGGCCAGTCCAGCTAATCTTTGTAACCCAACCCTCACCACTGTATGGCAGCTTGCTGACCAAGTACACAGGAAGGTGCCAATCAGTGGTGTAGGTGGGGGTTATATAAAGCTCAGCATTCAAAGAACTGCTAGATCTGCAGCAGAAAAAAAATTTGTGTTATGGACTGACCTGGGCTGGAGTAGTGATATTGCCACCACTAGTGGCAGCATCGGCAGGTAGCATAGTTAGGAATAGCCAGGGGTCTGTACACAGAGCAGCAATATAGGTAAAGGATCAGCAGGTTGTGTAGTCAGGAATAGCCAGTGGTTGGTACACGGTAGCAGCGGTATAATCTTGGAATGAAGGAGCAGTTGAAAGGCAGCTTGACTAAAGGCTGCGAGCTCAATAATCTCACAAGGAAGGAAGTGCAATGCCAAGTTTAAGTATGGTGTTCAATCAGGGTGGAGACAATCAGGAACTCAGGGTGGAGACAATCAGAAACACTACAGGTACTAGTATCTGGGTTAGCAAAGAACTGTCCAGCGAGCTGAAAAGCTCAGAGGGAATAGCTGCTGGGTTCAAGTCCTGATGCAGTAATTGTATCAAAACTGCAGAAAGCAGCCCAGTAAGTGATGCATCGCTGGAATCAGGTTTTCCGCCTCTATGATGCTCTCAGATTTCATAACAAAAAGTTGCTGACAGATTCCCTGAATCTTTTTTCTCCCTGCACTGAAAAACTGCTCTAATCTGTCAGCAGATCTGTCTTCCTTAGAGATCAGATTACATTTGCTGCTATAAAAGCTGTTGGAGGTGAGGGGGAAGCTGAAGGAAAACAAAACATACACAAATAGAAAATGCTGAGGCTTCTTGTGCAGTGGGAAAAACTGATATAAATGGATCTAAGTGCGATAATGTCTAGAAATAGTGTTATTCTTCATACAAACACATGACGGCTTATTCTGTAAAGTAGTTACCTGAAACTGCAGTTACAATGTAATGTGAAGTGGCTACAGCCGGACCTGGTGATTTAATTCAACCCTGCTCTCTAATTTCCATTCCTTATTTTCTAACTTACTCACTTTTTTAGGTTTTACCAATCTCCAAACAAGTGCTGGATAAGATAACTGGAGACTCGGAGTCCTCCACTAGTCCCCTCTTATGTCTGTCGCAGAGTTCAGCAGCCAACTTTCTGAGTCCGGTCAAGATCCAGTTGCCGCTCCCTCCTGGTGTGACAGGTCGGACACTATACTAGATCCGCTGTGGCCGCCATCTTTGGGTCCGTGTTTGGTCCAGTATCAGCACTTTTTTCTCTTTCTTCTTCGCAGGCAACACCTTGGATCGTTCCCATCTGTTTCTTTTGCACGGCGATCCCCGGGCACAGACCTGGACTGACATCACCAATCAGGTTGTGTTGCAAATCACTCATATTTATGCCCACTTCCAGGTGGATCATTTTTCGTGGTGAGTTCTTATTATTAGAATTGTATTTAGTAGGTCTTTTTCTTGATTACTTCCTATAAGTGACAGATGCCTTTTACCTTTATTAGTGTATTCTACATGTTTTTATGTTCTGCTACATTGGGGAAAGTTATTATGGCTCTCTAGCATACACATAGCATAAACTAAGAGGTGTTTTCTGAGCATGCTCGAGTGCTAACAGAGTGTCTTCAGCGTGCTCAAATAACATTGTTCGAGTCCCCGCGGCTGTTCGACAGCCTCGACACATCCTGGGATTGCCTGTTTGCCCAGTGTAATTTGCACGCTGTTTTTGACCTCATGCATAAGATATTGATTCTTACCGTACCTCTGACTTTAAGAAAATAAATGGGGTCATGCTTCAATACATAAAATTTTACAGAGGCATTATAACGTAGAGGCAATGCTGTCAGGAACAATGATGCTTCAGAGAGACGTCATATGGCGGCACACTTCATGTGCCTACCTTGTGCTGTACATATATGAGATGCTTGTAATGAAATCGCTCCTTATAGATAAGGTCTGGTTTATATTACTTAAAGTATCTTTTTTTTTTTTAAGGTACTGGCTATGGTATACCACAAAGTCCTACGTGGGTGAGCTGGCCAAGAATGTATACAAGCGGCTGCGCATGTACCAGGTCAATTTTGTTGCTTTGCAGAGGAAACGGGATCCGGAGCAGGTGCTGCTGCAATGTGTCCCTAAGCACAAGGTGCGCTCCATCGTTATCATTTCATGTCCCCTTTACTCTATTAGGCCAGTCTCACACGTCCAGATAATTCCGGTAGCGGAGAAATCGGTACCGGAGTTATCCGTGTCCGTGTGCTCACATGGCACATCAGTGTGGCACACTGAGGACCACACGGACCATGCAGGAGACAGCGCTACAGTTAAGCGCTGTCCCCTGCTTTTGGTGCTGAAGCCGGCATTCATTCCTTCTCCCCAGCAGCGTTCGCTGGAGAGAAGGAATGAAAAATCAAGTTGTTTATTTTTTGTTAAAAATAAAGTTTGGGGTCACCTCCTGCCTCCCATCCCCCGTGCGCCCGCCCGCTTGTAGAGAAATACTCACCCAGCTCCTGCGATGCCTCCTCTCAGCGCCGGCAGCCTGTACTGTGTGAGTGGTCACGTGGTACCGCTCATTACAGTGATGAATATGCGGCTCCACCCCTATGGGTGGTGACCCCAAACTTTATTTTTAATTAAAAAAAATCTTGATTTTTCATTCCTTCTCTCCAGCAAACGCTGCTGGGGAGAAGGAATGAATGCCGGCTTCAGCACCAAAAGCAGGGGACAGCGCTTAACTGTAACGCTGTTTCTCCTGCGGCGGTACGTGCACACGGAGGAGAGTGCACACTGTTTTCCGTGTGGATGTGTGCGGGACGCTTTGCGGACCGTGCTGCCAGAGAAACGCAGACATGTCTCCGTATTTTGCACACGGACACACGGTCAGAAAAAAACTCAAAAGAATGAACATTTGCATTTCTATGTGAAAATGACTTGCTGTTTATATGTTCAGGCTTTTGAGCTTCTTTCAATCTCTTTGGGTTTCCAAAGGATCCAAACAGTTAAAGAGTTTGTCCACTACTTTTACATTGATGCCATATTCTCGGGATAGGTCATCAATATCTGATCGGCCGAGGTCTGACACCCAGCACCCCCGTCGTTCAGCTGTTATCGGTGTCGGCGGCGATGGCTGCCGGCCAAAAGTAATCACTTGTCAGCTGCTCTATCTACCGATAGTGGCTGCAGCAGGGTACTACATGTCCGCCTCTTATTCAAATCAATAGGGGCAGATGAGTAGTACCCTGCCGCAGCCAATATCAGAAGACGGCCAGCAACGCAAGTGAGTGCTGCCGGCCGGCGGCCACCAACTCCAACAATAGCTGATTGGCATGGATACCGGGTGTTGGACCCTGACCAATTAGACATTGATGATCTATCCAAAGGATGCGTCATCATTGTAAAAGTAGTGGTCAACCTCTTTAAATAACGTGGCCATGACCGTTGTTGAGGTCATTCTGCTCTGAAGACGCTTTATACTTTACAATACAAGAGAGCCCAGACATTGTTCTGAGTGTTTTCCCAGCATGGTCGCTTTATGACAACACTGGAAGTTTCTTCATTGTTGAATGGAGAAAAAAAGCGACCAGAAAAAGCCAGGAAAAATCTGGTGGTCAAAAGTGATGAAGCAAGCGCTCAGTATGAAAAAGACACAAAAAAAGCCAATGTGTCCTGAAGCATTTATCTCCTGAAAAACCTTGTGGGTTTGTCTGCAGGTAAAAATGGTTGTGTGCTCATACCCTAGATATCCTAATTTTGCTTTTGCTATCCTTCATTTTCTAGTAAAACAGAATCGGGCGCAGATCACTTACCTATCCAGGTTACGTAGGTTTACACTCATTTATTAAGGAAATACATAAAAGCAATTCCTTACTATAATCCTATTTTCAGAATTGCTTCCTTTACAACTAGGAACAATCTGATGAAATAGAAAGGAAGCTGCTCATCATTTCTACCAGTCTGTTCTTGTTGATAATTATTACATAGAAGACAGGCTGCCATACTCTGCAGTCTGCTGATGGCTTTATAGGACTTTGCAGCATACCAGGTCCAGCACCAATAAAGATGAAGCTTCCATCACAGAAAGTAGTGGCACACTACTAGGTTATGCCATCACTCCCGGTAAAGGGGGCTCCGCCACAGATCCCTGCACAGCCGGTAGCACCGTTGTGCAGGGAAAGGATTGAAGGGAAGGGATGCTAAAGCCGCGTCGTGGACCCTTTGGTCTCAGGATCCTGGCAATTTGATTAGTAAGTGAAGGAATCACTCATCAAAACTGTCAGTGATGGAAATAAGCCTTCGAAAACGGTGAATTTAGCTTGCAGAATTATAAAATCTAGGCAACGTAATGTAAATGTCGGCTGACTTGTGCACATTGTACTTCAGACAGACGTTGAGAACGTCACCACAGCTCGGGGGAACAATCCAGCTTTTCCCAGCTAAGTAATAGCATGTGAGATTATCTGCATGGGATTTCTGTGTGACTTTGTATTAATACCTTTGTGTGGATAAATAAGAATATAGCGCTCGGACAGGCTAAAATTCTACACTTCTGAGAATATATCTTGATGGTTAATCTACCAGCCATCATTGTATGATTATTGGTCATGACCCCTAGAGATCATAACAATAAAGCCATGGCGTACCTGCGGGCATTGCGGCCCCTTCTGTGAGTATCCGGGCACAACGGTGCGTCTGGCTTTTGCTGATGTACTTGATACTGCTTCTATGTCCCATAAATGTGAGATTGGACAGGCACACACAAACAACACACCATTGCATCCCCTTAAATTTCCTGATCAAGGTCTGACCCTCACTGTCTACGTACCAATAGACCATGATTGTGAATCCCCTCAAATTCTTTTCGGACCCTAAGGAGTACTGTGTTTCAACATTTTTAATTTGAGTGATAAGTTTACTATATAGTGTTTATTTTAGTTTTATTATAAAAAGTCAGTGTCATCATGGCACACCTTAGGAAGCTGTCAGCCGGATGATGGTGTAGACAATTGCTTGGCCAGCAGCGATCTGTCCCATTTCCTCTATACACAGGAGCGCTCGCACCTGTCTTCTCTATGAAAGAGCCACTGCCAGAAATCTCTGACAGCGGCTTAGCTTTGGAGAAGAAAAGAATTGGCAGTTTGAAACATGCCGTCTCCTTCTCTCCCCCGACGATTATCTATCGGGGTCCCCATACACATTAGACTGTCGGATGTGTTATGTGGATGATCGTCCAGTAAGGGGCTGAAGTATATGTGCATGTAATATGTGATCATTGAAGGATCGTGCATGTGTTGCCATAATGTGTCAGTCTACAGATGCCAAAACTTCATCAATAGTAATTGTTTATGGCAATGAATTAACAGAAATTCACTAATATAGTGAATAACTTCTGGCAATGAGAAGTCTATAGTGAAGGCTACAGTGTCACCGTTGGGTAAAATATCCAGATGATACTCAATGTCGAACTAGATTTAATACAAAACTTACAATATTTCTTCTTGCAATTTCCTCCTTGTCTTGTTTGTTGCATGAAAGTCTAACACAATAGATAAGCTGTCCAAACCTACTGACATCTAGGAGATCGGCCGACCATCTAATGTGTAGGGCAGCCTCCAGAATCTCTCAGACAGATGGTGGCGGAGTACAGAATGATCACGAAGTTGGACTTTCACCACCCCATTCTTTTGGCGCCGACATAAGTGTCTGATAGCAGCTTTCTCCTCTCTACTTGTCGTAAACGCATGAACGGCCATGCTCATATCTGTGCAGGAGTCAGGAGACATAGCTCTCTGCTGAGAATTGCTTAAGCAGACAGCTATCTGATGTGTAGGGCTAGCTTAAAGGAGACTACTCTCCAAATCAAAAATGGCTAGGCTTTGCTCTTACTTTATTCCCACTGTTCCCCTGAGTATTCCAATTTTTGTTTGTTTAAAATCCGCCATACGGTTCCAGAGATATGGACCTTTTTATTTACCGTAGTATGACCTTTTATGGTCTTTACCAAGGAGGCGTGGCTAACAGGATGTTGTGTAAGCCACGCCCCCTTCATAAAGACTAAACAGAAAGGTCCATCTCTCTGGAACCGTATGGCGGATTAAAAAAAAAAAAAAAAAATTGGAATACTCATGAGTACAGTGGGAATAAAATAAAAGTAAAAGCTGGGCACTTTTTGACCTGGTGACAGGTCCCCTTTAATACTGTGCGACACACATCTTTTTATTAACACTTGAGTCCATGTAGCTACGTAGTATACTAGTCATCCGGAACAGAAGAGTGAGTGGCTGCTGCACAATCATACACAAATAGCTGGTGTTACAGGAAGATAAAAGCTTCATAAATGTTATTAATTCTACAGTGCATGCCGATTCTGAAATGGAGATTGGGTGCAACTTTAATTTTTTGGGAAAAGTTAGAAAATGGGAATGGTAGATATTTCAGAGAAACTTAACTATCTCCTATTGATGATAGAAGTTTTTCTTCCTCACTTATAGGTGGACTCAACAGTTAAAAGATTGCAGGATAGATATAAGGGCCCGGAGCCGTCTGACCTGGTTGAACTTGTGGAAGGGGAACAGTTTTTTGCAACATTCGAGCAAGGCCTCAAGCTGTACTCTGGTATAGTGCATTTATATTTATGTATATATTGTTTTTCCAAAAATGATATATCCTCAATCAGGGCTATGGTGCTCATTCAGTGCATATGTTGGAAGCTTTCACTGCACGTATGCCAATAAAGAGACGTAATGCATGGTGTGAACATAGCCTGAACTTGCTAATCATGCAGTCACCTAGTTTGGTCATTTGTACATGATGGAACACGTCAGGATTTCTTGCAGAAATTTCCTGACCAAAACCGGACATTTCTGCCAGAAATCCGCAAGCGTTTTTTTCACAATGCAGTAAATAGCGGGAAAAACGTGAAAAATCCACAAAATTAATGAACATGCTGCTTTTTGTACCGCAATGCGTTTTTTTCGCAGAAAAAAACGCATCATGTGCACAAAAATTGCAGAATGCATTCTAAATGATAAGATGCATATGTATGCGTTTTTATGCGTTTTTATAGTGTTTTTATCGCGAAAAAACTTGAACGTGTGCACATACCCTTAGTCTTTTTTTGTTTTGTTGCTTCTTTCAGAGCGTCCCGATTGCGTAGATGGCCGCATATGCTTTGTGTTCTACTCACGTATGAAGAACATGAAGGAGGTCTATGTTACATCGTCTGCTGACAGGATAGAGAAGGATGTTAAGGGACAGGTGAGAACATCCATATAATCTGGAAACACGTTTGTATTGGATGTGGGTGATATTCAGAAAATGTTCTACATGTTCAGCAGGTCGTTTTCTGTTCCTCGGGTTTGCATACATATTTCATGGTGGCCAGACTTATCCCCCACAAACTCCCCATAAACATGTATAATAGCTGCCTGATTATTTCAGTAGAAAGAGGGAAATAATAGACATATCTCCCAGTCGAAACAAAGGTCAGGCACATTTAAGTCCATTTAAACAGGTCTGGTTACATTTATATATATAACTAGATGGAGGCTCGATGCTATCGCATCCGGGAGGTGGTGACGGGAAGAGGGGTCCTTGCGGCGTGGGGTTCCAGCAGCGGAGGGTCCAGCGATGACACGCTGATGGTACTGCGCGAGGGCCAGGTACCACCAGCGGGTGCCATATTGGAATACCCATCACTTGGGTATTCCAATATGGCGGTCGGCGTACTTCCGGTGCGGCACGGTGGATTGTGGGATTCGAGGACGTCCAGACGGAAGTGGATGACAGACAATTTAAGGTAATTATATAAATAGATATAGAACCTGTATACTCCAGAACGGTGTTTTGAGCAATCAGTGGGGTGGCCAAGACCCAGACCCCCACCGATCAGCAGCATTTTGTATCCCCTATGTGTATAAAAACATTTTTGAAATTATAATCACCCTTTAATTTGTACTTCATTTTGTGCTTCTCTTTTTCTGTGATAGGTTTCCTTCTACCGTGAATCGATCCCAGAGGGTCTTCCTGAGGAAGTCACTAAACACAGGAAGGGCTCCCGATCTGATTGGATGGCAACATTACCTATCAAACTGCCTGTAAGATATTTAAAATAAATCATAAAAAATGTCTATACTGAGGGTCTTTTTTTAACATAAACCTGTTAGGTCATTCATGCAGCCCCAACCATTCATGCAGCATAAATCTGGGACAGGTTCTCTGTAACTGCAGAATTCTTCTGTATGTTTTATAGAGAAAACTCTCCTTATATAGAAGCCAGGATCTCTGGGGCCGGATCCCAACAGCTTCTCCCCACCCACCTCTGCTTGCTTGATTGACAGGCCTCTCCCTATGTGTGTATAAAGAAACACCTGGTGATCTAGCCGAGCGGGGAGTGGGAATCCAGCTAGGACCCACTCTGATAACTAGTCTTTTCCTTCTCATTTCCTGTTTACCATGTTTTCTTTGCGTTTTTGAGCAAAACATAATTTTTTGCAATGAGAGAGCCTGGCCCTGATTTCTGCTATCCATGATTGTGACAGCATGAATCATCTGAAAGGTTCCCTTTATTCAACCTTGTTGGCTCCTTTGTTGACTGAGTAATACCTAGTGCTGAGGCCACATCTTTCCCAGCAGATGATGACTGATGATGATGACATGATCAGCCATCATGTGCCTTTAACAGCCATGGGTGGAGCAGTGGTTTGCCCTCGACTGTTAACATTTTAAATGCCGCTGTCAATCTCTGACAACAGCATTTAACACTCGCCGGCAGAGTGGTGTGTCATTCCACAGGCTCATCGGCCCACCTGTGACATGATCGTGGAGCGCTGATGAGTTGTCATGACAGCCGGGGGTCTGCTGAAGACCCTCGTGTTTGTCATGATGATTCTCCTGTGAAAGCCAACATTTATCTATTAAATTTAAGGGAAAAGAAAGCGGTCACTAGGCCAACATTTATCTGGCATTCATAGGAGATTGTGATTTTTGCTATATATAGCTGTGCTGATGCCCTGCTATGTGAATTACAAGCGACTAGACGATCGCAGCTTCAAGTCCCCTAGGAGGACTATTACATACAGTAAAAAGTTTTAAAAAATGTGAAAAAAAATAAAAAAAACACAAATGTTCAAGTCACCCAACTTTTTCCCCATTAAAAAGAAAACAGTTTAAAAAAAAAACATACTTAAAAGTCTGATCTATCAAAATCTAAAGTAAATTAATCAGTAAGATAAACGGCGTAATAAGGAAAAAAACTATACCCTAGAATTATGTTTTTTTAGCCACTGCAACATTGCAATGAAATGCAATAACAGACGATTAAAAAATCATATCTACCCCAATAGGGTATCAGTAAAAATGTCAGCTAATGGCACAAAATATAAGCCCTCACATGTCACATAAAAAAAAACAATTGTGGAATTACACTTATTTTTTTGCAATTTCAACACACTTGGATTATTTTTTCCCTACTTTCCAGCGCATTACTTGATAAAATGAATGGTGTCATTCAAAAGTACAACTCATCTCGAAAAAAACAAGCCCTCTTATGGCTATGTGGACAGAAAAATAGAATAAGTTATGGTTCTTGGAAGAAGGGGAGGAAAAAAGGAGAAAAAAAACGAAACCGAAAATAGCCTAATCAGGAAGGGGTTAAACAATAGGTCATTTTCTGATAATACCTTCCCTTTAATCTCAAACTGATTAAATATAAGTTGACAATTCCCACTGATTTTAGAAAATGAATGAGGATTGTGTGTAGGTGTTTCTCAACCCTTCTTGATGGCAGATTTTAAAGTGATTATATATAGAATCCGGTATATTGGGTCAAATCCTTGTTTCAGAGTGAGCTGTTCCACTAATAGGGGATCCAAGCGGTGGCTTATTTTTCTAGTCCATTTGAAAAATGGAAAATCTCTGACCATAGTTGACAGCTATCCAAAGCTATGGCCAGCTTTACTTTACAAGAAGAATGAGTAAGAATTAGTAATGCAGACTAATCTGATTTCCTTCTATGATGGAATCACTGACTGGGTGGATCAAGGAAATGCGGTAGATATAGTAGATCTCTACTTCAGGAAAGCATTTTATGAAGTATCTGATACTATCCTTATTGAAAAAAATGGCCAAGTATGAGATTGACAAGGCTACGGTTAGGTGGATTCATAACTGGCTCAGTGATCGTACTCAATGGATGGTGATAAATGGTTGCACATCCAATTGGAAGAGTGTTTCAAGCGGGGCACCACAAGGCTCTGTCCTGTCCACAGTGCTGTTCAACATTTTTATAAATGATCTAGATAAGGAAACTGAAGGTAAACTGATCAAATTTGCAGATAATGCAAAGCTAGGAGGGATAGCTAACTCTAGAGAAGACAGAGAAAGGATTCAGAAGGCTCTAGATAAGCTTGAGCAATGGACAGCGACTAATAGAATAGTATTTAACGGAGAAATGCAAGATTCTACATCTGGACAAGAAATATGAAAATTACATCTGCCAAATGGGAGGAATAGAACTTAGCAACATCACATGTGAAAAAGACGTGGGTATACTAATAGAGAAAATACAGATTAGATATTAGAAAAAACTTTTTGACAGTGAAGGTGATCAATGAGTGGAACAGGCGGCCACGAGAGGTGGCGAGTTCTCCTTCAATAGAAGTCTTCAAACAGAGGCTGGACAGACATCTGTCTGAGATGGTTTAGTGAATCCTGTATTGAGCAGGGGGTTGGACATGCTGTGAATCTATAATTCTAATGTGGACATTATATTTCTAACATTTTTCCTCTTATTTTCTGTACCAGAAAATGAAATACCCAAATGGAGAAAACGACAGGCAAAGAAGCAATCATTCACTGCCCCCCTTGAATATAGGCAATCCTGAGATGGGTTATCTGACCGAAACCAACCTACTCAGCATCGCCCGTCAGATAGGATCAGATTGGATGAACATTGGTATTAAACTGGGCCTCCCGTATCACGAGCTAGAACGTTTTCGCTTTAACAACAGGTGAGAAATGTAGCACATACCACAACCAGATCTGTTGCTGCCATTACTGTACATCGGTGTTCACAATGATCGCATCATCATTTGCATCAATAACATTGTATTATTGATGTTATGAATCATATGGAGGCAGAAAGAGATGTTAGCATCTAGAAGAACAGATTTCCAAGTGTGTCTGCTTGCCCCATAAATATGAAATGTTTTAGTAATCAGACTTCAGGACTGCTTTCTGCCAACCACATTCTGTTGTTTTGGACAGTTTTTCGGTGAAAAGTCTGACCAATCACAGTTTGTAATCATCAATAAACAGTTATTATAATTCAGGACTCTCTCAAACTTTTTCTTCAATGACCTCACCTGCCAAACATTAGGGATGTTCGGGCTTAACATTCCAAAAGAGGGACATGTAGATGTCGCCTGTTGCTGCAAATGTGCTACACCGCTCAGCGGTGACCCCACAACAGTTGGCAATGCCTTCTGATGCAGTAATATGGGATAGATGTGTCTACTGGGACAGTTGTACTTTTCTGCTGAATCTGGAGCATTTAGCCTCTATCTACACGATGTCTTTGACTGTGACACCTGTTACGTGACCAAAGTTTGTTAATTGTCACCGATACATTACATCGCGGTGCAACACAAGTTCATGGTCTTGTTTTGTGACCCTGAAGGTAGTGCAACTGCAACAAGCAAGTCGCTGAAAATGCGACACGGCTGGACTTTTTGCGACTAGCATTGCCAATGGCCCTGTTATGGAGGGTGCTACTGAACGGTGTTGCAAATTTGCAGCAACAAACAGCATCTACTTGTCCCTTTTTTGGCATGGTAAGCGCGAGCATGCGTAATGTTTGGCTGGTGAGATCATTAAAGAAAAAGTAGCCGTGTAGCCCAGCCTTAGTAGGCATGGCAGTATTGATTGACTGTGTCCATGACGATCCATCTGTTTGAGACACCAGCATATTTACTTGGTATTGCCAATGGAGGTTTAGGGTGCAATTACACTGAAAAAAATCGTGAATGAGTTTTTATTTTAGTAATGCTTGTTTCACGACTATTTTTCAGGCTGCCGTTTTCCGTGGTGTGCCTGTGTAAAGATTTACCGATTGACAGTCTGTAAACTGATCTTTAGGCTATGTTCCCATGATGAGATTTTGGTGAATTTTTGATGTTGCAGATTTTCCGTAACCATTAAGTAAAACAGTTTTTTTGCATTTTTTTTAAAATACGTACATGTGTCACATTACTAAGTCAGGATGTGTATACCGCGGTCATCCACTCTCTCATCATCTGTAATAGTAAATGCACTGATTTGTGTAGGGACAGACACCATTGACATGGGGAAAGGGAACTGTTAATATATTCATACACTTCTAGAAGGAACAATATAGCAATGAAACAACTCATTGTTCTATGCAATAATGTTCTAGCGCAGGGTTACTAACTTATGCACGTGTGGACATGGGTCATGTTTGCCCGGCACACTTTCTCCGCATCCCTTTATTCAGCAGAGGACGGATGGAGGCACAGATGGCCGCTGCAGAGAGGCAGCCCTGGGAGCTGCGGATGGCAGAGGGGCTGCTGCACTCAGCACATAAGCCTCTTTTACAGTATTGTAGTCGGCATTTTGCATCAGTATTTGTCAGCCAAAACCAGGAGTAGGTCCAAAATATGGAGCAGTTGCAAATCTTTCCATCAAGGGTTTTCTGTGTTCACGTTTCTGCTCTGGTTTTGGCTTACTATCACGTCTATGTTTCTTTTACATATGTGAAAAACTACCGTAATTTTCATCAGTGGTTTTTACCATCCGTGTGTCTCATGCCCCCCAAAAAGAAAACTGATAAGAGCTCTCTCAAGCTTCTCCTAGCAAACAGTCAGTGAAAAAACATCACACGGATTATATCGGTGATATATCAAAGTTTTTCACTGACTCAAACATGTGAGTGAACAACTAGGATCAAAAATGGACATTCCTAATTTTATATGGACACTCAGCCTGCCAAAAAACATGGACGTGTGAACATCCTCATAGACTATGATGGGTGGAAGAACGGGGCTTGCTGTAGAAGGTCGGGGACATGGTGACACAGCTCGTCTAATTTATGACAAGCGGTGGGATGCCTGATGCCAGAATACTTAGTGATTGGAGTAAGACTTGTGGCAAGGGGCAATTGTATTTTAACAGGGCACAGAATTCTCAGTATGTGATGCCGATAATGCCTCTGACGTTCTTACGTTGTGTCTCCCCAGCAAGGACCTGCACCAGCTAATCTTGGATATGATATTTCTCTGGGCCCGGAATAACTCTGCGCAGCCGGACTGCGTGCAGAACTTGGTGCAGGCCATGAGGGACAGTAAAAGGAACGACATCGCTGATGAAATAGAAGATGTGATCAAACTGGGGAAGGAAAAGTACACACAGTCCATCCGAAGAGTCGGCTTAGACCAAGGCAACAGCAGCGAAGACTCTGCCATCGCCATGAGCCAGTCGTGAGGTCAGAATGGACCCAAGCTGGAGACTCGCTGACACCTACATGGACCATACCGGGCCACGGCCATCGCATAGTGGGGTCTGTCTGCCATGTTCATTGGAACACTTAATAACTGGAGAATCCTTTATCCAATTTATAAAGTAAACTTTATAATTTATTGTCAGTCCAGTATCTCAAAGAAAAGGTTTATTTTTTACCTTTATTGTTGTACTTTTGTCTTTTTTTCAATATGTATCGCAAGAGATTGATAATTTTCCTCCCTGCTTTAACGGATGTGTTTAAGCGATTGGATTTGTAGATGCTAAAGGAGGTAGACCAACATGTACACTTGCCATATTACTTATGCTAGTTAATTTATTAGTATTTACTGTATATGCAGATATAGAACAATACTTATATAAATTGAATTACCATTTACATTAATGGGATCGTCCATGATTAATCCCAGTCTTGCAGATGTAAAATATAATAAAGTCAGCTCTACTCATCCTCCCCAGGTCCTTCACTGGCGGACCGTTGACGTCCCTCCAACAGCCAATTATTGGGCTTCAGTTGTCACATTCTCTGTAGTCATTATGTCACTCTTGCAGCCCGTCAATAAAGAGCGGGGCTACAGTGGATTTTGGGGGGATGCGCATAGCTGTGTTTGTTATTTTCTATGTCTCAATTAAAAATTAATCCCAAACAACCTTTCATAGAGGATCTGTCATCAGATTTCACAATAAAAGCAGCACGGACCAGGTGAGGCTGGCCTACTTCCTTTGGGAATTCATGACAGAATGGCTGCATATTCCTCAAACTAAACTAGCGCTTGAGTCAAAAAACGCTTGTTTTAATGTTAGGTATGGGAAACTTTCAATGATGATTTGGATTTTTCAAAGTAAGTACAGCAGCCTCTTCAGGTCTAAGATATTTATTTAATAATATATCTAGAAATCTGGTAATAGATCCACTTTAGTATTTCCAGACTTTGCAGAGTCCAGAAGGAGTACATTGATATGAGATGTGATTTTACTGCATATGCTGGAACGGAAGTGTTGTCATAGGAGCGCTGGAACCTAATTGCTGCAAAATGTATCGTTGCAACTATAAAAGATATCTTTATACATAATGTTATGAAAATTAAATCATACTCATCATTAAAGCCATAATTTTGTAGAATTCTGTTGGCAGTTTCCATCTCAAGGTGAAACATTTTCTTTGGAGTAGTTTTACAAAACGCTTTAGAGACTGGATTCAAACCTTATTGTAGTGGGACATTTGGGATAATTAATTTTAGCCACGTAAGAAACCACATATTAGTCCATGTAGGACTGATTTCTCACTACTTTCTTGTATTTTTACCTGTATAGTTTTGTATAGTTTTCTGTATATTTGTGTAAATATATTTATGGAAAAGATTTATAGACGTGTCTGAGCTGTAAACAATTATTGCCCTGTCCTTGGCTGTTTTTGGAGGAGAGAAAGAAGCGGGGTCTCTGAAGACAATATGTTCTCTTTCATTTACTGTATGGGCATTAAACAATGTGTCAGGTTTTCCTAAAATGTTTCTTTAAATATAGAAATAAAATCTGTGTGTACATACAGTAGATACTGTACATTTGTAGCTAAATAAAACTTTAATAAACAAAATTTACTACAGTTTCTTCTGTCTGATTTTTGCTTGCTTCATACTATGTATTGTCTGATATATCATGTGGTTACCACTACAGTTGGCATACAGCTAGAAGTCAAGTAGTGCCCAGATCGTGGAAATCAGGGATAAATACATTTTTATTATGTACAGCCATAACGTCAGATTTGTGACGTTGAGTCACTACTCACAGACAAGCCATGAGAGAGGGTAGTCAGGAGGTCCGAGGTCAGATACCAGGAGGGCTCGTAGTACAGAGAGGTAAGACAAAGGTACGGCCAGGCAACAGTCCAGGGTCAAATGCCAGGAGGATACGTCAAAACCAGGGAGTACAACAAAGGGATAGTCAGAGGCCAAGTCCGGGGTCAGATACCTGAAGTCAGAGAGCGTCCAAAGCAGAAGGGATAATCCACATAAATAGTCACAACAAATCCCAGGTCAACAACAAGATCGGAAGTCGTACAAGGAGCAAGCACGCACAACTAACTAAAGCAAAACTATAACTGACAATCTGCTGCTCACAGAAAGCCAGCTAAATACCTTGCAAATCATTTGAGGGAGTCACCTGGGGAAATGCCCGCAGGCTAGACCAGATTGAGCAGCCGGGCTGTCAATCAAAATCCTGACAGTCCAGCATGCCCCAGGATAAGATTGGACGACTGGGCTGTCATTCACAAAACCGACAGTCCAGCGCACAACAGATCCCACTCTCAGCGTCCCTAGGCCACGGTCAGTGATGAAACCACGACCAGATTGTTCTACATGCATAAGACGTTAATACAATGTGGGTTAAAGGGAACCTGTCATGTTTCCAAATGCTATTAATCTACAGATATGGGGCTAATCTGCGGATAAATAGTGATTCAGTGCTGTCCGGCCGCCTTACTGACAGTGCGGCTACCGTGAAGAAATGAACTGTATTCCTCCGGTGAGCCGCCAGCTTTCAGTCATACAGCCGTGCAGAAGCTGTACACAACAATGGAGTGCTCACCTTTTGTAATGTTTTTTTTTAAAGTGTACATTGCCCTGTTACAGGGTAGGAGGAGCGGTTGTGACTGCTGATGCCTGCCGTATCCTGGTGTATCTTTCTTTGTGGAGTTACGGATGCTTCACAGAGCAAGAGTAGATAAATATATTGTACAAGAAAAATGTTAAAATGGAACATGCCTCGTTTTTGTCTTATGATGGTAGAAGATGCCCAAAATGTGTAAGTTTTTTAGACACTGTACAAATAAAATAGCATCTTTTGTTGATCCTCTGGACTGCTGCTCTCTTCTGTTGGCGTGTCAGTGCCAATTTCGAGTCTTTCTTCTACAATACACTTACCTACTGCCATTAGGGAATACCATTGCCCAGGTCTGCAACAATGTTAAAATTTGCGGTGCGTGTTCATGTAACAGCCACAGGAATGCCAGTCCCAGGATTTCCATGCGGAACATTGCCCAGAGTATTAAACTGCTCACACCGGCTTACCTTCCTTTTACTCTGCATCCTGGAGTCATTTCTTTCCCAGGTAAGCAATGCTCAATAATCTAGCATTCCCAACATGTACAGCGAAATGTGAGTTATAAGATCAGAGCCCATTGTTCTATCGCTCCATGGTTCAGTTCTGCCGCTCACATGCCGCTCGGCGTCTCAATTTCACCTTATCTCCATTCTCAGGACGCAGATACCGGTGGATATAAAAATGATCAGAGAGCCTCTGGCTCCCTGCTCCATCATTCAGCTTGTGCATGGGAATCTCTGCTCAGTAGGTTCAATGACGTCACATTCAGTACACAGTGTACATAGCAGAGGTTGTTTTTTTTTTAAATTACCACTCAGTGTCTGTGGGGGAAATGCGCTGTGCCATAATATTGTGTATGGTGATGTGGGGACCTATAGCTGTGGGGACATCATACTGCATGTGTGAATCTGTGGGGACATCAAATTGCATGCGTGAGGCTGTGCGGACATCTTTCTGCGAGTGTGGGGCTGTGGGAACATCATACTGTGTGTGAAGTTGAAGAGACATCATATTGGGTGTGTGGTTCTGTGGGGACATCATAGTGTGTGTATGGTTTTGTTGGGACATCATAGAGTGTGTGTGTGTGTGTGTGTGTGTGTGTGTGTGTGTGTGTGTGTGTGTGTGTGTGTGTGTGTGTGTAATCTGGTGGAACATCATATTGCCTGTGTGAGGCTGTGGGGACATCATACTGGGTGTGTGAGGATATCATACTGTGTGTGTGGTCTGTGGGGACATTATATTGCATGTGTGGTTCTGTGGGGACATGATATTGCCTGTGTGAGGCTGTGGGGACATCATACTGCGTGTGCAGTGACATCATGCTGCATGTGTAGTTCAGTGGGGACATCATATTGCCTGTGTGAGGCTGTGGGGACATCATACTGTGTATGTGGTTCTGTGGAGACATCATACTGTGTGTGTGGTTCTGTGGCGACATCATACTGTGTGTGTGGTTCTGTAGGGACATCATACTGTGTGTGTGGTCCTGTGGAGACATCATACTGTGTGTGTGGTTCTGTGGGGACATCATATTGCCTGTGTGAGGCTGTGGGGACATCATACTGCATGTGTATTGGCCTCATACTGCATCTGTGGTTCTGTGGGGACATCATAGTGCCTGTGTGAGGCTGTGGGGACATCATACTGTGTGAGTGGTTCTGTGGGGACATCATACTGTGTGCGTGGTTCTGTGGGGACATCATACTGAGTGTGTGAGGCTGTGGCGGCATCATATTGCGTGTGTGGTTCTGTGGGGATATCATACTGCCTGTGTGAGGCTGTGGGGACATCATACTGTGTGTGGGGAGCTGTGGCGGCACCATATTGCGTGTGTGGTTCTGTGGGGATATCATAGTCCGTGTGTGGTTCTGTGGGAACATTATAGTGTGTATCTGGTTCTGTGGGGATATCTTAGTGCATGTGTGGTTCTGTGAGGACATCATAGTACATGTGTAATTCTGTAGGGACATCAAACTGCATGTGTGGTTCTGTGTCAACATCATGTTGCCTGTGGAGGCTGTGGGGACATACTGCATGTGTGGGGACATCATACTGTGTAGGCAGCTTTAGCCGTTCCTTCTGGGATCTCTGCACGGTGACTCCAGGCTCCAGAATGCTGCTGTACCACAGGATTAATTTGGGCAATATACGTGTAGTTCTGTGCCCTCCAGTTCTGCTATGGGGCTTGCAGCTGTCCACAGCCTCGGGCTCTGCGCTCTGGCTCCTCAGAGGCCCACTCGCAGCCTCTTTGAGCCCTATTCTCTCCTCTGTGCTCTTTTCCCTTCAAAGTCTTCTCCAGACTAAACTGACTCCTCCTCCTGACCAGGTAGTAGAGAAAAGGTAAGGCTGACAGCACTCGCTCAGAAGGGCGCTCGTTCCTATTCCAGGGAACCAACCTGGATAATCCGAATAGTCCAAAAGAAGATGAACAGCGCTCCAACCGGGTGTCGTAGTATCAAATAAATCTTTATTAATCGCGTCTTCATGGATTAATAAAGATTTATTTGATACTACGACACCCGGTTGGAGCGCTGTTCATCTCCTCCTCCTGACCAGGATCTTTATTCAGGGAAGCTGCCCTAAAACCAGGTTTTGAGCTCCCCCACCCCCCTGGCCTGGATTCAGAAGGTGCTGTGTGTGTGGTTTACCTGCCAAAGGAATTCCCCTTGTTTCCAAGCATAGCACTACCCTCCCCGAGAGGAAGGCAGCACTACTGTGGTACCCAAACTACTGGGGTGCCTCACATGTGTGGGACATCATACTGTGTGTGGAAGTGTGGGGACATCTTAGTATGTGTGTGTGGTTCTGTGGGGACATCATATTGCGTGTGTGGTTCTGTGTGGACATCATTCTATATGTGTGGGGATATCATAGTGTGTGTGTGGAGCTGTGGGGACATCTTAGTGCGTGTGTTGGGACATCATACTGTGTGTGTAGCTGTGGCTACACCATACTGTGTGTGTGGGCTTCTGTGGGGACATTATACTGTGTGTGTGGTTCTGTGGCGACATCATACTGTGTGTGTGGTTCTGTAGGGACATCATACTGTGTGTGTGGTCCTGTGGAGACATCATACTGTGTGTGTGGTTCTGTGGGGACATCATATTGCCTGTGTGAGGCTGTGGGGACATCATACTGCATGTGTATTGGCCTCATACTGCATCTGTGGTTCTGTGGGGACATCATAGTGCCTGTGTGAGGCTGTGGGGACATCATACTGTGTGCGTGGTTCTGTGGGGACATCATACTGAGTGTGTGTAGCTGTGGCGGCATCATATTGCGTGTGTGGTTCTGTGGGGATATCATACTGCCTGTGTGAGGCTGTGGGGACATCATACTGTGTGTGGGGAGCTGTGGCGGCACCATATTGCGTGTGTGGTTCTGTGGGGATATCATAGTCCGTGTGTGGTTCTGTGGGAACATTATAGTGTGTATCTGGTTCTGTGGGGATATCTTAGTGCATGTGTGGTTCTGTGAGGACATCATAGTACATGTGTAATTCTGTAGGGACATCAAACTGCATGTGTGGTTCTGTGTCAACATCATGTTGCCTGTGTGAGGCTGTGGGGACATACTGCATGTGTGGGGACATCATACTGTGTAGGCAGCTTTAGCCGTTCCTTCTGGGATCTCTGCACGGTGACTCCAGGCTCCAGAATGCTGCTGTACCACAGGATTAATTTGGGCAATATACGTGTAGTTCTGTGCCCTCCAGTTCTGCTATGGGGCTTGCAGCTGTCCACAGCCTCGGGCTCTGCGCTCTGGCTCCTCAGAGGCCCACTCGCAGCCTCTTTGAGCCCTATTCTCTCCTCTGTGCTCTTTTCCCTTCAAAGTCTTCTCCAGACTAAACTGACTCCTCCTCCTGACCAGGTAGTAGAGAAAAGGTAAGGCTGACAGCACTCGCTCAGAAGGGCGCTCGTTCCTATTCCAGGGAACCAACCTGGATAATCCGAATAGTCCAAAAGAAGATGAACAGCGCTCCAACCGGGTGTCGTAGTATCAAATAAATCTTTATTAATCGCGTCTTCATGGATTAATAAAGATTTATTTGATACTACGACACCCGGTTGGAGCGCTGTTCATCTCCTCCTCCTGACCAGGATCTTTATTCAGGGAAGCTGCCCTAAAACCAGGTTTTGAGCTCCCCCACCCCCCTGGCCTGGATTCAGAAGGTGCTGTGTGTGTGGTTTACCTGCCAAAGGAATTCCCCTTGTTTCCAAGCATAGCACTACCCTCCCCGAGAGGAAGGCAGCACTACTGTGGTACCCAAACTACTGGGGTGCCTCACATGTGTGGGACATCATACTGTGTGTGGAAGTGTGGGGACATCTTAGTATGTGTGTGTGGTTCTGTGGGGACATCATATTGCGTGTGTGGTTCTGTGTGGACATCATTCTATATGTGTGGGGATATCATAGTGTGTGTGTGGAGCTGTGGGGACATCTTAGTGCGTGTGTTGGGACATCATACTGTGTGTGTAGCTGTGGCTACACCATACTGTGTGTGTGGGCTTCTGTGGGGACATTATACTGTGTGTGTGGTTCTGTGAGGACATCATACTATATGTGTGGGGATATCACAGTGTGTGTGTGGAGCTGTGGGGACATCTTAGTGCGTGTGTTGGGACATCATACTGTGTGTGTAGCTGTGGCTACATTATACTGTGTGTGTGGGGTTCTGTGGGGACATTACACTGTGTGTGTGGTTCTGTGAGGACATCATACTGTGTGGGGGAAGCTGTTGACCAAGGTACATCTATACTTACTAAATATGCTTAAGGTTGATTAACAGGAGCATATGATTTATAAACTTTATAAAAAGCAGTAAATTATATGGTGTTGATTTGCTGTTACTGGTAAGAATACAGGTTACAAGAAGTCCTATCAGAACATATATTAGCAATAGCAGCCAGTCAACATTCTCCGTTCTGCTAATCTGAAAACTGTCTCCTCAGCTGCACTTCACAAACCACTAGGGGGCGCCTCACTGCTGCATGTTTGAAAGCACTTTGGCGCTGTGTAGCAGTATTTTTATTATTATATGTTTTCCATTATTTCATATTTGTATTTTCTATTATTCTTATTTAGCATTATTTGCACAGTTTATGATATTGGGGTATACATTATAATATTACCCTGTATGTAATCTATACACACCCTCTGAATTAAATTAGATCTGATTGGCACTTGCATGACTTCTTAGCATCAGCTCCATCTTCCGTATGAAATGCTATCACACCGAGAAGATGGTGCAGATATCAAATACAAGTGGAGCATTGTGATATATCAGCGCATAACCATCATATTTCTGTAGCCAATTTGATTAGAACCGGACAGGTAAGATAAGCTACAATTGGGGGGTAAGTAATGTAAATAATACCTTTTATTCTGAAAAAAAAAGATGTTATTCCCTGAGCACCGAAAATCAATAAAAAGATTTTGGATCTTTCTGATATGAAGATATTATCTGCATTCACTGTGAACTGTAAAATCTGATCATTACATTTATAATAGACTCTACAAGTTTTTCCAGCTATATGCATTTTTTTTTTTTTTGGCGACGGTGGAAAAAGCGTTCCGGTTTTTTTTTTGGACTGTCCGGGAATTTCGGGTTGGTTGGCATCCCTGATCTACTCTGTTGACGTTGCACCTCGCTCCGGTATCAGTAGAGGGTGCCACTATCCTGCTTCATTATCCGTAAACCCTGGCATTTATTTTTATTGGGTCAAATATCACTTTTCCAGCTCAGCCGATAAGAACAAGTGGCAGATTGTCTGAGGCTGCAGATTTTCGCTGTGTAAAAATTAACTTGAACTGCTGACTTCCGCGAATTATTCGACACTTCCCCCTCGTGAGGTGCACACCGGCGGGGCTCAGTTTCTATATTACACAGTATAGAGCACTTCCTTTCTAGATCTCCTCCATCGCTCTTCCTCCTCGTTCCCATAAAAGATCAATTTTATTTTTTCTGGTGGTTTTTTTTTTTTTTAAATATCTCCCATCTGGTGTCCAATCGATGAGTGGTGCCCTGCTCCTCTCCTTGGTGTCACACCTCCTCTCTCTGCTGTAGGGGCAGGGTTCCTTTCCTCACCCTCATCTCCCTCCTCTCTGTATCTCTCCTCCTCCTCCTCCTCTTCACCCTCCTTCTGTCTCCCTTCTACACATCCCTGGCCTCCTCTACATCAGGGAGTGGATTCGTGCTACATCTCAGTGACAAGGACCTCTTTGGCCAGCAGCGTCACACAGCAGGTAAGATGTCGCGGGAAGCCACGGTCGTGGGGCCGCGTAGAGGAAATGGGGTGTCTATGTTCAGCGCAGGCTCGTGATCTGCGGAACCTTCTGCTGCAGCGATGTTACTTATTCATGAGCATTATTTAAATCCCATAAACCCTCGTCACGGTCATCGGCCAAAGGTGAATATTTGCCGGCTCGTTCCATAGAGCCCTGGTGCACATGTCCCCGAACCATCCCAGTAACACCTCGGATCTGCGGAGAATTAGAACTTTTCTTGTCTAATTGCAGTTTGGTTGATTTCGTGGTTTACGAGTGCATTCACCTTCCATCCGTATACTCCTGTAGTTACTCTTCATAGCCCTGGGCAGAATAAGTCACCCGCCAGCCTATCACTCATTTCATCCAACGCTTGACTTTATAGTCCGTTAACATGGAGATCCTTGGCCGCCCATCCTTGATCTTGCACTAGTTAACGAGAAGAAACCCGGTGGCCCATTTAGTTCCAAACCATAAAGATTAATTTTGCGTTTCTCACACTGGATGAATGGAGGGATTCTTCCCGTAGGGTATTGATGGAGAACTTTTACTTAATGGGAACATTGGGTTAACTTACCTATAATAAATCCATGCCAGCTATGCATGCCCCGCAGTGATTTGGGGCCCGAGTAATGGTTTTCCTATCTGATTTCAATGCCCTTGGTTGTACTTTAATTTCCCAAGGTGCCTTTCTCTTTTTTTCCCCCTTCTACATTGGGCATATTTTTCCAGTTTATTGTGAATAGAGGATAGAAATAAATGCATATACATAGTCACAATAGCACGTCAGCATGAATATACTTTATCTGTAGGACATAGGGTGAGTCATAAGGCAACACAACTCCCAAATAATGTCAGGGAGCAGAATGATTCTCTATAATACGGTGATAATTAATGTAAAGATGAATGTTACAGACGCGTTCAATAAAGGGCAACATGGAAAACCAGAATGATATAATGATATTGGCTCGAGATGACTCATAATGCAATTCTGCATGTATAATGTATAACATAATCCGCCCATTCGACCTTCTGAGCAAAGTCTTATACTAAGGGCTCGCTCACACAAGTGTATAAACCAGACAAATGTTATCCGATTTTTTATCGGACAGCACTCGGAACAATGTTATTCAATGGGGCAGTGCTGCTGTTAACCGATTTTTTTCCACTGATCAAATCTGTCCCGTGAAAAAAAAAAAATCACAGCATGATGTGATTTTACTCCAAAATAAGATGGGTGCAAGAAAAAAAAATATCGGATGTTATATGGAGACACAGTATAGAATCCAATTTTTACGGATACATGACAATTCTGCAGCACCGATAACTGTCAATGGTCCAGTAAATGGTTAATAGCTGCTGAGTAAAAATATGGATTAGAGCAAGTGAGAAAAAAGTCATCTCGCTTTTCTGGATGAAAATCAGATTGATTTTTTTGTACATTCGCGGAACCCCAGCCTAAAAGAAATGTTTCCACTATGGTGGATCCATTTCTAATACATGGAAGCTGTCTATGAACAGGTAAAAATAATAATAATTATTATTATTATTTTATTTTATATAGTGCCAACATATTCCGCAGCACTTTACAATTAACATCTGACCCAAAAAGAAAAAGAAAATTAGGGAACCAAAAAAAAAGAATACTGGTTTTGTTCCCGTCAGCATTTTTTAAGAAAAAAATTTGGATTAAAAAGCCAAGTCAGGTGCAAAAAAAAACAAACAAAAAAAACCCCTTTTATAGGATATGATCTAAAAACTGCATAATTTGGATTTCTTTTTTATTTTTTTTTAGCTAAATGCGACATCTAATGGCTATGAACATCCAGACTCTTACCTACGTACATGTAGTTTGCAGCCATGTTGTGTCGAGAATCTCTCTGTTCTGATTGTAACCTCTAAGTTCTGTAAGAAAATTAAAATCTTCATAATACGATGGATGGGTATTATAACGTAAGGGCGGGCGCTGTTTATTTTTTTTCCTATAATCATATTTTGGACATGTATCATGGTACAAAAAATCTCATAATACAATGGATGGGTATTATAAGGTAAGGGCGGGCGCTGTTTAGTTTTTTTTGCTATAGTCATATTTTGGACATATGTCATGATACAGAAAATCTCATAATACAATGGATGGGTATTATAAAGTAAGGGTGGGTGCTGTTTAGTTTTTTTTTCTATAATCATATTTTGGACATACGTCATGGTACAGAAAATCTCATAATACAATGGATGGGTATTATAAAGTAAGGGTGGGCGCTGTTTAGTTTTTTTTCTATAATCATATTTTGGACATATGTCATGGTACAGACAGGCTAATGCTTATAGATTCATTACAGATTACATGGAACCTGTACAGATGGTGTTTTCCCTCCTGGGAGGAAAGAAATCTGATATATGTATATTTCGCTAACCGTTAAGAATAAGCATCTGTACAGACAATGGTTTACTGGAGATGGAGCTATACATGGTGTATATGTTGTAGATCATGTACTAGCTCCAGGGCACCAATCCCCCTTGACACAGATGCCCCTCAGCTTATATGCATAATTTACTCGTACCAATAGGAAGGGGTTAAAAAACAACTCTGCTGCCCCTACCTCTGGGGGAGGTGAAATGTTGGACAAGTTGAAATTTATCATCTAATGTGTATGGTGAGCTGTCTCACCCATTAGATAAACGGGGCTCGTGTTGCTCTTCTCCATTGATGTCTATGAGATTAATGGAAAAAATGGAGCCTGGGTTTGATTGACAGGTAGGACGGGGAGTAGAGGGACTTATGTTTTCCCAATATGTTCGCGGCCAAGATGCGGTACCCCCAGCTGTCAGACATTTATGTATATATGTATAATACATGTAAAGCGCCATGGAATAAATGGCGCTATAACAATAAATAATAATAATAATAATGGGATAATGTATAACGCTCCCTACCTGTGCGGGATGGGTATGGAGGATATGACGACCTTGGTCACGTCATACGCCATTCTTTACGACATAGGAAGTTATAGAAGTGTCAAACATCTCATTTTGGGTATTCTCATTATTTTGGGTCAATTCTACAAAGAAGGGTTCAGGGCTTTGTACATGACACAATGCAGAATACTAAACTATTACAATAATGGAATCCCTGGCCAGCAGATACATCAGAATAATCCATCCCTTTAAGTCGCTGACAGCAATGATTTAGGGATTATGTTGCAGATAATCTCCTTGATAAATAAAACTTTTATTTATTCTCAGACTTATATAATTTGTGAAAAGCTTCGATTTCCAAAAACTAAAAGGTAACATTTTAACTAGGTCATATTTTAGGTCTGCAGTAGAGTCAAAATGACAAGTGTGCCCCTCTGTCCAACTGCTGTCACACGCCATTGAATACTGCATGTTTGCATTGTTCCTCCCGACACATGGCGCTAAGTCGTCTCACCTATCTGTGAAAATAATCCGAGAGCAGCATGTTATAGACAGAGAGACCCTGATTCCAGCCATGTATCACTTACTGGGCTTCTTGCTGTAGTTAGGATATACAGAGCTCAGCATTCAGAGAACTGTTAGATCTGCAGCAAACAAAACGGTGGTTTTATCAAAATTGCAGCAAGTAGCCAAGTAAGTGATACATCATTGGAATCAGGGTCTCTGCCCTACATCATGCTACTCTCATATTACATGGTGACAAATTCCCTTTAATGTCAGAAAGGAAGGCAGGATTGGATTGGTCAATTTTTTTTTTCAGCAGGATGTGGGAATCAGGACACTAATCTGTACAGATATTAGAGGATATACTAAGCTCTGGGAAGAAGGATGTCTTTTTTCAACAGTGAAAGACATTTTTGATTTTTTGGAAATATTTAGTAGTGAAGACTTGGGTGAGACCTTGGAGGTTGGGAAGAAGATAGTGGTATTGAGTGTAAAGCCAGATGCACACATTCATCACTCATGGTGCGAGTATGGACAGAGATGTTCGGAGCAGCCGCCGGTCTCCTGACCCAAACTCATCAGTCTTGCAGGCAAATATGAGGCTTTTAAGTCTGGATCACGGTGGCCATTACGTGGCTATCTGTACTGGGACCGTGAATGTGGAATGTCCGAAACGTTTTCATGCTAGGTAAGTTATATGACTGGTGATGTGAAGCTCGATATCATGATTAAAGGGCTCTAAGGCTACGTTCACATTAGCGTTGTGCGGGGCTGCGTCGGGCGCAGCCGTGGCGACGCATGCGCCATGCGACCCTATATTTAACATGGGGGACGCATGGACATGTGTTGTCTTGCGTTTTGTGATGCATGCGTCATTTTGGCGCAACAGAAAACGCTGCATGATGCAGTTTTTTCTGCGCCAAAAATCATGCAAAAATGAACGCATGTGTCACAAAAATCTGCGTTTTTGCATGCGTTGTGCGTTGTGTCGCCGACACAGCACCGCACAACGCAAATGTGAACGTAGACTAAGAGATATGTCCTCAAAGCTATTGTTGTGGTACAGCAAGATCTTTATAAAAGACTCCATCTTTGAGAATGTTATTACAGTGGATTGCGAAAGTATTCGCCCCCTTGGCTTTTTACCTATTTTGTTACATTACAACCTGTGTTTAAATATTTCTGGTGCAAGCAATTACCTTGATAAGTCACATGTTCAGTGACAGGACGTCCCCCTGTGTGCAATATGTGTCACATGTCGGTCAGAATATACACTTTAACTTTTCTGAAAGGCCAAAGAGGTTGCAACACCAATAAGTAAGAGGCACCACTAGCCAAACACCATTATGAAGAACAAGGAGATCTCCAAACACGTTTTTGAGAAGTACAAGTCAGGGTCGGGTTATAAAAAATATCCCAATCTCTGATGACCCCCAGAGCACCATCAAATCCATTATAATCAAATGGAAAGAACATGGTACCACAGCAAACCTGCCGAGAGGGCCGCCCCCACAAAAACTGTCAGCCCGGGCACGGAGGGCATTAATCAGAGAGGCAGCACAGACACGTAAAGGTAACCCTGAAGGAGCTGCAGAGTTCCCAAGAAATGACTGGAGTATCTGTCCATACGACCACAATAAGCCGCACACTCCAGAGTTAACCTTTATAGAAGAGTTGGCAGAAAAAAAAAGCCTTCACTTACACGCAAAAATTGTAAGGCTCTTTTTAAGTTTGCCAAAAGACGTGTAAGACTCACCAAATGCATGGAGAAAGATGCTTGTAAACGCTATGTCTGGTGCCAAACCAACACAGCTCATCAGCCCAAGAACACCATTCCCACAGTGAAACATGGCGGTGGCAGCATCATGTTGTGGGGATGTTTTTTGGCAGCAGAGACAGGGAAAATAGTCCGAGATGGATGAGCAAAACCTGTTTCAGTCTGTCAGTGATTTGAGACTGGGACGGAGGTTCACCTTCCAAAAAGGCAATGACGCAAAGCAAACCGCTAAAGCAACACTCAAGTGGGTTAAGGAGCAATGTGTAACTGTTTTGGAGTGGTCTAATCACAGCCCTGACCTTAATCCAATTGCGAATCTGTGGTCAGGCGTGAAGATTGATGTTCACCAGAGGAAACCAGCCAACTTAAAGGAGCTGGAGCAGTTTTGCCTTGAGGAACAGGCAAAAATCCCAGTGGAAAGCTCATAGAGTCTTATTCAAAGTAACTTGCAGCTGTAATTGCCGCCAAATGAGGCTCAACAAAGTACTGACTTTATGGGTGTGAATAGTTATCCACACTGAAGTTTTCAGCTATTTTGTCCTATTTGGTGTTTGACTCACAATAAAAAGAAAACCAAATGTTCACAGTTGTAGACATGTTCTGTACATGAACTGATGCAAATCCTCAAAAAAAAAATAACAGCGAAATTCCAGGTTGTGAGGTAGAAAAACACAAAACATGCCAAGGGAGTGAGTACATTCGAAAACCACTGTATATAATACCATACTTGGCATGAGTAAATCACCCTAAAAAAACAACAAAAAACATTTCTGGGTGGTTGTCTCAGCTTTTCTGCACTAAGGACTACAACAGTATAGGCTATTACTATGAATATTTTCAAAAAGACCACCATTATGAGACGATCGCCCCTTTATCTAAACCAAAATTCCCCTGATACATGTTAAAGGGAACCTGTTACCCCCAAAATTGAGGGTGAGCTAAGCCCACCAGCATCTAACCTCTGTTTCTCATCTTTCAGGATACATCGGGGGCTTATCTACAGCATTACAGAATGCTGTAGATAAGCCCCTGATGCCGGTGGGCTTAGCTCATCCTCGATTTTGGGGGTGACAGGTTCCCTTTAAGTACCATTATATCATATCATTCTGGCCCTCTTCTTAGAGAAGATCATCCTTAAAAAAAAAAACAATTCAGTGGAATTTTAGATCATCGATATCAGATCGGTAACGAATACAATATCCCCCCATGTATCGACCAATCCTAAGGCTAAGGTCACACAACCGTATTTTTTCTCACCTGAGAAAATTGATCCGATTATACTAATCACACTCTGATCAAACTGATCATAGATTGATCATACTTTGATCCAATTTTCTCAGATGATAAGATGGTAAAAAAAATTTCTCCTTCTTGTCTGTCCGTGAAAATCTCACTGCACTCAGATGTCATCCAAGTGCAGTACATGGTACCAAGATATTTTTCTTTCCTGTATCCAAGTGCAGTCTAATGCATGACTGAGTGCAATCCGAGTATTGGATGCAAATCGAGCATGTCGCCATTTTTTTCTCTGACATTACTATCATTGTAGTAGACAACCCCTGTAAATGTATAGTTTGGTGTTTCCAACCTAAGTCACTAATACTAAATAATTTTCAACATGTCCCACCAATTACCTTCGTGTTTAGGGTCTTTCAGAAGGACAGCGTGAGATGAGCTGGGAGCCAGAACGTTCCGATTATACCTGCTATTAAGCTCTAGATAAACCCCAAGAGATTCTGTGCACCTGAGCCGCTGCAATAATGAAGTACAAGGAGGGAAACGTGAGAGATTGAGCGATGGGCGCATATTACATTACCATCAGCACAGATGTGCTCCTCTCCCATGCCCACAGCCAGCGCCAGACTGTGCAAGAAGATTAGGAATCAATCATTAAACAAGAAGAAATAAGCTGAAGATTTATTTTACACAATATTTAGAAGACGTGATCGTGACCCTACGTGATTTTACTACGTGTTGCTGTGCACAGGCTAGCTCCTTAGTGGGGCATCTGATGGGTCATACCATTATGTTTCTCTCTGAGAGCCTCCTGTATGCCTTGGTATAGATCGGAGGACATACAGGGGTACAGTATGGCTCCATAGACGTCTGTGGGTGCCGCATGACAGCTCCATAGACGTCTGTGGGTGCCGCATGACAGCTCCATAGACGTCTGTGGGTGCCGCATGACAGCTCCATAGACGTCTGTGGGTGCCGCATGACAGCTCCATATAATTTGTCATGTCCTGTCCTATCTTTACTCCAAATATGTGACACCAAATTCTACTTTCATTAATCGCACAGGTGCCATGGCTGATGCACCACATTTCGGCACCCTACCGCGCCACTTGCTTGCAGCACATTGATGAACGTTCCCCGATGTTCTCTTACGTCTTCGTGAAATGCTTCATCTGGGACAAGTGAGGCGACGGAAAGGATAGAAATGGTGAACATTGTTTAGGCTGCTACACAGTTTAACAATGTAATAGTTGTGCGTATACAAGATAATGTTACCGTTCTGAGGGAGAGTGCACGTTGGCAGAAGAAGCTGTGGAACTGGCTCGTCGGGTCCTGCCACCTAGGGCTTTTCCAACCTCTTTGTGCATATGTGTATATCAGATGGCACATGTTCCATGCACCATTCACAATATATCAAAGAGATGATCCATGACTTTTTTCTTTTACAATGTTTCTAAGCGCTAACAGGAGCCTGGCGTTGATCTCTGCCTGTGCTGAGCACTCTTCTGAAGCTTCTGTTGATGTCACTTCGACAGAGCTCTGATCTATAGACGGGATGTACCTGCTGATGTCATGCTGATTGGCAGCCGGCTCCCCACTGCTAACTGCGGGGAGCTGGTTGTCAATCAGCATGACGTCGGCAGTCACAGCATGCCGATAGAGCAGCCCAGAAGAGAAGTTCTGTGGACATGAAGCAGCTGAATCACCGGCAGGAGCGGTCCATGACTGGCAGCGGGAAAAACAGGCTGGTAGTTGCCTCAGTTAGACTAGGTTCACATTGCGTTAGTGCCATCCGTTTAACGGATCCGTTAAACGGATGCGCTAACGCTGATGCACAAAATCTCTTTTTTACTACAATCGCGCTAACACATGCGCTAATGCATGGTACCATTGTGTTGGCATGCGTTAGCAATAGAGGTCTATGCACAGCAAACACGTCCGTTCGTTGTGCGTTAGACCTAACGTACCCAAAATCACATAGTAACGCATCATTTCTAACGCATGCCAATTTTGATATGCGTTAGGATGCGTTATGCTATTGAAGGCTGTGGGCGCGTTAATGGATCCGTTACATAACGTTAGTGCCGCTAAGTAACGGATCCGTTAAACGGATCACCCGAACGCAATGCGAACCTAGCCTTAGCAACAACCTGCCTGTTCATTTTTCAGCACATAGTAAAATAAAAAACCTGGACAACCTCTTTAAGCCCAAACAACCACGAGAATTAACACTAGAAACACCTTGGAGATGTCTCAACAATTTCCATTTTTCCATCTTGTCTCATGGTCTTCCATGGTGGTATTTCACATGCAGTAATTACACAAGGCTTTTAATTCAGAATATTATACACAAAGCCGTATATTCTTTGTTAGGCCGGAGTCACACTAGAGAGGAATACGGACGAGTGCTATTCGAGAAAAAAAATCGCATAGCACTTGGACCACTGTTAATCTATGGGGCAGCTCCCATCATCGTTATTTTTCTTGGCCGTATTATACTTGTGAGAGAAATCACAGCATGCTGTGATTGTCACCGACACTCGGCCGAGTCTCGCCAATGCAAGTCTATGGGTACGATAAAAAAGTGGACACCACACGGACCATCAGTGTGACTTGCGAGAAATACGCACACATTTTCCTCATTTCACCCCATTGAGCCATTAAATTCAGTGGGGAAAATCAGTGAGAAATGTAAAGCCATACACATGTCACACGGATGTCATACTTATACATAGGTGCGAGAAAATCGCAGGATCGCATTGCAAACGGATTACATATGGATCACGATATGGAGAACATTGGTGCGAATCTCGGCCTAGAGAATTGGACCAATTTTTCATATGGCAAATGTGACTCCAGCCTTGGAGCAGTATTCCCCAAACAGTAACTATTGGGCCCCTATATAAGGCTGCCCAGCTAGTGACAGCTGTAAATGCTATTATATCCTAGTGCTAACAGTGATGTAAGATCCATCTGACCTGGTTACTGTTTTTCCAAAAATGTCAATAAACCAATAACCAATAATAAAGCCCAGTAACTATTGGGCTGCCCAGCTAGTGACAGCTGTAAATGCTATTATATCCTAGTGCCAACAGTGATGTAAAATCCATCTGACCTGGTTACTGTTTTTCCAAAAATGTCAATAAACCAATAGTAAAGTGAGTAAAAGAACTTTGTAGTATAACTTAGAGGTAAGGAGAGTGAGGTGCACTCAACGCGCTGAGAGACTAGGCAGATCGTGCTGTAGCTTCAAGTAAGTTTATTCCACTCCAGTGTTGGAATAACAGCCACACAGCTCAGTACTGTTGTGTAATGTCTTCCATGCTATGATGACTCAGTTTCGGGACTCAGTCTGGTCACCTCTTGTGGCTTGATCGGTTTTATCTATGCTGAGCCACAGCCTGTTTGGTCTCTGTCCAGCTGCTATAGTTCTCTTGTCTTTGCTTTTCTTTCCTTGATTTTGTTCTATTCTGGTGTCTCTCACTTCCTCATTTGGTTGTGTTCTATCCCATCTTGGGGGGCTCTTTAAACTCACCTTCTACCTGCATTATTTGCTGACTATACTTCAAGATAGATGGGTGTTTGGAGATCCAGCTCCTCAGGGATTATTTTGCCTCGTTAATCTCTGTTGCTTTTCCTGCAGTTTGATTGTGAGTCTTTCTCCCCAGCACTCTTTCACGTTAAGGATCTGGGAGGTTTCCGCATATTCTGTTTTTTTTTTGTTTCTTCTTATTTTCCTCTTTTTTTATGCCAAAAGAACAAAACAAGTAAAATTACAGTTTCTCCTTCTCAATACAATTTTAAAGAGAACCTGTCACACCGTTTTTTGAGATTGAGATATAAATACTGTTAAATAGGGCCTGCGCTGTGTGTTACTATAGTGTATGTAGTGTACCCCGATTCCCCACCTATGCTGAGAAATAACTTACCAAAGTCGCCGTTTTCGCCTGTCAATCAGGCTGGTCAGGTCGGGAGGGCGTGTTCACAGCGCTGGTTCTTCCTCAGCTTTACGTTGGTGGCGTAGTGGGGTGCGCCTGTTGAAGTGACTAATCCACTGTGGGCACGTGAACAAGCAGCGCGCGATCTGCGCTGTCATCCCTTTCGTCGGTGGGGGCGGCCATCTTCCTGGGGCCGCGCGTGCGCAGATCGAGTGCTCTGCTGCACGGGGCTTCAGGAAAATGGCCGCGGGATGCCGCGCGTGCGCATTAGAGATCGCGGCGGCCATTTTCCCAAAGCCGAGTTTGCATCTCGGCTTTGGGAAAATGGCCGCCGCGATCTCTAATGCGCACGCGCGGCATCCCGCGGCCATTTTCCTGAAGCCCCGTGCAGCAGAGCACTCGATCTGCGCACGCGCGGCCCCAGGAAGATGGCCGCCCCCACCGACAAAAGGGATGACAGCGCAGATCGCGCGCTGCTTGTTCACGTGCCCACAGTGGATTAGTCACCTCAACATGCGGACACCACTACGCCACCAACGTAAAGCTGAGGAAGAACCAGCGCTGTGAACACGCCCTCCCGACCTGACCAGCCTGATTGACAGGCGAAAACGGCGACTTTGGTAAGTTATTTCTCAGCCTACATGGGGAATCAGGGTACACTACATACACTATAGTAACACACAGCGCAGGCCCTATTTAACAGTATTTATATCTCAATCTCAAAAAGCGGGGTGACAGGTTCCCTTTAAAGATGGACAGCACACAGATAGTACTCTGATGGCATCCATATAAATTCAGTGATTTTCACAGACCAGTAGACTTGTATGGCCGGGATTACACATATGCGAGATACGGCCGAGTCTCGCAGGTGAAAACCCAGCTCTGGCGCCGGCACTCCGGAGCGGAGCGTGCAGCCGCATAGCAATACATGGAGCCGCATGCTCCGCTCCGGAGTGCCGGCGCCAGAGCTGGGTTTTCACCTGCGAGACTCGGCCGTATCTCGCGTATGTGTGATCCCGGCCTATGGGTGATTTTAATTCATGATTTGGATATGTGGACATCGTCATAGACTATAATGGGTATGTGCTGTATCTGTGAAAATGGAAACCTGATTGATGCCTTAAAGACATTTTCCTTTAATTCCCTAAATCCTTGTGCAAGTTAACACCATCTGTCATATCTGCAAATGGCATGTGAGAAAGAAAAGGTTCACAAACTTTGCCTTAGGCGACCGAGATCCCAGTCTATTACTAATCTCACCACAGAGATCCAAGTGGCTCCGGCATTACAATATATTCTTGGACCATAACAATAACTGTGCAGCAGCTGCTGCATCTAATGTGTTTGTTTTTTCATTCTGAGAAGACACATCGTATACCCAGAACTCAGCCGTAACATTATTTGATCATGAATCTGCTTAAGCTCTTATATGCTGGATTTATATAAATCCTCAGTTGTAATATGGAAATGTAGAGTTTAGTTCAGAGATTGCATAGAAAGTAATTTTTTGATGGCCAACAGAGCAGTCCCTGTGAGTATTCAGAACACATATTAATAGCACTTGTAGGTCTATGGGGAAGAACATAATTTTAGTGCTGTCCAGTAGGCACAGAAGAGTTATTTAAAAAAACAAGATGTGCCCTATCCATAGAATTGGGGATAACTTTCTGATTGCTAGGGATCTGACTGCTGGGAACCTCATCAATCTCAAGATTGAGGCTCCAGAATCCTAAGAATGGAGCTCTCGATTCCTGCCTTGAATGGAGCAGAGCATGCTCGAACTCTGCTCCATTGTCTATGGCACTGATGGAAATAGCCAAGCACTGTACTCAGCAGTCACATTAACGATGAATGGAGTGGATGCTGAAATGGCACACCTTCCCACTAATCAGGACAGGGCTGCATAGTCGTGTTTTGGGGGGTTCAGAGCCATGAACTTGGGATCCTTGAGGTTTGATCGCCAGCGATCAACGAGTTATTCTTTATCCTATGGATAGGGGATCACTTGACTTTATGTGAATACATCTTTAAGTCCCTGATTCATTATTTGCTTTTTTATTGTCTTTTTTTGTCTTGATTTTTTTTGCTTTGGCAGATTTTGCTCCTAATTCGTCAAAATGGCTCAGTGGGTGCAGATCACATTAATAAAAATACTATGTAGTACCATCAACATAATGCATTGTAAAAAATAATATACTATACAGTGCCAAATGATTCCTCCTGTAGCGCTCAGATAATGTCAACATACCGTAATGTACCGTAAATGACAGCCCTATACATAAAATAATATAACAATGCAATACCATGTCAAAGTAATACAACTATACCACCAACTTACTAGGGCAATTGATGTGCTCTGTGCCACGTCTCAGATTGCACACCCTTTAAATGGATTTTCCAGTGGTATGGTATCATTGATCTATCCGGAACAGAGGGCATCAATATTGGATTGGTGGGGGTCCGACACCTGACATTGCCATTGATCAGCTTTTTCCAGCGCTGGCAGTGGCCAGATGTATACAGTGTACTGAGCTGGACACTGCAGCTCCATCACATTTAGGATGGGGCACTACAGGGATACTAGAAGCAGATCCATAATTTCCCTTGGGATCAATAAAGTGTATCGTATCGTATCGTATCTGGCAGCAGCCACTAGACGGTGGTATTCTGTTTCCGGAGCTGGAAACAGCTGATTGGTGGAGGCGCCAGGCGTAGGAATACCACCGATCTGATATTGATGACCTTTCCATAAAACAGGTCATCAGTATCACAGTAGTAGAAAAACCCTTTAAGAGGAATTTGTAAGTAGGATCAACCCTCCTAAGCCGTCAAAATGGGTATGCAGGTCATAGGAAGCTGAATAAAATGATACCTTGATATCTGCGATCTGAAGTGTTATCATAAAGAAATCCACATTTTTCTTAATATGTAAATGAGCTGTTAAGATCTTTGGGCTGGACATAGATCTCCCTGAGAATCTGCCTCCAGAGCTTATTTTAAATGAAAGGGCGTCACCAGTGTGAGACACATAGATAAGGAGAGCAGACTATCAGTTATTACATGTCTCACACTGGTAACAACATTGTCATCTAAAATAAACTCTAAAGGCAGATTCTCAGGGAGATCTATGTCCCGCCCATAGATCTTTACAGTATATTTACATATTATGAAAAATGTGGATTTCTCTGGAATAAAACATTTGATCACACATATTAAGGTATCATTTTATTCAACTTCCTATGACCTGTATGCCCATATAGACGGCTTAGGAGGGATGATCCATCCTACTGACAGATTCCCTTTAAGCCCACCCCTTATGAACAGAAGCCATGGTACAAGACTTATGTGAAGGTGATTTGCGGTAGATAATAGATTTCTATTATAATTCCCTGATACATGTGATAAGGCTTATTCTTTACTCACAAGTCAGTCTAATCCCTACGGCCTACATATTCTTATATACTGTATTATGTTGCAAATCACTGGTATTACAGTTATATGAAAAAGTTTGGGCACCCCTATTAATCTTAAGCTTAATGTTTTATAAAAATTGTTTTTTTTGCAACAGCTATTTCAGTTTCATATATCTAATAACTGTTGGACACAGTAATGTTTCTGCCTTGAAATGAGGTTTATTGTACTAACAGAAAATGTGCAATCTGCATTCAAACAAAATTTGACAGGTGCATAAGTATGGGCACCCTTATCATTTTCTTGTTTTAAATACTCCTACCTACTTTTTACTGACTTAGTAAAGCACTTTTTTGGTTTTCTAACCTCATTGAGCTTTGAACTTCATAGCCAGGTGTATGCAATCATGAGAAAAAGCTACTTAAAGTGGCCAATTGCAAGTTGTTCTCCTGTTTGAATCTCCTCTGAAGAGTGGCATCATGGGCTCCTCAAAACAACTGTCTAATGATCTGAAAACAAAGATTATTCAACATAGTTGTTCAGGCGAAGGATACAAAAAGCTGTCTCAGAGATTTAACCTGTCAGTTTCCACTGTGAGGAACATAGTAAGGAAATGGAAGAACACAGGTACAGTTCTTGTTAAGGCCAGAAGTGGCAGGCCAAGAAAAACATCAGAAAGGCAGAGAAGAAGAATGGTGAGATCAGTCAAGGACAATCTTCAGACCACCTCCAGAGAGCTGCAGCATCAACTTGCTGCAGATGGTGTCACTGTGCATCGGTCAACTATACAACGCACTTTGCACAAGGAGAAGCTGTATGGGAGAGTGATGCGAAAGAAGCAGTTTCTGCAAGCACGCCACAAACAGAGTCGGCTGAGGTATGCAAAAGCACATTTGGAGAAGCCAATTTTTTTTTTGGAAGAAGGTCCTGTGGACTGATGAAACCAAGATTGAGTTGTTTGGTTATACAAAAAGGCGTTATGCATGGCGGCCAAAAAACACAGCATTCCAAGAAAAACACTTGCTACCCACAGTAAAATTTGATGGAGGTTCCATCATGCTTTGGGGCTGTGTGGCCAATGCCAGCACCGGGAATCTTGTTAAAGTTGAGGGTCGCATGGATTCCTCTCCGTATCAGCAGATTCTTGACAATAATGTTCATGAATCAGTGACAAAGTTGCACTTATGCAGGGGATGGATCTTTCAGCAAGACAATGATCCAAAACACCGCTCCAAATCTACTCAGGCATTCATGCAGAGGAACAATTACACTGTTCTGGAATGGCCATCCCAGTCCCCAGATCTGAATATCATTGAACATCTGTGGGATCATTTGAAGAGGGCTGTCCATGCTCGGCGACCATCAAACTTAACTGAACTGGAATTGTTTTGTAAAGAGGAATAGTCAAGAATACCTTCATCCAGGAACTCATTAAAAGCTACAGGAAGCGACTAGAGGCTATTATTTTTGCAAAAGGAGGATCTACTAAATATTAATGTCACTTTTCTGGTGGGGTGCCCATACTTATGTGGAGCGCCCCCAGATGCAGGGCCGCGGGGTACTCGGTCTGGGGTTGTCACGGTGGCTAGACCCGGTCCGTGACCCTGCTAAGGGGCGTCCAATGAAAGGTGATGGTACGTGGTGCAAGGTGCGAGGAATAACGAGAACTCAGGGTTGCAGTCTCTTTACCTTTTTACTGAAGGCTTCGGGATCCGCAATCCAGAGCACTGCTAACAGGGCTGGCTGAGTCCGGCCGGTCCGAAGGCACATCCAGAGTTCCCTTTGCAGGTGGGAATCAGTGTCTACCTTCTAGCGCCTGTGTATTGTAGTCCTTCCCTGCTGAGCACCACGGGAGAGTCCTCACAACTGTCGTATCTGTTCTTTCTCTCTCCGTCCCCCAGATAATATGGCTAGGACGCACCTGTATGACAGGTAGGCCTGGAGTTATTCTGGGACCCTACAGACGCCCCTCTCCCACGATTGCCTCCTATGTCCGTATAGGTGATTTAAGCCAGACAGCCAAACTGTAATTAACTGCCCTGCCGCTGTTTGAAGTAATGCGTGGAGTCGGTTACTTCCTCGGTGCTCCGGCCACCGGCTAAGCGCCTCAGAAGGATGTTGCCACAGTCTTAGGGACACGACTCCTTCTGGTTCTATCTCCTTTGTACTATGATCCCGCTTCTCACTTCTCCACAGTATACTTCGCTTCGTGTCCTTCCTCGAGATGCCACCGCAAGGTAGTGCAGGCGCGGCTCCGTAACAATCTGTCCTTTCTGCTAAGTACCTGCCAGGTTCCCACCCCTGACAGGTCCCCCCTGGAGCTCTCCCGGGCTGCTTTCTCTCCAACTTCCTGTCCAACCCCCAGTTTTACCAGAGTGTGAGGAGGGGCCTAATACATAGAGCCTTTTGCTCCCCCTGGTGGCCGGAGTGTGAAGTGTAAGGTGTGACTGTGATACCTGGTCAGGTGAACTCCTTTAGTGCAATCAGACATAACATCACTCCCCTTAGTGGCAGAGCGACATTACTGCAATGACCAGGACTCTGGGGCGCTGCACATGCACCTGTCAAATTTTGTTTGAATGCAGATTGCACATTTTCTGTTAGTACAATAAACCTCATTTCAAGGCAGAAACATTACTGTGTCCAACAGTTATTAGATATATGAAACTGAAATAGCTGTTGCAAAAAAAAACAATTTTTAGAAAACATTAAGCTTAATAGGGGTGCCCAAACATTTTCATATAACTGTACATTATCGGGAGACATACGGCACTGCGGCACCTTTATGGTGTTCCTGACCCATATTTATGATGCAATGACGTCCCCGTCTCTCCCCACCTCACACGCTTGTGTATTATATCCCTCATCCCGGATGAAATGCTCCAACCACAGAGCAGATTACCTCAGAGCAGACACTGGTGACACCGTGGTTGTATATTTATATCCTTCCCTCGGGATCTGAGGTGTCAGAGAGAGACACTTTACACAAGATGGATACCCGACCTATGCTGTCTTGCCTCTATTGTCTTGGTGACTCTATACGTCTCTACATCTGTGCTGGGATTTATAGTTCGCACATAAGTCTGTCATTTATATGGTATATCGGACACTAAATTATGCATTAGCCATAAATCCTGACAATGTAGCCCGTGAGGCAAGCGGGCTATACATGGAGTACACATCTGACACACTCAGCCTCTAATGAGGGGACCAGTCCTCTCAGCTTTGTACAGAATTTCTCCATCGCTTTAACCTATTCTTAGCCAATTATATTTTTGCACATATCGACTTTCCTTCGGTATCTGAGGATGCTCTTGGGTACCGGCAGCTGAGAAGAGAGTCAGTTTCCATAGCAACTATTTCTACTAACACAAGGCTGTGAATAGGGGCGTGGAATGGAAAAACACTGTCCACAATATTTTTTAATAAGTGGCTGGTAAAGAGTTAACTCGCTGGAAGTGAAAGGTTTATTACTTTTGTGATTGATGGGGTCAGCATACTATGTAATTCCATCTCAAGTTGGAGGGGGAATTTCCAATAACGCTTCATAAGAGACGATTTTTAGCTTGTGTGTTCTCCCTGTCAGGGCCGGATCCTGGTTTACGTTGGCCCTTGGGCAACAGAGTCCCCCCGGGATCCTCCTCACAGTCTTTTTTTCCCCCCTTGTACCGGTGTATATATATATATATATATATATATACATATATTTATATATACATATATTAACATATTGGTGTATAAAAGTTCAAATATTCTTTCCTTACCCACATTATTAAAATCTAAAAATAATTTAAATACAGGACAAATTTGTTATCACAATGTGAATACCTGTCCGAATAATTAAAATATAATATTTATTCCACATGGGGAAGGCTAAAATGAAAATGTAAAAAAATGGAAACGTTTTAGAATCTTTGTTTTTATGGTCATTTTGCCTCCCCAAATAATGAAATAATGAAATAAAAAGAGAAAATCATATGGACCGCAAATGATGCCTATGAAAACTAGAGCTCATATCGCTAAAATCAAGCCATAAAACTCTAAGGGTATGTTTTCACGGGGCGTGTTGCTTGAGTTTTTGCTGCGGATTGAAAGCTGCTTACATCCGCAGCGTCCAATCCGCAGTGTCCCGGTGTTACAGCATAGTGGATGGGATTTTATGAAATCCCATTTCCACTATGCATACAAACACGCAGGTGGCAGAGCGGCGTATACGCACATGCGACGCGTCTTTCCAGACCGCAGCATGTCTATTTATCTTGCGGAGATGCTTCGTCTCCGCAAGATAAATTATACCCTCACCTACTGTATTCTCACCCATCCCTTGTAGATTGTGAGCCTTCGCGGGCAGGGTCCTCATTCCTCCTGTACCAGTTATGACTTGTATTGTTTAAGATTATTGTACTTGTTTTCATTATGTATACCCCTCCTCACATGTAAAGCGCCATGGAACAAATGGCGCTATAACAATAAATAATAATAATAATAATACAGTCTATGTATAGGATGCGGAATGAACACATGCGGAATCACGATGCGTACAGAAGGAGGCGGCGATTTGGGCGGAGTAGGGTATCCGCTCCCTCCAAAGCGCTGTCAATACACCCCGTGGACCAAAATATAAAAAAGCTATAGATCTTGGGAAGCGAGACGGGAAAAATCGTATGTGAAGGGGGATCCTGTGCGATTTTGTCGCCCATGGGCCTGCATTTATTTGGATCCGGCCCTGGCCAGAAATGTTCTGACCGATTTTCTATTCTCATTACTGGGTGCTGAATACAAGGAATTTTCCAGCATATTCTTGCCGTTCTTGCAAGAATACACACATCTCATTCAATGGTTGTTTCCAGGATTTATCGTGTTTGCACAGACACTGCGGAAAGCAGCTAAGGCAGCACTCACTCTCCGTTACTGGGGTGAGAGCCCTATAACTTCCCATATAGAAAGATAAGGCATTATATTATTCATGTTAATATTATATACCTGTATACTGCAGTATAATAATGCTGAAAATAATAACATTTTGTAGTAAATAAACCCTTCTTGAATCAAAGCTCCATTCCGCACTACGTGTCGTGTTTTTAGCCTTTTTCTGTGGCATTGATGGAGTTAACTCCGACTTAAAGGAAGTGACAATACTTCTCTACAGATCTTTTATTCAATGTTTCTCTGAGACCACAAATTCCGCCCATTTAGGGGTGTTCTCAGCCAATCAGAAAGCTTCCTTTTTATCCTCCCCACTCGGTCGGATGGGGCCAATGAGATGACCGTCTGTTCTGGGCCACATTGTTCTGTTGTAGGAATGAGACCGCCTGCACAGCATCCTGCAACATGAAAGAAGATGTGAAACATATCTGTGACTGCAGGACGCAGCCAACCACAGATTCTGATCAATTGAAATATGAAGCATTTATGCAACATGTTCCAGCAAGTAATCATTATATTATATATCGCTGCGGCTGCCGACCGAGATAAAACACAGCATCCACATATATAGCACATATAGAGGCCACCAGAGAATAAGGATAGAAGACAAAGAAGAGTCTTAAGATCTACACAAAGAGGTTCAAAACCGCAGAAACAATGTACAAAGGGCGGCGATTAACTGACTGATACACAAATCATCACTGCAGAAGGGGGATATATCCCCCCGCATCACATCAGGGCAGTCAGAAACCAGAAAAGGAGCAAACTGGAGCCATTCTTTAACTCCATTGTGATCATTGACATCTCTGTTTAAAGCAAAATGCTTCATATTTTTAATATAACCTTCCAAATAAATGTATTTCGTACTCAAGCTTAAAGCAGACAAATAATAACAATAGGAAACGAATAAAAAAGAAACAAAAATATGTAATAGATATGGATATAAATTATACACAGGCTTGGACTGGCCCATAGGAGAACAGGAGAATCCTCCGGTGGGCCACCACACTCTTATATGAGCACTATATACTTGAATCACTATGTACAGACAAAGGAAGCATCTTAATAATTTACCAATACACCCGTTCATTGTTATATACATTTGTGATGAGGATAATGTAGCTGAGAAGTGGGACCCTAGAGTTGGTTACTGGTGGGCCCTCGGCACCCCACTCTGACACTGGCTGTGTGCACATTGAACAATAAACCATGTACCTAAGCTTAAAAAGACCCTTCTCCTTAGCACAGTAAAGGGACTATACACTTCTCATGTATAGTCCCCCTACCTGGTGCCCCCCGTTTGCCTACATCTGCCTCCTCCGCTAAGTCTGAAGTCTTGGTTCTCCTGCACCTAAGGTGGCAGCCACACTGGTATAGGGAACAGTCGTGAGTATAAACCACTACCCGACAGCACAGGGATGGCAGGGGCGGTGTGCTTTACCACTGTGCCCCCCACACCACTGCAGCAGCTATTTAGATGGCGGAGGATTGGAAAGGTGGTCTCAGTGGAGGGTGCAACCAGACATGACAAATATATAGTAACCTTTCCTTGCCAGGGAATGGTTAATACGATAATTGGGTCCTCATAAGGCACCATGTTATCGGCAGCACATACTTTGCTTACACTGGAGCCATGTGCTGCCGAGTATAATGATTGTTATGTCTGCATAAATAATCCAATCAATCGCCTGATGAAGGAGCGGTTTGCTAATTAGGCTGATAATTGTGAATACTAATTTGTGGCTTGTTAGCTTATCTCCATGCACGGTAAGTGAGAGTGACTCCTCTCTGGTAGATCCAGTCTATCCATGTGTTACGTGGTTGGACACATAGTTATACATTTTCTCTGTAGTATGGCTCTGTTCACATCTGGTTTGTGGTGTCTTGAATAGAGACCATGGCACAGTGCCAAATACCAGCAGCACCCAATGAACCCCGTTGACTTGTTATGAGCTTATCTTGGGTTCCGATGAGATTTCCGATGTCTTGATAGGAAAAGTACTGCTCCATGCTGAGCTATTTTCTTGCTCAAATGTGATGGAATCTGCAACAAAGGCTCGAAACTGAGGAGAGCACAGACTAACAATGATTCTATAGAAGAATTCCTCCGAGTGTTGTCACAGAGATGGAGAATGGGCCCATGCTATTCTATCAGTGTTCTATACAGGGTCTATGTGATAGGAATCCCAAACACAGCCACAGTAGATGTGTCCCAGGCACCGGAATTTGTTGTTCTTTAATCCATCAAAAGTAAAGATATTGATTGATATTGGTGGAGATAAAATTCCGGTGCCTTGGATGCATCTACTGGGTATTCTGGCCGTTTGGTGGAGAGTCACCCCAAGTAAGCACGGAAGTATAGGAGTAGTGCACGGAGTGTAACTAAACATAGTAACATAGTTAGTAAGGCCGAAAAAAGACATTTGTCCATCCAGTTCAGCCTATATTCCATCATAATAAATCCCCAGATCTACGTCCTTCTACAGAACCTAATAATTGTATGATACAATATTGTTCTGCTCCAGGAAGACATCCAGGCCTCTCTTGAACCCCTCGACTGAGTTCGCCATCACCACCTCCTCAGGCAAGCAATTCCAGATTCTCACTGCCCTAACAGTAAAGAATCCTCTTCTATGTTGGTGGAAAAACCTTCTCTCCTCCAGACGCAAAGAATGCCCCCTTGTGCCCGTCACCTTCCTTGGTATAAACAGATCCTCAGCGAGATATTTGTATTGTCCCCTTATATACTTATACATGGTTATTAGATCGCCCCTCAGTCGTCTTTTTTCTAGACTAAATAATCCTAATTTCGCTAATCTATCTGGGTATTGTAGTTCTCCCATCCCCTTTATTAATTTTGTTGCCCTCCTTTGTACTCTCTCTAGTTCCATTATATCCTTCCTGAGCACCGGTGCCCAAAACTGGACACAGTACTCCATGTGCGGTCTAACTAGGGATTTGTACAGAGGCAGTATAGTGCTCTCATCATGTGTATCCAGACCTCTTTTAATGCACCCCATGATCCTGTTTGCCTTGGCAGCTGCTGCCTGGCACTGGCTGCTCCAGGTAAGTTTATCATTAACTAGGATCCCCAAGTCCTTCTCCCTGTCAGATTTACCCAGTGGTTTCCCGTTCAGTGTGTAATGGTGATATTGATTCCCTCTTCCCATGTGTATAACCTTGGGAACTACTAAACCCCAAATGCGACCACAGTCAGTGGGTTTTGTATTTGTATTCTGGGTGTCTATTAGTTTATACTGTTACTTGAATAAGACCCAAAAACCCTGAGTAAGGTCCAACCTCACAGAGGACTGTTGATTTGATATATAATATTCTATTTATATGCAAATCACTGTCCCCATTGGTGCTCACAATCAACTGTATATTCCCCTATCAGTATGTCTTTGGAATGTGGGAGAACCCGGAGGAATTTCACGACAACCCGGAGGAATTTCACAAAAACATGGGGAGAACATACAAGCTCCTTGCAGATGTAGTGCTTGGTGGGATTTTAATCCAGGACCCCAGCGCTGCAAAGCAACAATGCTAACCACTGAGCCACCCTGCTGCTTATATACACATATTTACTTTTTGCACCCTGAAACTTAATAAAAGCAGGGAGCACATTATTTGTGTTCCGTAAAAGCAGAAACCACCAAAAAATGCATTTACGATTTCTTCTACAATTCTGGACACAACGCTCAGAGAACTGTGAATAGCTATGTAGTGACAAGGAGACTGCTCGTATCAATAACAACTGGGTCGTCACTGTGACTGCCTAATCTGAAAGAGGGTAGAGAGTATAATATGCATATAGAGACCACAGGAGCACGATATCACCTACTGCGCTCACCATAGCACAAAGCTATTTGTTTGCTCTCTATGATAAAGAATGCTAATCTTTGGTTACTACTAAACCTTTGAAAGATATTTAAAGGAACCATGTTAACCCCTTCCCGACCTTTGACGCCACGTAGGCGTCATGAAAGTCGGTGCCAATCCGACCCATGACGCCTATGCGGCGTCATGGAAAGATCGCGTCCCTGCAGACCGGGTGAAAGGGTTAACTCCCATTTCACCCGATCTGCAGGGACAGGGGGAGTGGTAGTTTAGCCCAGGGGGGGTGGCTTCACCCCCTCGTGGCTACGATCGCTCTGATTGGCTGTTGAAAGTGAAACTGCCAATCAGAGCGATTTGTAATATTTCACCCATTATAACGGGTGAAATATTACAATCCAGCCATGGCCGATGCTGCAATATCATCGGCCATGGCTGGAAATACTAGTGTGCCCCCACACCACCCCTCCGATCGCCCCCCCCACCCCCCCGATCTGGCCGGTACACTGCTCCGGCTCCCCTCCGTCCAGTGCTCCGCTCCCCCCCGTGCTCGTGTCCGCTCCCCCCGTGCTCCAATCACCCCCCCGTGCTCCAATCACCCCCCCTGCACTCCGATCCACCCCCCCCCGTGCTCCATTCCACCCCCCGTGCTCCATTCCAGCCCCCCCCCGTGCTCCGTTCCACGCCCCCCGCGCTCCGTTCCACCCCTCCCGCGCTCCGATTCCCCCCCCCGTGCTCCGATCCCCCCCCCCGTGGTCCCCCCCCACCCTATCATACTTACCGATCCAGCCGTGGTCCCGTCCGTCTTCTCCCGGGCGCCGCCATCTTCCAAAATGGCGGGCGCATGCGCAGTGCGCCCGCCGAATCTGCCGGCCGGCAGATTCGTTCCAAAGTGCATTTTGATCACTGAGATATAATCTATCTCAGTGATCAAAATAAAAAAAATAATAAATGACCCCCCCCCTTTGTCACCCCCATAGGTAGGGACAATAAAAAAATAAAGAATTTTTTTTTTTCCACTAATGTTAGAATAGGGTTAGGGTTAGGGGTAGGGTTAGGGTTAGGGGTAGGGTTAGGGTTAGGGGTAGGGTTAGGGGTAGGGCTAGGGTTAGGGGTAGGGTTAGGGGTAGGGGTAGGGTTAGGGGTAGGGTTAGGGCTAGGGTTAGGGTTAGGGTTAGGAATGTGCACACGTATTCTGGTCCTCTGCGGATTTTTCCGCTGCGGATTTGATAAATCCGCAGTGCTAAACCGCTGCGGATTTATGGCGGATTTACCGCGTTTTTTTCTGCGCATTTCACTGCGGTTTTACAATTGCGATTTTCTATTGGAGCAGTTGTAAAACCGCTGCGGAATCCGCACAAAGAAGTGAAATGCTGCGGAATGTAAACCGCTGCGTTTCCGTGCAGTTTTTCCGCAGCATGTGTACAGCGATTTTTGTTTCCCATAGGTTTACATTGAACTGTACACTCATGGGAAACTGCTGCGGATCCGCAGCGTTTTCCGCAGCGTGTGCACATACCTTTAGAATTAGGCTATGTGCACACGGTGCTGATTTGGCTGCGGATTCGCAGCAGTGTTCCATCAGGTTTACAGTACCATGTAAACATATGAAAAACCAAATCCGCTGTGCCCATGGTGCGGAAAATACCGCGCGGAAACGCTGCGTTGTATTTTCCGCAGCATGTCAATTCTTTGTGCGGATTCCGCGGCGTTTTACACCTGTTCCTCAATAGGAATCCGCAGGTGAAATCCGCACAAAAAACACTGGAAATCCGCGGAAAATCCGCAGGTAAAACACAGTGCCTTTTACCCGCAGATTTTTCAAAAATGGTGCGGAAATATCTCACACGAATCCGCAACGTGGGCACATAGCCTTAGGGTTAGGGTTAGGGTTGGAATTAGGGTTGTGGTTAGGGTTAGGGGTGTGTTGGGGTTAGTGTTGTGGTTAGGGGTGTGTTGGGGTTAGGGTTGTGATTAGGATTATGGCTACAGTTGGGATTAGGGTTAGGGGTGTGTTGGGGTTAGTGTTGGAGTTAGAATTGAGGGGTTACCACTGTTTAGGCACATCAGGGGTCTCCAAACGCAACATGGCGCCACCATTGATTCCAGCCAATGTCGTATTCAAAAAGTCAAATGGTGCTCCCTCACTTCCGAGCCCTGATGTGTGCCCAAACAGTGGTTTACCCCCACATATGGGGTACCAGCATACTCAGGACAAACTGCGCAACAATTACTGGGGTCCAATTTCTCCTGTTACCCTTGTGAATCTAAAAAAATGCTTGCTAAAACATAATTTTTGAGGAAAGAAAAATGATTTTTTATTTTCACGGCTCTGCGTTGTAAACGTCTGTGAAGCACTTGGGGGTTCAAAGTGCTCACCACACATCTAGATAAGTTCCTTTCGGGGTCTAGTTTCTAAAATGGGGTCACTTGTGGGGGGTTTCTACTGTTTAGGCACACCAGGGGCTCTGCAAACGCAACGTGACACCCGCAGACCATTCCATCAAAGTCTGCATTTCAAAAGTCACTACTTCCCTTCTGAACCCCGACGTGTGCCCAAACAGTGGTTTACCCCCACATATGGGGTATCAGCGTACTCAGGAGAAACTGGACAACAACTTTTGGGGTCCAATTTCTCCTGTAACCCTTGGGAAAATAAAAAATTCTGGGCTAAATAATTATTTTTGAGGAAAGAAAACGTATTTATTATTTTCACGGCTCTGCATTATAAACTTCTATGAAGCACTTGGGGGTTCAAAATGCTCACCACACATCTAGATAAGTTCCTTTCAGGGTCTAGTTTCCAAAATGGGGTCACTTGTGGGGGGTTTCTACTGTTTAGGCACATCAGGGGCTCTGCAAACGCAACGTGACGCCCGCAGAGCATTCCATCAAAGTCTGCATTTCAAAACGTCACTACTTCAATTCCAAGCCCCGGCATGTGCCCAAACAGTAGTTTACCCCCACATATGGGGTATCACCGTACTCAGGAGAAACTGGACAACAAATATTGGGGTCAAATTTTTCCTGTTACCCTTGGGAAAATTAAAAAATTCTGGACTAAATAATTATTTTTGAGGAAAGAAAACGTATTTATTATTTTCACGGCTCTGCATTATAAACTTCTATGAAGCACTTGGGGGTTCAAAATGCTCACCACACATCTAGATAAGTTCCTTTCAGGGTCTAGTTTCCAAAATGGGGTCACTTGTGGGGGGTTTCTACTGTTTAGGCACATCAGGGGCTCTGCAAACGCAACGTGACGCCCGCAGAGCATTCCATCAAAGTCTGCATTTCAAAACGTCACTACTTCAATTCCAAGCCCCGGCATGTGCCCAAACAGTAGTTTACCCCCACATATGGGGTATCACCGTACTCAGGAGAAACTGGACAACAAATATTGGGGTCAAATTTTTCCTGTTACCCTTGGGAAAATTAAAAAATTCTGGACTAAATAATTATTTTTGAGGAAAGAAAACGTATTTATTATTTTCACGGCTCTGCATTATAAACTTCTATGAAGCACTTGGGGGTTCAAAGTGCTCACCACACATCTAGATAAGTTCCTTTGGGGGTCTAGTTTCCAAAATGGGGTCACTTGTGGGGGGTTTCTACTGTTAAGCCACATCAGGGGCTCTGCAAACGCAACGTGACGCCCACAGAGCATTCCATCAAAGTCTGCATTTCAAAACGTCACTACTTCACTTCCGAGCCCCGGCATGTGCCCAAACAGTGATTTACCCCCACATATGGGGTATCAGCGTACTCAGGAGAAACTGGACAACAACTTTTGGGGTCAAATTTCTCCTGTTACCCTTGGGAAAATAAAAAATTGCAGGCTAAAAGATCATTTTTGAGAAAATAATTTTTTTTTTTATTTTCATGGCTCTGCGTTATAAACTTCTGTGAAGCACTTGGGGGTTCAAAGTCCTCACCACACATCTAGATTAGTTCCTTTGGGGGTCTAGTTTCTAAAATGGTGTCATTTCTGGGGGATCTCCAATGTTTAGGCACACAGGGGCTCTCCAAACGTGACATGGTGTCCGCTAATGATTGGAGCTAATTTTCCATTTAAAAAGCCAAATGGCGTGCCATCCCTTCCGAGCCCTGCCGTGCTCCCAAACAGTGGTTTACCCCCACATATGGGGTATCAGCGTACTCAGGACAAACTGGACAACAATATTTGGGGTCCAATTTCTCCTATTATCCTTGGCAAAATAGGAAATTCCAGGCTAAAAAATCATTTTTGAGGAAAGAAAAATTATTTTTTATTTTCATGGCTCTGCGTTATAAACTTCTGTGAAGCACCTGGGGGTTTAAAGTGCTCAATATGCATCTAGATAAGTTCCCTGGGGGGTCTAGTTTCCAAAATGGGGTCACTTGTGCGGGAGCTCCAATGTTTAGGCACACAGGGGCTCTCCAAACGCGACATGGTGTCCGCTAACAATTGGAGCTAATTTTCCATTCAAAAAGTCAAATGGCGCGCCTTCTCTTCCGAGCCCTGCCGAGTGCCCAAACAGTGGTTTACCCCCACATATGAGGTATCGGCGTACTCGGGAGAAATTGCCCAACAAATTTTATGATCCATTTTATCCTACTGCCCATGTGAAAATGAAAAAATTGAGGTGAAAAGAATTTTTTTGTGAAAAAAAATTACTTTTTCATTTTTACAGATCAATTTGTGAAGCACCTGAGGGTTTAAAGTGCTCACTAGGCATCTAAATTAGTTCCTTGGGGGGTCTAGTTTCCAAAATGGGGTCACTTGTGGGGGAGCGCCAATGTTTAGGCACACAGGGGCTCTCCAAACGCGACATGGTGTCCGCTAACGATGGAAATAATTTTTCATTCAAAAAGTCAAATGGCGCTCCTTCCCTTCCGAGCCTTACCATGTGCCCAAACAGTGGTTTACCTCCACATGTGAGGTATTGGTGTACTCAGGAGAAATTGCCCAACACATTTTAGGATCCATTTTATCCTGTTGCCCATGTGAAAATGAAAAAATTGAGGCTAAAAGAATTTTTTTGTGAAAAAAAAGTACTTTTTCATTTTTACGGATCAATTTGTGAAGCACCTGGGGGTTCAAAGTGCTCACTATGCATCTAGATAAGTTCCTTGGGGCGTCTAGTTTCCAAAATGGGGTCACTTGTGGGGGAGCTCCAATTTTTAGGCACACGGGGGCTCTCCAAACGTGACATGGTGTCCGCTAAAGAGTGGAGCCAATTTTTGATTCAAAAAGTCAAATGGCGCTCCTTCCCTTCCAAGCCCTGCCGTGCGCCAAAACAGTGGTTTACCCCCACATATGAGGTATCAGCGTACTCAGGACAAATTGGACAACAACTTTCGTGGTTCAGTTTCTCCTTTTACCATTGGGAAAATAAAAAAATTGTTGCTAAAAGATAATTTTTGTGACTAAAAAGTTAAATGTTCATTTTTTCCTTCCATGTTGCTTCTGCTGCTGTGAAGCACCTGAAGGGTTAATAAACTTCTTGAATGTGGTTTTGAGTACCTTGAGGGGTGCAGTTTTTAGAATGGTGTCACTTTTGGGTATTTTCAGCCAAATAGACCCCTCAAACTGACTTCAAATGTGAGGTGGTCCCTAAAAAAAATGGTTTTGTAAATTTCGTTGTAAAAATGACAAATCGCTGGTCGAATTTTAACCCTTATAACTTCCTAACAAAAAAAAATTTTGTTTCCAAAATTGTGCTGATGTAAAGTAAACATGTGGGAAATGTTATTTATTAACTATTTTGTGTCACATATCTCTCTGGTTTAACAGAATAAAAATTCAAAATGTGAAAATTGCGAAATTTTCAAAATTTTCGCCAAATTTCCGTGTTTATCACAAATAAATGCAGAATTTATTGACCTAAATTTACCACTAACATGAAGCCCAATATGTCACGAAAAAACAATCTCAGAACCGCTAGGATCCGTTGAAGCGTTCCTGAGTTATTACCTCATAAAGGGACACTGGTCAGAATTGCAAAAAACGGCAAGGTCTTTAAGGTCAAAATAGGCTGGGTCTTGAAGGGGTTAAAAGGGTTGTTCTAGGCAAAATTGAAAAATTCTATAAATTGCTTACAAATTGCATGAATTGTCCAGAACCTTTGTTAAAAACTAGTGATGAGCGAGTATACTCGTTGCTTGGGTTTTCCTGAGCATGCTTGGGTGGTCTCCGAGTATTTATGAATGCTCGGAGATTAAGTTTTCATTGCCTCAGCAGCATGATTTACAGCTACTAGCCATTTGATTACATGTGGGGATTACCTAGCAATCAGGCAACCCCCACATGTACTCAGCCTGACTAACAGATGTAAATCATTCAGCTGAGGCGATGAAAACTAAATCTCCGAGCACTAAGGGCAGTCTCACACGTCCAGATATTTCCGGTACCGGAAAAATCGGTACAGGAATTATACGTGTCCGTGTGCCGCTGCGTTTCTGTGGCACATCAGTGTGGCACACGTGTGGCACACGTGTGCCGCCCGTGTGCCCACTGGGTACCACACGCACCATGCCGGAGACAGCGCTAAAGTTTAGCGCTGTCCCCGGCATCGTGCTGAAGCCCCATTCATATCTTTCTTGCAGCAGCGTTTGCTGTAGAGAAGATATGAATATTAGTGTGTAAAATCAATATCCAGGTGGAGCCGCATATTCATGATTGTAATCGGCGGCCCCATGTGACCGCTCATACAGTACAAGGTGTGGCCAGAACAGGAAGCAGCGAGGGAGCCGGGAGCTGGGTGAGTATTTTAATCACAGCGAAAACCCGAGCAACGAGTACACTCGCTCATCACTATTAAAAACCAGTGAGTATAGTTGGAAAATAATGAGTTCGCTAGACTCTTAAAAGGGTTGCCCAGGTTTAGGATACGGATGAGCTATCCAAAGGGTAGGTCAACAGTATCAGAACTGTGGATGTCCGACATCCAGTACCGCCACCAATCAGCTGTTCTCAGCTCAGGCAGTGGCCGGATGTAAAAACAGTGAATGGAAACGGAATAACTCGGCTCCACTCACTGAACTGCAGACTAGCTCTTATTGAACTGGATAGGAGTTTATCTGCAGTTCTCAGGAATGGCCACTATGCTGTAATGGCGCTGTCATGCTACAGCTCCATAATGCCTCCTTCACACTTGCATTGTGTGAGATCCCTCGCAATGCGTCGTTTTGGGAAAAAACGCATCCTGCAAATGTGCCCGCAGGATGCGGTTTTTCCCCATAGACTTGTATTGCTGACGGATCGCGACATGTGGCCATACATCGCGTCCGTCGTGCACTGGATGCAACGTGTTTTGGCGGACCGTTGGCACGAAAAAAACGTTCAATGTAATGTTTTTTTCGTACGTTGTGTCCGCCATTTCCTACCGCGCATGCGCGGCCAGAACTCCGCCCCCTCCTCCCTGAAACTTAGAATGGGCAGCGGATGCGTTGAAAAACTGTATCCGCTGCCCATGTTGTGCCGAATTTGCACAACGTAGGTCGGTACGTTGGGCCGACGCTTTGCGACGGCCCCGTACCGATGCAACTGTGAAAGAAGCCTAAGCCATTTACATCTGGAGCTGAAAACAACTGATTAATGAGGGGTGGCGAGTGACAGGCTCCACAATTCTGATCTTGATGACTTATTTATCTAGGATAGGTGTAACTACAACAGGTCATCCATATCCTAAACCTAGTCAATCACTTTAAGAGGTAAATCTGTGACAGCGTGTTCTGAAGTCAGAAGTGTATTGTTGTTATCTTAGGGTCAAAACAGATTAAATGTGCACATTTGCAAGTGACCTTGAGATTGCAACAATAATTCCTATACTCCAAATAGGGCCAATGCTGTGTGAGCTAAACTGCCAGGACTCCAGACTGATACACTTGTTATGATTAGGTAATTCAGAACCACAATGGACCTGGTGGTTAAGAGCACACAAGTGACCTGATAGTTACAAATAAAATAGGACAAGCTCTGAGACGTGGGAACTCTGCTGACCGCAATCCCTAATCCTATCATACCACACTAGAGGTAGCCGTGGATTGCGCCTAACGCTCCCTATACAACTCGGCACAGCCTGAGAAACTAGCTAGCCCTGAAGACAGAAAAATAAGCCTACCTTGCCTCAGAGAAATTCCCCAAAGGAAAAGGCAGCCCCCTACATATAATGACTGTGAGTAAGATGAAAATACAAACACAGAGATGAAATAGATTTAGCAAAGTGAGGCCCGACTCACTGAATAGACCGAGGATAGAAAGAGAGCTTTGCGGTCAACACAAAAACCTACAAACAACCACGCAGAGGGGCAAAAAGACCCTCCGCACCGACTAACGGTACGGAGGTGCTCCCTCTGCGTCTCAGAGCTTCCAGCAAGCAAGGAAAAAGCAAAACAGCAAGCTGGACAGAAAATATAGCAACAAAAGTAGCACAAGCAGAACTTAGCTTATGCTGGGCAGAGAGGCCACAGGAACGATCCAGGAGAAAGCAAGACCAATACTGGAACATTGACTGGAGGCCAGGATCAAAGCACTAGGTGGAGTTAAATAGAGCAGCACCTAACGACTTCACCACATCACCTGAGGAAGGAAACTCAGAAGCCGCAGTACCACTCACATCAACCAACGGAAGCCCATAGACAGAATCAGCCGAAGTACCACTTGTGACCAGAGGAGGGAGCTTGACCACAGAATTCACAACAGTACCCCCCCCTTGAGGAGGGGTCACCGAACCCTCACCAGAGCCCCCAGGCCGACCAGGATGAGCCATATGAAAGGCACGAACAAGATCAGCAGCATGGACATCAGAGGCAAAGACCCAGGAATTATCTTCCTGACCATAACCCTTCCACTTAACCAGATACTGGAGTTTCCGTCTCGAAACACGAGAATCCAAAATCTTCTCCACTATATACTCCAACTCCCCCTCCACCAAAACCGGGGCAGGAGGATCAACAGATGGAACCATAGGTGCCACGTATCTCCGCAACAACGACCTATGGAATACGTTATGGATGGAAAAAGAATCTGGAAGGGTCAAACGAAAAGACACAGGATTAAGAACCTCAGAAATCCTATACGGACCAATGAAACGAGGCTTAAACTTAGGAGAGGAAACCTTCATAGGAATATAACGAGATGACAACCAAACCAAATCCCCAACACGAAGTCGGGGACCCACACAGCGTCTGCGATTAGCAAAACGTTGAGCCTTCTCCTGGAACAAGGTCAAATTGTCCACTACATGAGTCCAAATCTGCTGCAACCTGTCCACCACAGTATCAACACCAGGACAGTCCGAAGACTCAACCTGCCCTGAAGAGAAACGAGGATGGAACCCAGAATTGCAGAAAAATGGCGAAACCAAGGTAGCCGAGCTGGCCCGATTATTAAGGGCGAACTCAGCCAAAGGCAAGAAGGACACCCAATCATCCTGATCAGCAGAAACAAAGCATCTCAGATATGTTTCCAAGGTCTGATTGGTTCGTTCAGTCTGGCCATTTGTCTGAGGATGGAAAGCCGAGGAAAAAGACAAATCAATGCCCATCCTAGTACAAAAGGCTCGCCAAAACCTCGAAACAAACTGGGAACCTCTGTCAGAAACGATGTTCTCTGGAATGCCATGTAACCGAACCACATGCTGGAAGAACAATGGCACCAAATCAGAGGAGGAAGGAAATTTAGACAAGGGTACCAAATGGACCATCTTAGAGAAGCGATCACAAACCACCCAAATGACCGACATTCTTTGAGAGACGGGTAGATCCGAAATAAAATCCATAGAGATATGCGTCCAAGGCCTCTTCGGGACCGGCAAGGGCAAAAGCAACCCACTGGCACGAGAACAGCAGGGCTAGCCCGAGCACAAATCCCACAGGACTGCACAAAAGAACGCACATCCCGCGACAGAGACGGCCACCAAAAGGATCTAGCCACTAAATCTCTGGTACCAAAGATACCAGGATGACCAGCCAACACCGAACAATGAACCTCAGAGATAACCTTATTCGTCCACCTATCAGGGACAAACAGTTTCTCCGCTGGGCAACGATCAGGTTTATTAGCTTGAAATTTTTGCAGCACCCGCCGCAAATCAGGGGAGATGGCAGACAAAATTACTCCCTCTTTGAGAATACCCTCCGGCTCAGATAAACCCGGAGAGTCGGGCACAAAACTCCTAGACAGGGCATCCGCCTTCACATTTTTAGAGCCCGGAAGGTACGAAACTACAAAGTCAAAACGGGAGAAAAACAGCGACCAACGAGCCTGTCTAGGATTCAACCGTTTGGCAGACTCGAGATAAGTCAAGTTCTTGTGATCAGTCAAGACCACCACGCGATGCTTAGCTCCTTCAAGCCAATGACGCCACTCCTCGAATGCCCACTTCATGGCCAGCAACTCTCGATTGCCAACATCATAATTTCGCTCAGCAGGCGAAAACTTCCTGGAAAAGAAGGCGCAGAAGGCAATCAGAACCTCTTTGCGACAAAACAGCCCCCGCTCCAATTTCAGAAGCATCAACCTCGACCTGGAATGGAAGCGAAACATCTGGTTGACACAACACAGGGGCAGAAGAAAAACGACGCTTTAACTCTTGAAAAGCTTCCACAGCAGCAGAAGACCAATTGACCACATCAGCACCCTTCTTGGTCAAATCGGTCAATGGTTTAGCAATACTAGAAAAATTACAGATGAAGCGACGATAGAAATTAGCAAAGCCCAGGAACTTTTGCAGACTCTTCAGAGATGTCGGCTGAGTCCAATCATAAATAGCCTGGACCTTAACAGGGTCCATCTCGATAGTAGAAGGGGAAAAAATGAACCCCAAAAATGAAACCTTCTGAACACCAAAGAGACACTTTGATCACTTCACAAACAAAGAATTAGCACGCAGGACCTGGAACACCATTCTGACCTGCTTCACATGAGACTCCCAATCATCCGAGAAGACCAAAATGTCATCCAAGTATACAATCAGGAATTTATCCAAGTACTCTCGGAAGATGTCATGCATAAAGGACTGAAATACTGATGGAGCATTGGCAAGTCCGAATGGCATAACTAGGTACTCAAAATGGCCATCGGGCGTATTAAATGCAGTTTTCCATTCATCGCCCCGTTTAATACGCACAAGATTATATGCACCACGAAGATCTATCTTGGTGAACCAACTAGCCCCCTTAATCCGAGCAAACAAATCAGATAGCAGCGGCAAGGGGTACTGAAATTTGACCGTGATTTTATTTAGAAGGCGGTAATCAATAAAAGGTCTCAGTGAACCATCCTTCTTGGCCACAAAAAAAAAACCTGCTCCCAATGGCAACGATGACGGGCGAATATGACCCTTCTCCAAGGATTCTTTTACGTAACTCCGCATAGCGGCGTGCTCAGGTACAGATAAATTAAACAGTCTACCTTTAGGAAACTTACTACCAGGAATCAAATCGATAGCACAATCACAATCCCTATGCGGAGGTAGGGCATTGGACTTGGGCTCATCGAATACATCCCGGTAATCAGACAAGAACTCTGGGACCTCAGAAGGGGTGGATGATGAGATAGACTGAAATGGAACATTTTATTTATTATTATTATTATTATACATTTTTATAGCGCCATTTATTCCATGGCGCTTTACATGTGAATACGGGGCAAATATAGACAATTACATTAAACATGAGCAGATAACAAGGCACACGAGTACATAAGGAGGGAGGACCCTGCCCGCGAGGGCTCACAGTCTGCAGGGGGTGGGTGAGGATACACTAGGAGAGGGAAGAGCTGGCTGTGCGGCTGTTCAGTAGGTTGAGGATCACTGCAGGCTGTAGGCTTGTCGGAAGAGATGAGTCTTCAGGTTCTTTTTGAAGGTTTCTATGGTAGGCGCAAGTCTGATGTGTTGGGGTAGAGAGTTCCAGAGTATGGGGGAAGCACGGGAGAAGTCTTGGATGCGGTTATGGGAAGAAGAGATGAGAGGGGAGTAGAGAAGGAGGTCTTGGGAGGATCGGAGGTCGCGTGTAGGTAGGCACCGGGAGACCATGTCACAGATGTATGGAGGAGACAGGTTGTGGATGGCTTTGTATGTCAGTGTGAGGGTTTTGAACTGGAGTCTCTGGGCGATAGGAAGCCAGTGAAGGGCTTGACACAGGGGAGAGGCTGTGGAATAGCGGGGGGACAGGTGGATTAGTCGGGCAGCAGAGTGTAGGATGGATTGGAGTGGTGCCAGAGTGCTAGAGGGGAGTCCAGAGAGTAGGAGGTTGCAGTAGTCGAGGCGGGAGATGATAAGGGCATGCACTAGCGTTTTTGCAGTGTTGCGGTCAAGGAAAGCACGGATCCGGGAAATATTTTTGAGTTTGAGACGACAGGAGGAGGCAAGGGCTTGGATATGTGGCTTGAAAGAGAGGGCAGAGTCGAGGATCACCCCGAGGCACCGGGCGTGTGGGACTGGGGATAGTGAGCAGCCATTGACATTGATGGATAGATGTGGTGGAGGGGTAGAGTGAGATGGGGGAAAGATGATGAATTCTGTTTTGTCCATGTTCAGTTGTAGAAAGCGAGCAGAAAAGAAGGCTGAAATGGCAGACAGACAGTGCGGGATTTTGGTAAGCAAGGAGGAGAGGTCAGGTCCGGAGAGGTAGATCTGCGTGTCGTCGGCGTAGAGATGGTACTGCATACCGTGGGATTCTATGAGCTGTCCCAGGCCGAAAGTGTAGATGGAGAAGAGTAGGGGTCCTAGAACAGAGCCTTGAGGAACACCGACTGACAAGGGGCGAAGTGAGGAGGTGGTGTGGGGGAGGGAGACACTGAATGTTCGGTCTGTCAGATATGACGAGATCCAGGAAAGGGCCAAGTCTGTGATGCCAATGGATGAGAGGATTTGTAGCAAAAGGGAGTGGTCAACAGTGTCAAAGGCAGAAGACAAGTCCAGGAGAAGGAGGACAGAGTAGTGTCGCTTGCTCCTGGCAGTTAGTAGGTCATTGGTGACTTTAGTTAGGGCAGTTTCAGTTGAGTGATGGGAACGGAAGCCTGATTGTAACCGATCAAAGAGGGAGCAGGAGGAGAAGTGGGAGGACAGTTCAAGATGGACGTGTTGCTCCAGCAATTTGGAGGCATAAGGGAGAAGAGATATTGGGCGATAGCTAGACACAGAGGATGGGTCGAGGGAGGGCTTTTTGAGGATGGGTGTGATCTTGGCATGCTTGAAGGATGAGGGAAAGACACCTGTTGTGAGTGAGAGGTTGAAGAGGTGCGTTAGGGTTGGGATGAAGACCGTGGAAAGGTTAGGGATGAGGTGGGATGGGAGCGGGTCAAGCGTGCAGGTGGTGAGGTGTGATCTTGACAGGAGGGTGGAGAGCTGATCTTCTGTCATGGTGGAGAAGCTGGTTTTGGAGGAGCAGGGTTGAGCAGCTAAGAGGGGCAGTGGGCGCTGTGGGCCAAAGCTTTCTCTGATCGTATTGATCTTCTGTTTAAAGAAAGAGGCGAAGTCATCAGCAGAAATGAGGGGGAAGGGAGGAGGTGCGGGGGGACGGAGTAGAGAATTGAAAGTGTTGAAAAGCTGTTTAGGGTTGTGAGACAGGGAGGATATGAGGGATGAGAAGTAAGTTTGTTTTGCGGCAGTGAGCGCAGACTTGAAGCTGGCGAGGGACTGCTTGTATGCAGTGAAGTGGTCGGCAGAGTGGGATCGCTTCCATCTCCACTCAGCAATCCTGGAAGCCCGTCTCAATTCTTTGGTCAGGCTGGTCAGCCAGGGCTGCCTGTTAATTGTACGAGTTTTACTATGCATGAGTGGGGCGGCCGAATCGAGTGTTGTTGTTATTGTGGTGTTATAAAAAGTGGCAGCAGCATCTGTGTCATGAAGGGAAGCTATGTCTGTGAGAGGGAGAAGGGACTCAGAGAGTGATTGTAAGTTGAGATGTTTGAGATTTCTGCGAGGGTGAGTGAGTTTGTGGAGTGGGGGTTGCACACTAGGAGAGGAGAGGGACGAGAATGTCAGTAGGTTGTGGTCAGACAGGGGGAGGGGTGTGTTAGTGAGATTAGTAAGGGAGCAGAGGCGGGTGAAGATGAGGTCCAGCGTGTGGCCATCTTTGTGAGTGGCCTCAGAGGACCATTGAGTGAGGCCAAAGGAGGCAGTCAGTGATAAACTGACATCACCATGTACCCCCTGACAACCCCAGCTGGACACAGACTGTTGTGAATTCTGTGGCAGAGCTCCCTCCTGTGGTCACAAGTGGTACTGCGGCTTCTGAGTTTCCTTCCTCAGGTGATGTGGTGAAGCCGTTAGGTGCTGCTCTATTTAACTCCACCTAGTGCTTTGCTCCTGGCCTCCAGTCAATGTTCTAGTATTGGTCTTGCTTCCTCCTGGATCGTTCCTGTGGCCTGTCTGCTCAGCATAAGCTAAGTTCTGCTTGTGTTTATTTTGTTGCTATATTTTCTGTCCAGCTTGCTTTTTGGGTTTCTTGCTTGCTGGAAGCTCTGAGACGCAGAGGGAGCACCTCCGTACCGTTAGTCGGTGCGGAGGGTCTTTTTGCCCCTCTGCGTGGTTGTTTGTAGGTTTTTGTGTTGACCGCAAAGCTATCTTTCCTATCCTCGATCTATTCAGTAAGTCGGGCCTCACTTTGCTAAATCTATTTCATCTCTGTGTTGGTATTTTCATCTTACTCACAGTCATTATATGTAGGGGGCTGCCTTTTCCTTTGGGGAATTTCTCTGAGGCAAGGTAGGCTTATTTTTCTTCCTTCAGGGCTAGCTAGTTTCTCAGGCTGTGCCCGAGGCGCCTAGGTCTGGTCAGGAGCGCTCCACGGCTACCTTTAGTGTGGTATGATAGGATTAGGGATTGCGGTCAGCAGAGTTTCCACGTCTCAGAGCTCGTCCTATGTTTTGTGGGTTTTGTCAGGTCACTTGTGTGCTCTGAACTTCAAGGTCCATTGTGGTTCTGAATTACCTAATCATAACAGTACTGGAGGCCCAAAGTACTAATGCTTCTCAATAGAGGGAAAAAAGAAGTTCTGAGACCATTTTTTTTTCTTTGCATTGTATTTTGCCTTTTTTTCCCCTAGACATTTGGGTAGTTCAAGACACAGGTGTAGTGATGGACATTAAAGGTCTGTCTTCATGTGTGGATCATCTCACTGCAAGAGTTCAAAATATTCAAGACTTTGTGGTTCAGAATTCTATGTTACAACCAAGAATTCCTATTCCTGATTTGTTTTCTGGAGATAGAGCTAAATTTCTGAGTTTTAAAAATAATTGTAAACTGTTTCTGGCTTTGAAACCTCGTTCCTCTGGTGACCCAGTTCAACAAGTTAAGATCATTATTTCTTTATTACGTGGCGACCCTCAAGACTGGGCATTTTCCCTTGCGCCAGGAGATCCTGCATTATGTAATATTGATGCGTTTTTCCTGGCGCTCGGATTGCTGTTCGATGAGCCTAATTCGGTGGATCAGGCAGAGAAAAATTTGCTGGCTCTGTGTCAGGGTCAGGATGAGATAGAGATTTATTGTCAGAAGTTTAGAAAGTGGTCCGTGCTCACTCAATGGAATGAAGGAGCGCTGGCAGCTATCTTCAGAAAGGGTCTCTCTGAAGCCCTTAAGGATGTCATGGTGGGATTTCCCATGCCTGCTGGTCTGAATGAGTCTATGTCTTTAGCCATTCAGATCGGTCGACGCTTGCGTGAGCGTAAATCTGTGCACCATTTGGCGGTATTATCCGAGCATAAACCTGAGCCTATGCAGTGTGATAGGACTTTGACCAGAGTTGAACGGCAAGAACACAGACGTCAGAATGGGCTGTGTTTCTACTGTGGTGATTCCACTCATGCTATCTCCGATTGTCATAAGCGTACTAAGCGGTTCGCTAGGTCTGCCACCATTGGTACGGTACAGTCAAAATTTCTTTTGTCCGTTACTTTGATCTGCTCTTTGTCATCTTATTCTGTCATGGCATTTGTGGATTCAGGCGCTGCCCTGAATTTGATGGACTTGGAGTATGCTAGGCGTTGTGGGTTTTTCTTGGAGCCCTTGCAGTGTCCTATTCCATTGAGAGGAATTGATGCTACGCCTTTGGCCAAGAATAAGCCTCAGTACTGGACCCAGCTGACCATGTGCATGGCTCCTGCACATCAGGAGGATATTCGCTTTCTGGTGTTGCATAATCTGCATGATGTGGTCGTGTTGGGGTTGCCATGGCTACAAGTCCATAACCCAGTATTAGATTGGAAATCAATGTCTGTGTCCAGCTGGGGTTGTCGGGGGGTACATGGTGATGTCCCATTTCTGTCTATTTCGTCATCCACCCCTTCTGAGGTCCCAGAGTTCTTGTCTGATTACCGGGATGTATTTGATGAGCCCAAGTCCAATGCCCTACCTCCGCATAGGGATTGTGATTGTGCTATCGATTTGATTCCTGGTAGTAAGTTTCCTAAAGGTCGACTGTTTAATTTATCTGTACCTGAGCACGCCGCTATGCAGAGTTACGTGAAGGAGTCCTTGGAGAAGGGTCATATTCGCCCGTCATCGTCGCCATTGGAAGCGGGGTTCTTTTTTGTGGCCAACAAGGATGGTTCGCTGAGACCTTGTATAGATTACCGCCTTCTAAATAAAATCACGGTCAAATTTCAGTACCCCTTGCCGCTGCTATCTGATTTGTTTGCTCGGATCAAGGGGGCTAGTTGGTTCACCAAGATAGATCTTCGTGGTGCATATAATCTTGTGCGTATTAAGCGGGGCGATGAATGGAAAACTGCATTTAATACGCCCGATGGCCATTTTGAGTACCTAGTTATGCCTTTCGGACTTGCCAATGCTCCATCGGTGTTTCAGTCCTTTATGCATGACATCTTCCGAGAGTACCTGGATAAATTCCTGATTGTATACTTGGATGATATTTTGGTCTTCTCGGATGATTGGGAGTCTCATGTGAAGCAGGTCAGAATGGTGTTCCAGGTCCTGCGTGCTAATTCTTTGTTTGTGAAGGGATCAAAGTGTCTCTTTGGTGTTCAGAAGGTTTCATTTTTGGGGTTCATTTTTTCCCCTTCTACTATCGAGATGGACCCTGTTAAGGTCCAGGCCATCTATGATTGGACTCAGCCGACATCTCTGAAGAGTCTGCAAAAGTTCCTGGGCTTTGCTAATTTTTATCGTCGCTTCATCTGTAATTTTTCTAGTATTGCTAAACCATTGACCGATTTGACCAAGAAGGGTGCTGATGCGGTCAATTGGTCTTCTGCTGCTGTGGAAGCTTTTCAAGAGTTAAAGCGTCGTTTTTCTTCTGCCCCTGTGTTGTGTCAACCAGATGTTTCGCTTCCGTTCCAGGTCGAGGTTGATGCTTCTGAAATTGGAGCGGGGGCTGTTTTGTCGCAGAGAAGTACTGATTGCTCGGTGATGAAACCATGCGCCTTCCTTTCCAGGAAGTTTTCGCCTGCTGAGCGAAATTATGATGTTGGCAATCGAGAGTTGCTGGCCATGAAGTGGGCATTCGAGGAGTGGCGTCATTGGCTTGAAGGAGTTAAGCATCGCGTGGTGGTCTTGACTGATCACAAGAACTTGACTTATCTCGAGTCTGCCAAACGGTTGAATCCTAGACAGGCTCGTTGGTCGCTGTTTTTCTCCCGTTTTGACTTTGTGGTTTCGTACCTTCCGGGCTCTAAAAATGTGAAGGCGGATGCCCTGTCTAGGAGTTTTGTGCCCGATTCTCCGGGTTTGTCTGAGCTGGCGGGTATTCTTAAAGAGGGAGTAATTTTGTCTGCCATCTCCCCTGATTTGCGGCGGGTGCTGCAAAAATTTCAGGCTAACAAACCTGATCGTTGCCCAGCGGAGAAACTGTTTGTCCCTGATAGGTGGACGAATAAAGTTATCTCTGAGGTTCATTGTTCGGTGTTGGCTGGTCATCCTGGAATCTTTGGTACCAGAGATTTAGTGGCTAGATCCTTTTGGTGGCCGTCTCTGTCGCGGGATGTGCGTTCTTTTGTGCAGTCCTGTGGGATTTGTGCTCGGGCTAAGCCCTGCTGTTCTCGTGCCAGTGGGTTGCTTTTGCCCTTGCCGGTCCCGAAGAGGCCTTGGACACATATCTCTATGGATTTTATTTCGGATCTCCCCGTCTCTCAAAAAATGTCGGTCATTTGGGTGGTTTGTGATCGCTTCTCTAAGATGATCCATTTGGTACCCTTGTCTAAATTACCTTCCTCCTCTGATTTGGTGCCATTGTTCTTCCAGCATGTGGTTCGTTTACATGGCATTCCAGAGAACATCGTTTCTGACAGAGGTTCCCAGTTTGTTTCGAGGTTTTGGCGAGCTTTTTGTGCTAGGATGGGCATTGATTTGTCTTTTTCCTCGGCTTTCCATCCTCAGACTAATGGCCAGACCGAACGAACCAATCAGACCTTGGAAACATATCTGAGATGCTTTGTTTCTGCTGATCAGGATGATTGGGTGTCCTTCTTGCCTTTGGCTGAGTTCGCCCTTAATAATCGGGCCAGCTCGGCTACCTTGGTTTCGCCGTTTTTCTGCAACTCTGGGTTCCATCCTCGTTTCTCTTCAGGGCAGGCTGAGTCTTCGGACTGTCCTGGTGTGGATATGGTGGTGGACAGGTTACAGCAGATTTGGGCTCATGTAGTGGACAATTTGACCTTGTCCCAGGAGAAGGCTCAACGTTTCGCTAATCGCAGACGCTGTGTGGGTCCCCGACTTCGTGTTGGGGATTTGGTTTGGTTGTCATCTCGTCATATTCCTATGAAGGTTTCCTCTCCTAAGTTTAAGCCTCGTTTCATTGGTCCGTATAGGATTTCTGAGGTTCTTAATCCTGTGTCTTTTCGTTTGACCCTTCCAGATTATTTTTCCATCCATAACGTATTCCATAGGTCATTGTTGCGGAGATACGTGGCACCTATGGTTCCATCTGTTGATCCTCCTGCCCCGGTTTTGGTGGAGGGGGAGTTGGAGTATATTGTGAAGAAGATTTTGGATTCTCGTGTTTCGAGACGGAAACTCCAGTATCTGGTTAATTGGAAGGCTTATGGTCAGGAAGATAATTCCTGGGTCTTTGCCTCTGATGTCCATGCTGCCGATCTTGTTCGTGCCTTTCATGTGGCTCATCCTGGTCGGCCTGGGGGCTCTGGTGAGGGTTCGGTGACCCCTCCTCAAGGGGGGGGGTACTGTTGTGAATTCTGTGGCAGAGCTCCCTCCTGTGGTCACAAGTGGTACTGCGGCTTCTGAGTTTCCTTCCTCAGGTGATGTGGTGAAGTCGTTAGGTGCTGCTCTATTTAACTCCACCTAGTGCTTTGCTCCTGGCCTCCAGTCAATGTTCTAGTATTGGTCTTGCTTCCTCCTGGATCGTTCCTGTGGCCTGTCTGCTCAGCATAAGCTAAGTTCTGCTTGTGTTTATTTTGTTGCTATACTTTCTGTCCAGCTTGCTTTTTGGGTTTCTTGCTTGCTGGAAGCTCTGAGACGCAGAGGGAGCACCTCCGTACTGTTAGTCGGTGCGGAGGGTCTTTTTGCCCCTCTGCGTGGTTGTTTGTAGGTTTTTGTGTTGACCGCAAAGCTATCTTTCCTATCCTCGATCTATTCAGTAAGTCGGGCCTCACTTTGCTAAATCTATTTCATCTCTGTGTTTGTATTTTCATCTTACTCACAGTCATTATATGTGGGGGGCTGCCTTTTCCTTTGGGGAATTTCTCTGAGGCAAGGTAGGCTTATTTTTCTTCCTTCAGGGCTAGCTAGTTTCTCAGGCTGTGCCCGAGGCGCCTAGGTCTGGTCAGGAGCGCTCCACGGCTACCTTTAGTGTGGTATGATAGGATTAGGGATTGCGGTCAGCAGAGTTTTCACGTCTCAGAGCTCGTCCTATGTTTTGTGGGTTTTGTCAGGTCACTTGTGTGCTCTGAACTTCAAGGTCCATTGTGGTTCTGAACTACCTAATCATAACAACAGACATAGATTTCCAATCTAATACTGGGTTATGGACTTGTAGCCATGGCAACCCCAACACGACCACATCATGCAAATTATGCAACACCAGAAAGCGAATATCCTCCTGGTGCGCAGGAGCCATGCACATGGTCAGCTGGGTACAATACTGAGGCTTATTCTTGGCCAAAGGCGTAGCATCAATTCCTCTCAATGGAATAAGACACTGCAAGGGCTCCAAGACAAACCCACAGCGCCTAGCAAACTCCAAGTCCATCAAATTCAGGGCAGCGCCCGAATCCACAAATGCCATGACAGTATAGGAAGACAAAGAGCAGATCAAAGTAACGGACAAAAGAAATTTCGACTGTACCGTACCAATGGTGGCAGACTTAGCGAACCGCTTTGTGCGCTTAGGACAATCGGAGATAGCATGAGTGGAATCACCACAGTAAAAACACAGCCCATTCCGACGTCTGTGTTCTTGCCTTTCAGCTCTGGTCAAAGTCCTATCGCACTGCATAGGCTCAGGTTTATGCTCAGATAATACCTCCAAATGGTGCACAGATTTACGCTCACGCAAGCGTCGACCGATCTGAATGGCCAAAGACATAGACTCATTCAGGCCAGCCGGCATAGGAAATCCCACCATGACATCCTTAAGGGCTTCAGAGAGACCCTTTCTGAACATAGCTGCCAGCGCACATTCATTCCATTGAGTGAGCACGGACCACTTTCTAAACTTCTGACAATAAATCTCAATCTCATCCTGACCCTGACACAAAGCCAGCAATTTTTTCTCTGCCTGATCCACTGAATTAGGCTCATCGTACAGCAATCCGAGCGCCAGGAAAAACGCATCAATATTACATAATGCAGGATCTCCTGGCACAAGGGAAAATGCCCAGTCTTGAGGGTCGCCACGTAATAAAGAAATAATGATTTTAACTTGTTGAACTGGGTCACCAGAGGAGCGAGGTTTCAAAGCCAGAAACAGTTTGCAATTATTTTTGAAACTCAGAAATTTAGCTCTATCTCCAGAAAACAAATCAGGAATAGGAATTCTTGGTTCTAAACTAGAATTCTGAGCCACAAAGTCTTGAATATTTTGTACTCTTGCAGTGAGATGATCCACACATGAAGACAGACCTTTGATGTCCATCACTACACCTGTGTCCTGAACTACCCAAATATCTAGGGGAAAAAAAAAGGCAAAACACAGTGCAAAGAAAAAAAAATGGTCTCAGAACTTCTTTTTTCCCTCTATTGAGATGCATTAGTACTTTGGGCCTCCAGTACTGTTATGATTAGGTAATTCAGAACCACAATGGATCTGGTGGTTAAGAGCACACAAGTGACCTGATAGTTACAAATAAAATAGGACAAGCTCTGAGACGTGGGAACTCTGCTGACCGCAATCCCTAATCCTATCATACCACACTAGAGGTAGCCGTGGATTGCGCCTAACGCTCCCTATGCAACTCGGCACAGCCTGAGAAACTAGCTAGCCCTGAAGACAGAAAAATAAGCCTACCTTGCCTCAGAGAAATTCCCCAAAGGAAAAGGCAGCCCCCCACAAATAATGACTGTGAGTAAGATGAAAATACAAACACAGAGATGAAATAGATTTAGCAAAGTGAGGCCCGACTCACTGAATAGACCGAGGATAGAAAGAGAGCTTTGCGGTCAACACAAAAACCTACAAACAACCACGCAGAGGGGCAAAAAGACCCTCCGCACCGACTAACGGTACGGAGGTGCTCCCTCTGCGTCTCAGAGCTTCCAGCAAGCAAAGAAAAACCAAAACAGCAAGCTGGACAAAAAATATAACAACAAAAGTAACACAAGCAGAACTTAGCTTATGCTGGGCAGAGAGACCACAGGAACGATCCAGGAGAAAGCAAGACCAATACTGGAACATTGACTGGAGGCCAGGATCAAAGCACTAGGTGGAGTTAAATAGAGCAGCACCTAACGACTTAACCTCATCACCTGAGGAAGGAAACTCAGAAGCCGCAGTACCACTCACATCCACCAACGGAAGCCCATAGAGAGAATCAGCCGAAGTACCACTTGTGACCAGAGGAGGGAGCTTGACCACAGAATTCACAACATACACTGCAGCAATCCAAGTGAGATTTGTTATACTGCAGCTGAACTTGTGTAACCAAAAATGCAACTTTATCACTCCTTAGCACAGAATAGGACTAGGAATGTATGAATTTTCTATCTGCAGGGCTGCCACCAGTAATTTCAGGGTCCCATACTGGCAACATTTTCGGACCCCTTTGAGACTCAGCCCAGGCTCCACCCCAGCCCCGCCTCTACCTCTCAAGCTTTCCACAGTCCCCCCGCCCACTCTTGGAAAAACTCCACTTCTGAACCACGTACTCACCAATCACACATTAACAGTTCCCATCACCAGATCACATACATAGCCAGCAGCTTTTGATTTGGCAAAAGATTTTTTAAGTCGCCACCATGACAAGGTAGACTCTTTTGGCTGGGCCCTACTCTACTCTATCTTATTAAACATTTGTTAAAATATCCAATACTCTTTTTAGGTGTATTTTTTTTTTTCTTTAAGGGAATGAGTAACATACACTTTTTAAAATGATCAATAATACCACATACAAGGGACAAAAACCGTCACACTATGGCTGGACCACATGTTACCACTACATAATGACCGAATACTACCACATACAGGGAAAAAATACCGCCTCACCATGACCAGACCACATGTTACCACCCCATAGTGACTGAACACTACAATACTGATCATTAATTACAAAAACACATTACTAATATAACGTCAAATGCCATTATGCACAGGAGCTCTGTACATAGTATACAGTGTATAGTGTCAGTGTACAGGTAACACACTGACTCACCAGTGACATTATATACAGGAGAATTATCAAATATTAATAGTAAAACCGCACCCTATAATGGCAACGTCTCTATGGACAGCAGAGTGCACGTCCTCACCAGGGGATCCATCCCAGTAGATAAATTCAGAGGCATATGAAGAGAAGGACAGCACCACAGCAATTGTGAAAAAACAGCTCCCGTATTTATTCTGCCATCTGCAACGTTTAGGTCCACGGACCGAAACGTTGCAGATGGCAGAATAAATACGGGAGCTGTTTTTTCACAATTGCTGTGGTGCTATTATATACAGGAGATCTGTATATAGTGTAGAGCTAATACAGGGATCACCCATGCCATTATACACAGGTGCTCTGTATATAGTGTCAATGTACAGGTAATACAGTGGTCACCAGTTACATTATACACAGGAACTCCGTATATAGTGTCAGTGTACAGGTAATATGGTGATCACTCATGGCATTATACACAGGAGCTCTGTAGTCTTATTGTACAGGTAATACAGTAATCACCAGTGACATTATCCACAGTAGCTCTGTATATAGTCTCAGTGTACAGGTAATACAGTGATCACTGGTGACAAACACTGCAGCTCTGTAAATAGTCTTAGTGTACAGGTAATACAGTAATCACCAGAGACATTATCCACAGGACCTCTGTATATAGTGTATAGTGTACAGGTAATGCAGTGATCACTAGTGACATTATACACTCGAGCTCTGTATATAGTGTCAGTGTACAGGTAATACATGATCACTGGTGAAATTATACACAGGAGCTCTGTATATAGTGTCCATGTACAGGTAATACAGTGATCACCAGTGACATCATACACAGGAGCTCTGTATATAGTCTCGGTGTACAGGTAATACAGTGATCACCGGTGACATTATACACAGTAGCTCTGTATATAGTGTCAGTGTACAGGTAAGGCCGGTTTCACATGTCAGTGGCTCCGGTACGTGAGGTGACAGTTTCCTCACGTACCGGAGCTACTGACACACGTAGACACATTAAAATCAATGCATCTGTGCAGAAGTCATTGATTTTTTGCGGACCGTGTCTCTGTGTGCCAAACACGGAGACATGTCAGTGTTCGTGGGAGCGCACGGATTACACGGACCCATTAAAGTCAATGGGTCCGTGTAAAACACGTACCGCACACGGACGTTGTCCGTGTGCAGTCCGTGTGCCGTGCAGGAGACAGCGCTACAGTAAGCGCTGTCCCCCCCACTGGTGCTGAAGCCGCCATTGATAGCTTCTCTGCAGCAGCATTTGCTGTAGAGAAGGTATGAATATTCCTTTTTTTTTTAAGTTTCTCGTGTTTAAAATAAAGCTCCATGTCCCCATCCCCCTCCCACCCCTTTGCGCCCCCCCGCTGTTCTTAAAATACTCACCCGGCTCGCTCCCTCGCTGGCGCTGCTTCCTGTCCTGGCCGCACCTTCTACTGTATGAGCGGTCACGTGGGGCTGCCGATTACAGTCATGAATATGCGGCTCCACCTCCCATAGGGGTGGAGCCGTATATTCATTACTGTAAATGAGCGGCTCCACGTGGAGCTTTATTTTAAACACGAGAAACTTAAAAAAAAAAGGAATATTCATATCTTCTCTACAGCAAACGCTGCTGCAGGGAAGATATCAATGGCGGCTTCAGCACCAGATGCTGGTGCGTGTGGTACCCAGCACGGTGCGTGTGGTACCCAGTGGGCACACGGGCGGCACACGTGTGCTGCACGTGTGCCACACTGATGTGCCACAGAAATGCACGGGCACACAGACACGATTTTTCCGGTACCGGAATTATCTGGACGTGTGGGACTGCCCTAATACAGTGATCACCAGTGACATTATACACAGGAGCTCTGTATATAGTATTTGCTATACCCCATCCATCACTCTAAATCCATTTATATTTGGTCTCCCCACCTCAGTGTTAATTCATAATCATTTTCTAGTCATATCTAGTAGGTGTGATAATATTATTAGCAGAGTTTACTAAAGTGGCTTCTGCTTGAAAAGCTGTGTTTCCAAAAGCAGCTTCTGCTTCAAAACTCCTCCAAAAGCTCTCCCAAAAAAACTAATTTTCCTACAGCAGCTTCTGCTTGAAAAACTCCTCCAAAAGCTCCCCTAAAAAGCAGAGTTTCCCAAAGCAGCCTCTGCTTGAAAAACTCCTATAAAAAAAGTTCCCTCAAAGAAGCAGAGTTTTCTAACGCGGCTTCTGCTTGGAAAACTCCTCCAAAGGCTCCCCCCAAAAAGCAGAGTTTCCTAAAGCGGCTTCTGCTTGAAAAACTAAACAAAGGGTCTCCGAAAAAAAGCAGAGTTTTCTAAACTGGCTTCTGCTTGGAAAACTTCCCATTTTTGAAAACCTTAAAAAAACTCGGTGTGAACATGGCCTAATTCTGCAGGCAGCCCCGTGCACAGTCATTACTGGTAGTTTGCAACGACTATTTTTCAGAGCAGAATGGGTTAAGTATTCTATATATGATGTGAAAGGAGGGATTTTCCAGCTCTTGAGTAAAGTCTTCAGGTTAGCTCACTGAAAATAGTGAGATTATCTTCGGTTTATATGAATGAACAGCTTGTCTTTTGTCTTTTATAGGTGCTGACAGACCTGAGAGACCATAGCCATTGCCGACACAGGACGGACCCTGAGCTTTTATCTGGGATAGGTTCCTATTAAATGGCTGATAAACAAATCAGGTAACCAAAAAAGAAGCAATTGAATGTTCTAATCAGATTGCATAATGTGGTTTTGATGGATGATGTATTATAAGGTTCCCACGATGAGTTTTTGGTGAGTTTTTTACTCTGGTTATTTTCAAATAAATAGAAGTAATCTATTTTACTAATGGGTGCAGAAAATCTGCAACGTCAAAAATTCGCCAAAAACTCATCATGAGAACGTAGCCTTAGTGCAGACTTGTAATGAGCGCAGTCTGATGATGGAAGTGTTGCTGTGTCCGTGCCGGGGAACTTCTTGTGTGGTGCGCTCAGTGCTTACATGAAATGGGCATTCTCAATAGAATAATTATTTATTCTCATACCTGGGCTGGTGCCAGGAGCAGGATCTCAGAATGAACAGTCCAATATATTGTACTGCAATATAAAGGACTATATAGAACCCCAGCCTGACTCTTTTCAGTTTAGCAACTCCTGAACAGCTTTGGATAATTTTCCTACACTGTAATCTGGATTAATGGTATTCACCTTTCTTTGATAATATCTTAAGGTCCATAGTTCAGAGTCCTGACTCCTAATGCTACAATCAGAAATGGTCGATGACCTGTAAAGGAAAACTTTATGGTTTGTGCATATGTCCCTATCAGTGCAACTAGTAGGATCTTTCCACAGCAGATAATTCACAGCAAAGCAGCAGTGTGAAAAAAGCGGTAAATTTCAATGTGGAAATACTGCAAATTGATTTGGTGCAGATTCCACCCTCTGACTTGCAAAGCTGTAAATCATCAGCCATTGATGGATCTTATCTGCAGTGTGTGGATGACATTTCTTAGGCTATGTTGCCACAATCAGTTTTTGGTGATTTTTTTTTTTACTCTGCTTATTTTTGAAAAAATGCATCTATTTTACCTAATGGGTGCGGAAAATCTGCAACATCTAAAAGTCACCAAAAAGCTTATCGTAGGACCCAAGCATTGAAATCATATCCATATTTTGCACGTAGACCTACGGTGTATCTGTCCTGCGAGGACTTATCCTTAAGGGTATGTGCACACGTATTTTTTAGCTCTACGGATTTTTCCGCAGTGGATTTCATACATCCGCAGGTAAAAGGCACTGCGTTTTACCTGCGGATTTACTGCGGAATTACCACCTGCGGTTTTACAACTGCGGATTCCTATTGAGGAACAGGTGTAAACCGCTGCGGAATCCGCACAAAGAATTGACATGCTGCGGAATGTAACCCGCAGCGTTTCCACGCGTTTTTTTCCCGCAGCATGGGCACGGCGGATTGTGTTTTCCATAGGTTTACATTGTACTGTAAACGACATGGAAAGCTGCTGCGGATCTGCAGCAAAATCCTCAACGTGTGCACATAGCCTTAAGGAGTGTTCTCAAGTTTAAAAAAGTTATCCCCTATCCACAGGTTAGGGGATAAGTTTCCGATAGCTGGGGATCCGACTGCCGTTGTCCCCATCCATCCTGAGAACCAGGGCTCTGAAGACATCCCCGGCTGAATGGGGAAGAAGTCGATCATGCATACTACCACTCCATTCATCTTTAATGGGAGCGGTGGAGATTGCCGAGCACCGCGCTCTTCTGATCTTTGCCCCTTCTATTAGAATGGCGTGCACATGATCAATTTCTTCTCCATTCAGCCAGAGATCTCTTCAGAGCCCCTGTACTCAGGGATGGCGGGGGCCACGGCAGTCATTTCCCCAGCAATCGGAAAAGTATCCCATATTCTTCGAATACAAGATAACTTTTAAGCTTCAGAACCCCCCCGTTAGGCGGCCAGACACATTAGACTAAGGGCGCAGTCAGGCGGCCGTATAAAATGGACCAAGTTTGGAACGTAGTGCACGGACTGGCTGGCGGCTCTCCCTACCAGAGTGTGACAGGTTCATGTATTTCTATGCAGCTGTCATGCTCGGGTCAGGAGAGCCGCCGGCCAGTCCGTGCATTGCGTTCCGATCTCAGTCTGATTTATACGATCATCTTACTGGAGCTTAATACTGACTAAACCCATATCTTGGGCTGGACCAGCTGTTTATCTAATTTAATATACAGTAGTAGGTAATTCACAGGTGTCAAGGAAAAAAGGATCAGGCATGTTGAATTTCTACATGCTCAATCATTTATTCTCAGCAGCTTATTATCCTCCACTTATTGAGAACACATCCACTATGGAAGGTGTATGGCCAGCCTAGAGGGGTTTTCTAGCTTTACAAATGTTAATGCCATTGGCTTACTGTAGTTAAAAATAATAAAACCCGTTACAGCTGCACCCATCGTTCCCTACTCCGGCACCGTCAGCTCTGACATTACTACTCCAGCGTACAGTACATTTTGCTGCAGCCACCAGCAGCGATGCCCATGTAGACAGCTGCTGAGCCCAGTGATTGGCTGCAGTGGTCACATATGCTCTAGTCATGGCATAAGCACTGCAGATTGTCAACAAAGACTATGTGCAGCATGGAGGAGCCGCTGCTCATTATCACGGTCTGTGTCGTCTGCGCGCTCTGCACAGTGTCTTCTTAACACCGTTCTCACATAATACTGACAACCATAGAAATCAGGATTCGGGATCTGGTGTCAGATGGGAAGAGTTTTAGGAAATATCAGGGAATGTTTCTCCGCTCCCTTCCAGATCTTTGGGTCTCCATCTATAGAAATGCTTCAATCTGCTAAAGCTAGTATCACCGCGTGCTGAGAATATCTGGAATATGACGTGGATAGTCAGTGCTGTCAGGAGTGTAATACAAAGGTGCAATCACTAATACTTCATATTTCTTCATATTTCTTCTGTTTGCAGTTTGCCTGCCAAGCTAATAAATGGAGGAATCGCAGGACTAATTGGCGTCACTTGCGTCTTTCCTATTGACCTAGCGAAGACCCGACTACAAAATCAGCAAAATGGCCAAAGAATGTACACAAGCATGTAAGTGGGCGGCCGGTCATCATGGTGCGGCCGCAACCAGGACCTGATATGAATGTCGCTGCTTCCCTCAATCTGACGTTGTTTTTCTTTTGCTCAGCGCCGTTGCGTTCCTGAGATATCGCCCCCTCTCTTTCTGGTATGTAAATCTAGACTTGGGAGTCAAAGGGGCGTGGGTCTAATTTCCTCAATGTGAGAGTCTTCATGAGGATCACGCCCCCTTGGCTATCAAGACTAGATTTACATACAAGGAAGAGAGGTAAGGAATAGGATCAGGATACCCCCGCCAGAAACACAGTGCCAGATTCAGGAGAACAGTGATATTTACACCAAGTAAAATATTACATATCTATGGCACGTGTATATAATACATATTATACTTATCCATTATTACCAGTTGTCCTTCTATTAATGTTCTGACAAGGTTATGAAGTCTCGCAGCCCTTCTATCACCACTGTACCATCCAGATGCCACATGTGGGCATTAATTCCCCAGACTGATCCTGTGATTATTGATCCTGACAGTATTAGAAATCCCAATGCACAAGGAGAGAATGAATGTCCCTATATGAGGTGCTGACTGACCTCCATTGTGTCCTTGAATGTTAGAAGGAGAAGTCATATGATGCTGAAACCACACAAAGCAAACATCCGATGCTGAGTCTGCAGGAAACATGATAACGAGGCCGAGAATCCAGCCTGATCATTGAGCAAATTACACAGTTACTTAGAGCAAAACGAGAACGAATCCTTCAATCTTCATTGTTATAGCAAACGTATTTCTGGACAAATGTAAACAGGCACCCAATACAACAGCGCGGAGGATGAGGACACAGTGGTCCTTAACCAACAAGTATTGATTTGATTAACACCAGTATAATTGATGCCTATGGCACAATATAGAGAATAAATAACAGGTGGGAGGACCGCAAGTTATTGTACCATAGAATACAGCCATTCCGCTATTCAGAATATCAACACAATCACACACTAATGTTTTATTATTGCAAATCAACAAATATTATGGTCAGGGATGTCTTGGTCCTAATACCTTAACCTGAGGTGCGTCACTGTGACTATTAGGCCCGTTACCGCAGCCTCTCTGTCACTCTCTAGGCAATACGAGCAGTCATACAGACTCTAATGGAGGCCTATGATCCCACATCATCAGGCCGCAAGTCCATTATCAATGAGTGACTTTGCACACCCATCACTCTGGCTGTCTTCGGCCCCTGAAGCACGGACCTGGTCCCCTTTGTACTGTACTCCTATACCGGGTGTAACAGCTAACATGAGCGTCCTTCTTCAACGGCCTGGTCGTCTCTCTCAGCACTGGCTCTCCTCACTCTGCCCGAATCTCTTAAGTCTGGTCTCTCGTCTCGGCTTCCAGCTACCCAGCTTCTGGTCACTCGATTCTTCACTTGGGTCTGGTCACTCGATTTTTCACTTGGGTCTGGTCACTCGATTCTTCACTTGGGTCTCGTCACTCGACTCTTCACTCGACTCTTCACTCGAGACTGGTCACTCGACTCTTCACTCAGGGCTAGTCACTTAATATGGTGGACATAAGTGTCGGGATCACACTCAGTCGGAGCAGCCTTTGGAAGTGGGGAATCACCAGAAATAATACACAAGACACGTCTTGTATAGTGTATCACTGGGAAGTCTCTGAAGCACGCCCGCCTTCAAAGTGCTATCCCTTCTTTATATAGTTGTTTCAGTAGGTTTAGTGGTTATACAAGTTTTGCATGTTTAAACAAAGAGACAAAACAGGAAAGGAAGAAAAGAAAAGAAAACAGTTTTGTGGGCGGCAGTTTCACAACAAACAGTACAAAGGCAATTCCACAGACAAGAAAAACAGGATTTCATACTATAGCTAAAATGTCCTTGAATGGACAGGTCAATATTTATCACAAATTCTTTTTTTTTTTTTTTTTGTTCATTGAGGTAATCATTTTTGTTCTGCTCTTCACAATCCCCCCTTTGACATATTCCATTCAAAACCTTGTCGATCATTTTAGTCATTCTTTTTGTGATATTACAAAAAAAAAACTTTATATTCTCGCATCCATTACACAAAATTTATTTGTGCATACTGAGATACCCTTGAGTACAACCTTGAATAATACATATATAATTACAATAACCATAACTGTATGTATTAGGCTTTGCATAATCCCGGTAACCCACCCACCGATCCCTCTGAACCAATTGGCCGGGTTAAGAAAAGAAAAGGTATCTGACCACCAGCTATCCTTATTTTGGTCATTGTCTTTGTCATACTGATCCCTGAGTCGTTGTACGTCTTTTAATTTAAATCTCATACTCATAGTACTATTCGGGTCTATATAATGACAGCAGGTGGGTCCGATGATTTGACACATACCCCCTTGTGAGGCAGTTAGGTAATCCAATACCAGGGTATGTTGGTTAGTGACTATTATAAGCTGATTCTGTACAGCTATACTAGTATTTAATATGTCCAATATATCCCAAATCTGATCATCTAGATAATCCGTGGCTCTAACTAATTTATCCCACATTTGTGTTAACATAGGATAAATAAAAATGAAACTAGCAATTTTGTTGGGAATTCCCATTTGTACTATATGCGGCCTCCCCGAGGGACGTGGTGAGTTATCTGCAGCTCTTTTATACAGTGTGTGCTTGGGCACGGCTTGCATATTCACTTGTTTATTTGAAATTATGAAAGTAGCCGGGGTTAGGCGTCCTAATGTACAAGTACCCTTTATACCTACGGGAAGCCATTTATATGCTCCTTCTCCGCATATCCAAAATGTACCCTCAGGCAGATCCCACAAAGCTGAGTGCTGCAATACCAATCTGTGAGCCAAATCCACAAAACTAGATACATTCTGAAGCATACACCAAGAGGGTTTTTGTCCCAAGGGGCTACAGTACCCGGCTGTGGGATTCCCACATACATGCATTCCGTTGACATACTCATTGGATTCATTACAAACCAGGTTCCCCGGCTTACTTGTACAACTGTCTGCATCACCTTGGGGGAACAACTCAGAATGTTCCCATTTTCTATTATGTATATATCTTTCCAATACTGTAGGTTTGAAAGCATCAGAGGAAGGGGTGGTTGTACTGAAACTGAGCTGTAGATTTTCAGTGGGGACCTGTCCTAAATCAGTTAATCCAGTCTTATTCCTAGGTACCCATTTTCCTCCCTTGAATGCTAAATATTGTAAGTTGTCTATTTTTCCTGTAAGATTGCCCTGCCACCAAGGAAATTCTACCCATCCCACAATTGGTATGGCGATTGTAGTATTCCATAGTCTAGTATTGCCAGGTTGGTTGTTGGCCAGGTTGTCTGAACAATTAGGCCAAGCGAATATTTCTTCAGCTGACACGGGAACTGCTAGAAAAGGTATACTTGTGGCTGATACTGGTGAATGGGTACAGATCCAACAATCTGCCAGGGGTTGCGTATTATTTAACAAGTCATGCACTAATTTTCTATGATGTTGTACGAATCTATTGTTCAAAGGGGCTAGAGAATTCAGTCTTTCCCATGCCTCCGTTGAGGTTAACATTATTAACATCAATATCATGAGTCTTATACTGCTTTTTTGCAATGGCTTGCATGTATCCATGATGCCTTTCCTTCAAGCTTGACTGCTGTTGGAGTTGTTAACAGGACTTGGAAAGGTCCGTCAAATCTCAGTTCCAGAGTCTTTCTGGTGTGTCTTTTCACGTAGACTTGATCACCAGGTTCCAACTTGTGGCCTCCTTTGAGATTTTCTGGATCTGGAAGGGAAGCAAAAACTTGCGAATGCACTTTAGTTAAACGTTTTTGTAATTCTTGTACATAAGCAGTTAAAGTCTCAGTATTCAACATCAGTTGTTGTGGAAAATAACAACCCAAATTTGCTGCTCTACCAAAAAGAATCTCATGTGGTGACAGCTTAGCCTTCCCCCTTGGGGTGTTTCGGATGGAATACAGGGCAAGTGGTAGACACTTGGTCCAAGGCTTTCCTGTTTCTGCCATGGCCTTCTGGATTTTTAATTTTATTGTCCCATTTAATCTTTCCACTTTACCTGAACTCTGTGGATGATATGGAGTGTGAAACTGGTTTTCTACTCCCAACATTTTCATAACATTCTGGAATATTTCCCCAGTAAAATGGGTACCCCTATCTGACTCGATCACCTCAGGCATGCCGTAACGGGGTATCAGTTCATGTGCTATTTTAATGGCAGTAGTTTTTGCTGAGGCTTTACGAACTGGGTAAGCCTCTGGCCACCCTGAGAACATGTCCACACACACAAGCACATATTCGTATCCATTGTACCTAGGAAGTTGGATGTAGTCGATCTGGAGTCTTTGAAAGGGATACAGTGGTCTTACATGATGCTTGGTTGGGGTTTTAATGGCCTGACCTGGATTGTGTGCCAGGCATATAGCGCATGCAGCACACATGTTCCGAGCAAAATTACCAAAGCCTGGAGCCAACCACCTTTCTTTTACCTTGAGCGTCATACCATTTGCCGACACATGCGTGGGTAGGTGGAGGTCACTTGCCACTGCGGGGTACCAGGCTCTGGGTAAACACAACAAAGTTCCTTTTTTCCATAATCCTTGCTGATCTTCTGCCCCTTTTTTCTGCCACTGCCCTCGTTCTTCGTCGTCTACCTGTTTCTGAGCTTCCTTCAATCTTTCCTCATCATCTTCAGAGCTATCTAGTGTGTGGGCATGATGTAAGGGTTTTCGTGCTGCCTGTTTTGCTGCCTTATCGGCTTTATCGTTACCCCTGGCTTCCTCGGTGTCGAGTCTCACATGTGCAGCTACCTTTATCACCGCTATTTCTTTAGTTTCTTGTGCTGCCTCCAGAATCTGTCTAATGAGGGAGGCATGTTTAACAGGTTGGCCTGAAGCAGTCATATAACCTCTGGCTCTCCATATTACGCCAAAATCGAAAATAATGCCATGTGCATATCTAGAATCAGTGTATATGTTTGCTGTCTGATCTTTGGCTATTTTTAGAGCTTCAACTAATGCCGTAAGTTCTGCTTCTTGTGCAGACTGATTAGCAGGGAGAGGTTCTGCTTTCAGCACTTCATGCTGAGTTACTACCGCATAACCTGTATGAAATTGTCCATTCATATCTGCATATCTACTGCCATCTATGAAAAGTTCAAATGTAGCATTACAGAGTGGCTTGTCACGTACATTACATAAGCCCTGAGTCTCTTGTTCCATTAATTGTACACAATCATGCATTGACTTTGATGGGTCAAAGGAGTTGGAGAGTGCAGTTGCAGTTTCCTCAGGTATGGTACCCCCCTCAGACTCTAAAGGGAGCAAAGACGCGAGATTAAGAGTCTGAATCCTGGCAAAGGAAATGTTGGGCGGCAGTAGTAGGGAACATTGGAGACGGAGGTGTCTGGCCATTGAAATATGTTTAGGTTGGACCTGGTTAAGAATGCCATGTACATCATGAGTGGTCTGAACTAGAAGTGGGTGATCAAGAACAATCTCAGAAGCTTTATCTAATAACAGTGAAATTGCGGCTACTACTCTTACACAAGAAGGTGCGGCTCTAGCTACAGGGTCCAGATGAGCTGATATGTATGCCACAGGTCTCTGTTTGTTTCCATGTTTTTGTGTGAGCACCCCTGTAGCATGTGAGGATATCTCAGCTGCCATCAATTGAAAAGGTTTAGTGTAGTCTGGGAGTCCCAAAGCCGGAGCTGATACCAGTGCTGTTTTCAAAGAGGAAAATGACTGTTTAGCCTCTTCACTGAGTGAATATGGTGTGTTGGCAATACAGTCATATAAAGGCTGCATGAGTTGACTTGCATGTATGATCCACTGTCTACAGTGTGAAACAATACCTAGGAAAGCACGCAGCTGTTTGTGATTCCTGGGTTCAAGCATGTTACGTATGGCTTCCGTACGTTGAGGTGTGAGGTGTCTGATGCCCTGTGATATGCAGTGACCTAAAAACACGACTGTTTGTTGACAAGCCTGGAGTTTCTGTCTATTTACTTTACAGCCTTCTTGCGCTAAGAAATTAACAGTTGAGGTAACTGCCGTCTGCTCATCAGGGCAACAAATAAGTAAGTCATCTACATACTGTAGAATGACTACTCCTGGTTCTGGGATGAAATTTTTTAGCACGGTCTGCATTGCTTCAGAGTACAAAGTTGGTGAGTGTACCATACCTTGTGGCAATCTTGTCCATGCTAATTGTTTACCCTTGAATGTAAAGGCAAACAAATGACAACAGTTCTTATGTAGTGGCACAGAAAAAAATGCGTTTGATAAGTCAATTACCGTAAAATATGCAGCAGTGCTGGGAATTTGAGACAGTAAGGTATGAGGATTCGGTACCACAGGGGTGACCGGTGCCAAAACCTTATTGATTTCCCGTAAGTCGTGCACCATGCGATATTTCACCATAGTTTCTTTGGAGGACACTTTCTTTTTAACAGGATATAAGGGTGTATTGGCGGGTGACCTGATTTCTACCAAAACACCTTGTAACACATAATCCTGAATTTGTTGAGAAATCGCCTGTTCTTGCTGGGCGCTGATGGGGTATTGCCTAAGCTGAGGTAACATGGTTCCCGGGGCAGTTTCTAACAGTATAGGAGCTACTGACAAAAATCCTACATCAGTGTCTCCTTTTGCCCATAGGCTGTCAGGAACCCGAGACAAGTCAATTTTTGCTTGTTGAGTGTAAATTTCGGGAAAATCCTCCATTGCCTGTATTCTAACATATGGTTCCAGAGTTTCTGCATCTTCAGGGATGGTCAGCATAACTGTGCCATCTTCTCTAAAATGGATGTTTGCATGCATTTTACTTAAGACATCAGTACCCAACAAGCAGGTAGGTGCACCTTTAGCAAATAAAAATTTGGATACAAAAGTTTTAGGGCCAAAGCTCACATTTAAAGGTTTTGTAAAGGGCAACGCCTGAATTTTACCATCATACCCTTCTGCATATGTAACCTTTGAGGATATATTGTCAGGATATGGTAAAAAGTCCTGATTTAAAATGGAGGATGTTGCTCCCGTATCTATCAGAAAAGGTACATTTTTACCCTCAACTTCAACTTGTATTATTGGTCTTCTAGAAGGAAGAGAGACCTGCATAACTTTCAGTCATTCTGAGCTGTCTGTTTGATCAGACACTGGGTTATTTATCCTATTTTTGGGTACAAAGGTTCCTGAATCTATATCTGCTTTTCTCTTCCTACATTCCCTTTGGAAATGTCCTGGCTTCTTACAGTAATGACAAGTAAACTTTTGATTAGCAGAGCCAGTATTAGCCTGTGCAATTCTTACTGGCTTAGAATTTTCTCTTAAGTCCATTTCTATCCCTACAGCTTTCTGTCTAGCCAGGTGTGGGTCTTCCAAGGGTCTCCAATCAGGGGTTGCGGCCTTAAGCTTTTCCTTCACTTTTGGAGACAATCCATCTATAAAGGTTTTTGTAACTAACCTCATCATTCCTGGGGCGGTTAGATCCATGCCTTCATCTCTGAAATTATTTTCTACACTTAGATAATATTCGTCTACTGATTGTCCAGATTTCTGAGCCACCACTCCCGTTGTTCCTCTCTGCCTCTGTCTCTCCCTCATGAAAACCATTAAGTGATCTACAAATTGTGTACCTGATTCTATCGTTTGTAAGGCACCATCTCCTGCTTGGGGCCTATGTACCTGTAGATTTGCTAATAGCTCCTGGAAGAGTCCAGGAGTCATTTTCATTCTACATAATTCTTCTCCATCTGCCCAAACTCCAGCGTGAGTCTGCATAATTTGCTGTATATATTGTGCAAATCTAACTGGACACTGGGTGGGATCTGGTGCGTTATGCAAGAGAGACATGCCTTCAGCGGGGGACCAAGGGAAATATTGTCGAGTTTGGTGATATCTAGTTCCCATTACTCCGTCAGCACCAGGTTCCCTAAAGGGTCTTGGTACTACCCTAACAGGGGCAAGTACAGCGCCATGTCTAGGTGTACCACAGGCTAGGCAATCATTTCTCCAGTCTGGATTTTGTTGTCCACAGTGCGGACATACCCATCCTCCTGGTCCGGCTAAACTTTGAGGTGGTGTTTGGAGAAAAGATGGGGCATGTGGGTTAAGGTATGGGGGTGGGGTATTTTTAGATTCCACATTTTGTTTTTCTCCACAGCCTGTGGGTCTAATACACCACTTTTTACTCTGTTGATTATATGTCCATCCCTCATTTTCTGCTACCCTAGAGACATCAATCAATGCTTGGATCTGATCTATCCATTTCTTGTCTCTGATTATGCCTTTTTTCCTTTCCTGAATTCCTTCCCATAGTTTTCTACTAAAAGCTTCTGCCCTAGTAACTCCAAACTTACGAAAAATCTTTTTCAGCCCCTTAGTGGCATCTTCACCACTTCTCTCCTTTATGATAGTATAGATATCTAATTCTTCTGGTTCCGACTTTGTTTGCTTATTCCCCATTTTCTTATCCTGAGCTTTCTTGCCCTAGGTGGCGTTTGGGTATGAGAATACCTCGTTACCTTCTTCCTAAGGAGCTAGGATGTCTTTTTCTTGCCCTAGGTGGCGTTTGGGTATGAGAATACCTCGTTACCTTCTTCCTAAGGAGCTAGGATGTTTAAACTGTGTTGATGTAAGAAAATCCTGATTCCTACACCTATAGCAAACAACACAAATGCAACCAGACAGAAAAAGAAAAAGAACATACAACGTATCTTGTCCCAGGCTAATTTATCTGTCCTGGGCTTATACTATCACATACAACGTATTCTTGTCCCAGGCTAATTTATCTGTCCTGGGCTCATACTATCATACACTTATCCGTCACCAGGTTTTTGTCAAAGACAGGATCAGAGATTGAACATAGGCGCGGAGGTCTCCCCGAAAGGACGCAACCACGTTGCCCAGTGGGACAGTCACTTCTTCTGTTTCAACCCCCTGGGCGGCTTATAGGGCTATTCCCAACTTCCACACACCTTCTATTCACATTCACTCTCATTCAATGCCGTACTCCGTGAGGTGATCAATTCCTAAATAGTTCAAGAACCCGAGCTATAGGTATCCTCCTCTACTAGAACTACCCGCTAAAGAACACGACACAGAAAATCTTACGGACAGTGCAGGGCAGATATAAGAGATCTAACAGTGTCTCTTACCTGGCCAGGTTTTTGTTCATCTGCCGTCCATTATCCCAGATTCTCTTTTCGTTCGTATTCTGCCGGTGTTCTTGAAGGAATACACAGACCTCGGGTCCCTGTTCGGGCGCCAGGAAATGTCGGGATCACACTCAGTCGGAGCAGCCTTTGGAAGTGGGGAATCACCAGAAATAATACACAAGACACGTCTTGTATAGTGTATCACTGGGAAGTCTCTGAAGCACGCCTGCCTTCACGGTGCTATCCCTTCTTTATATAGTTGTTTCAGTAGGTTTAGTGGTTATACAAGTTTTGCATGTTTAAACAAAGAGACAAAACAGGAAAGAAAGAAAAGAAAAGAAAAGAAAACAGTTTCGTGGGCGGCAGTTTCACAACAAACAGTACAAAGGCAATTCCACAGACAAGAAAAACAGGATTTCATACTATAGTGTAGCGATTTCACTCACTCAGCTGCGACGGCTGACACTCAGGAGACGTGTTCCTTTAAAGTTCACTGGGTTTATTGCTCCATAAACCATGTGGCAAAACAACAGAAAGCAAAATAGCCTTTGGTTCAGGCAAAGGAAAACAAGTGTCCAGTTCATCCGGCTCAGTCCTGAAGCCGAACACACTCAGGAGGGTTTCACCTCCACACATATCTCCTGTGTAAAGGATTAGCCAGTCTTATATAGGACTAACCACACCCAGTAATCTATCACATGATTAGCCATGTGGTCTGACATCACCACAGGTCCTGAAACACAAACATATGGTTATATAAAACAACGCAATATTCCGGGCTACATTACAGCAACAAGGCACTTATGTGGCACATACCTCCCATCGACTACACACCCTTTAGCCATGCTACATACCTCCCCCCTCTGCCTAAAGCCGTGGGGCTTGGCACTTTCTCCCACTAAACAAGGGATTCTTGATAGGGCATCCGCATTACCGTGCAGCTTTCCGGCCCGATGTTCCACATGGAAACTGAAGTCCTGCAGGGATAAGAACCAACGGGTGACCCTAGCATTTCTACCCTTCGTTTCCCTCATCCACCTAAGTGGGGCATGGTCGGATATCAGTCTAAATTTACGTCCCAGCAGATAGTACCGTAATGTGTCCACTGCCCATTTTATGGCCAAGCACTCCTTCTCAACGACTGAGTAGTTCTTTTCAGATGAGGACAGCTTCCTACTCAGATAGAGAACAGGATGCTCCTCCCCATGTAGTTCTTGGGAAAGGACTGCTCCCACCCCAACATCTGAGGCATCTGTCTGAAGAATAAACTCTTTCTTGAAGTTTGGGGCCATCAGAACGGGTTGCTTACACAAAGCGTTTTTCATTTCTTGGAAGGCTGACTCTGTTTCTTCGGACCATTTAACCATTACTGGTTTTGTCCCTTTTAGCAGGTCAGTCAGAGGCGCAGCCATCGTGGCGAAGTTTGGGATGAACCTCCTGTAATATCCCACGATTCCCAGGAAGGCTTTAACTTGCTTCTTGGAAACTGGTTTTGGCCACGTTTGAATCGCCTCCACTTTACTGATTTGGGGTTTTATTTCTCCGTGACCCACTATGTATCCAAGGTACTTAGCTTCTTCTTTACCCAAGGCACACTTCTTTGGGTTTATAGTAAATCCGGCCTCTCTTATAGCATCCAACACTGCTTGGACTTTCTCCAGATGACTCTCCCAGTCCGGGCTAAAGATGACGATATCATCTAGGTACGCAGCAGCGTAGGCCTTATGGGGTGCAAGAACTCTATCCATAGCCCTCTGGAAGGTCGCCGGAGCTCCCTGTAGGCCAAACGGCATCCGGGCATACTGGAAGCATCCATCAGGTGTCGAAAAGGCTGTCTTCTCCTTGGCTTCCTGCGCCATGGGAATCTGCCAATACCCCTTTGTCAGATCCAAGGTGGATATATATCTGGCGTGCCCAAGCCTTTCGATGAGCTCATCAATACGGGGCATGGGATAAGCGTCGAACTTGGAGACCTCATTCAACTTCCGATAGTCGTTGCAAAACCTCCACTCTCCATCAGGTTTTGGGACCAGGACAATTGGGCTTGACCAACCGCTCTTGGATTCCTCAATGACTCCAAGCCTCAACATACGCTCCACTTCCTTGGAGATAACTTCTCGACGAGCCTCAGGAATACGATAAGGTTTCACATTCACCCGCACATGGGGCTCTGTTAGGACCTCGTGCTCTATGACCTTCGTGTATCCTGGCAATTCTGAAAACAGGTCCCTGTTTTTCTGGAGTAACTCCCGGCACTGCTGCTTCTGGGTTTTCGATAGCGTCTCTGCTATAGTAACCGCTCCAACCTCACCTTCTGGGTTGCTTAACAATGACGGAGTAACTGTCGGCTCTCTATCTTGCCATGGCTTGATGAGGTTGACATGGTAAACTTGGAATGGTTTCCGTCTTCCTGGTTGGTGAATTTTATAATTTACCTCACCAAGTTTCTCGACAACCTCATATGGCCCTTGCCATTTGGCCAAGAACTTGCTTTCCACCGTTGGAACTAACACCAGAACTCGGTCTCCCGAATTGAACTGCCTCACTCTTGCAGACCGGTTGTAGACCCTGGCTTGAGCTTCTTGTGCTTGGAGAAGGTGTTCTTTCACGATAGGCATCACCTTTGCAATCCTCTGCTGCATCAGGGCCACATGCTCAATGACGCTTCTGTGGGGCGTGACTTCGGCTTCCCAGGTTTCCTTGGCTATATCCAGGAGTCCTCGTGGATGTCGGCCATATAGAAGCTCAAACGGTGAGAACCCTGTGGAGGCCTGTGGAACTTCACGAATGGAAAACATCAGATAGGGTAAGAGACAATCCCAGTCTCTACCGTCTTTCTCTATAGCTTTTCTCAGCATGCTCTTTAGAGTCTTGTTAAACCTCTCAACAAGACCATCTGACTGGGGATGGTACACCGAGGTCCTCAACTGGGAGATCTTCAGGGCTTTGCATAACTCCCTCATCACCTTGCTCATGAAAGGTGTACCCTGGTCAGTCAGGATCTCCTTTGGCAGACCTGTCCGGGAAAAGACATGGACCAACTCGCGGGCTATGCTCTTTGAGGAAGAATTCCTCAAGGGAATTGCCTCAGGATAGCGTGTGGCATAGTCCAGGATGACTAATATATACTGATGGCCCCGAGCTGATTTAACTAAGGGACCGACCAAGTCCATGGCAATTCTCTCGAACGGTACCTCAATAATGGGCAGTGGCACAAGGGGGTTCCGGAAATGAGGAGTAGGAGCAGTTAGCTGACATGTAGGACAGGACCTGCAATAGTTCACTATTTCCCGGTGACACCCAGGCCAATAGAACCTCTGCACAACCCGTTCCTGCGTTTTTTCCACCCCTAGGTGTCCACCCAAGATGTGTGAATGGGCCATGTCCAACACTTTCCGTCTATACGGACCCGGCACTATCAACTGCTCTACCAACTCCTCCCTTATTTTCGTGACCCGGTACAACAATTCCCCCCTCAACAGAAAATGGGGAAATCTTTTGTCTGCCCCCGGCTCCTGTACCACCCCGTCAATAACTGTAACATTATTAAAGGCTTCCCTCAGAGTGGGGTCCCTATGTTGGGCAGTCCCAAAATTTTCACCGGTAACCTCTAACTCCAGAATGTCAGATGTAGGGGATACTTCCTCCTCATCCCCAACCAGAACACAAAAAGGAAAGCTGTCTGCCTCTGGGTGTGGCGACACCGTTCCAGGGTTCACTGGTTCCCTGCCAGGGAGCTCAGAACTCTTTCCCCACAAATCCCAAAACAAACAGAAATCCCGGCCAATAATTATAGGGTGCAACAAGTCCTGAACTACGCCGACTATGTGGGATTCAGTGCCACATGCCGTTTCAATGTCCACCCTGGCCATAGGGTAGTCCTTTGCATCATCATGTATGCACCGCACTCCGACCTTCTTTCCTGGGAGCAGATGAAGAGGAAAAGTGGCCCTCACCAGGGTCACTAGGCTCCCCGAGTCTAACAGTGCCGTTACTGCTCGACCGTTCACCTTTACGGGACACGCTTGAGGTCCCTCGTTGGATGGAGAGTTCACACTACAGACTGGATACGCATAGTATGAACAACGGCGTCCCATGCTGCAGTCCATCTGCTCAGTGGCTTGGGAACAACGGGCAGCTATATGTCCTGGCTTGTGGCACCTCCAACAAATAACATCACCCGTGGGGACCTTGGGCACCACCTCCCCCGCCCTTTGTGACCTTGGACGCACCACCCCTTTTTGGGACTCAGCTGCCCTCTGGGACCCCCAGTACGGCATGGGCTGCCTCCCGAAGGAGCCTTCCAACCCTTGGTATCTCTCAACCAGTCCGATCAGCTCGTCGGCATTCTGGGGATCACCCTGGGCAACCCAAGACTGTATAGGCCTCGGGAGGGAATGGACAAACCGATCCATCATCACCCGTTCTATCATCTGTGCAGGCGCAGAGGTCTCTGGCTGCAGCCATTTCTGGACCAGGTGCAACAGATCAAACATTTGGGAACGAGGTGGTTTGTCCCGGTGATAGCCCCAGGAGTGAACTCGCTGTGCCCTGACAGTCAGTGTCACCCCCAGACGTGCGAGAATCTCGGCTTTCAATTTGTGATACTCTTTGGCATCCTGCAAGGTCAAATCATAGTACGCCTTCTGGGGTTCTCCCGTCAGGTATGGCGCAAGTACCTCTGCCCACTGCTCTGGCGGAAGTTTTTCCCTCTCAGCGACCCTCTCAAACACCGTCAGGAAGGCCTCAACATCATCCCCGGGAGTCATTTTCTGCAATGCACGTCTTACCGTCTTCCGGACGTGGGTGTCATCAGCCAAACCTGGGGTTGGGGCGCTCGCCTTGCCCTGGATGGCGGTTGCCAGAAGCTGCATCTGCTGCTGATGCTCCTGCTGGCTCTGTTGTAACTGCTGCCGTTGCTCCTGCTGGCTTTGCTGCATCTGCTGCCGTTGCTCCTGCTGGACCAAGTGTTTCAGCAGGTCCTCCATTTTCTCCGGCAATGCTTGCTGGCTTGCAACAGCCTTGACCCAGGACATTCAAAAATAAACTCACGTCTCGTCTCCGCTGGGAACGCTGCTCGCAGGTCTCCACCAATTGTAGCGATTTCACTCACTCAGCTGCGACGGCTGACACTCAGGAGACGTGTTCCTTTAAAGTTCACTGGGTTTATTGCTCCATAAACCATGTGGCAAAACAACAGAAAGCAAAATAGCCTTTGGTTCAGGCAAAGGAAAACAAGTGTCCAGTTCATCCGGCTCAGTCCTGAAGCCGAACACACTCAGGAGGGTTTCACCTCCACACATATCTCCTGTGTAAAGGATTAGCCAGTCTTATATAGGACTAACCACACCCAGTAATCTATCACATGATTAGCCATGTGGTCTGACATCACCACAGGTCCTGAAACACAAACATATGGTTATATAAAACAACGCAATATTCCGGGCTACATTACAGCAACAAGGCACTTATGTGGCACATACCTCCCATCGACTACACACCCTTTAGCCATGCTACAATAGCTAAAATGTCCTTGAATGGACAGGTCAATATTTATCACAAATTCTTTTTTTTTTTATTTTTGTTCATTGAGGTAATCATTTTTGTTCTGCTCTTCACATAAGCCAACCTCGCGGCATCATGCGTCCGTTCTGCTACAGTTTCAGACACCGACTCCTCACCTTCACTACCATCCTGGGCCTTTTATAATTATTAACTGCGCCACAACTGTCACCTGACCTGGTGTCTCCTTCAGTCTCTTCCCCTCAGGAATCAGGTACTTCTTTATGTAGTTCCTGCTGATACAATCCTTTCCACTTTCACTTGTCCTACATTCTTTGGTCAGTAGATTACAACGTGGACTTCCTGCTATAAATTAACTGTGGAAATCTTCCTTTTGTCCATAGCATCACACAAATCTTGGGTGTCAACAAGTACTGCACATGTGTAGGATCTGATACTGTTGCTTTTACATTTTTCACCCAAATGTAAAGCAGCTTCCCCATGTGCAGTGTTTTGGATTTGGAGGAAATTGATGGACAGGTCTGGTGACGTGATCCTCAGTCTGAAATAATTTTCAGAACAGAATCTAAATGCAATCTAAGGGCTCGTTCACATGACTGGTTTTGAGTACAAGTGATATCCATGGTTTTCACGGATAGCACTCATACCTGTCATAGCCTATGGGGTCACTCACATGTCCGTGAATGACATTTGGGGCAGAAAATCAGCTTAATGCTACTCAGTCCCATTGTAAAATCTGTAAATGGCCCTGCCTACCATGTCAATTTACAATACAAGGGTCTCTACATTCTGGAAGTGTATACTTGGAGCCTCTTAGGCACCAGAACCCCCATTCATCTCTTAGGCCACGTTCACATATTTATTATTTGGTCAGTATTTTAGATCAGTACTTTTTGGCAAGACCAGGAGTGGGTGATAAATACAGAAGTGGTGACGTGTTTCTATTATACTTTTCCTCTGATTGTTCCACTCCTGGTTTTGGCTTACAGATACTGATGTAAAATACTGACCAAATACTGCTACCGTAGTGTGACTGTAGCCTGGATTTGGATGTATCCCAACATCAGATGTTAGTGATTTGTTTTTGATTGAATGACTCTGATGTGATGAGTAGAAACAAATGTATATACACAGTATACAACAAACATCCCCTGGAAAGTTCAGTCTACAGCAAACTGACTACAAGCCACAACTGAGAAGATCAAGACAGTCCTAGCAAACAAAAGAGCTGCTGGTCCATCAGAACAATGGACGTCACGTTCCACCCCCGAGTCACAGGCTCAACATTATTTAATGCATTTGAGATGACTTAGAATTAGAAATTACAATTAGAACAGAAAAGTCTGGAAATTTATCTTAAAAAATGAAAGTAATTCAAGAATAGATTAATGAAATACTGGAAAATATATTATATTTGATACTTACCTGTTGAATTTACTAGCAAACATATTTAGTGCTTTTTATATCCAACACTGAAAAATAATCTAGGAGAATTCATCTGGATGATTCAACATCCCCCCGCCCAAAAAAAGAAAAATGTTTCTATGGTCATGTATCTCTCTGAAAGATAATGTCATCCACACCTTTTTTTATGCCATTGATTGCAATGCCTCACGGAAAACTGCTATTTCAATTCATGTGCTAATGAGGCGTAATGTGCTCTAGGTATGTCAAAGCACTTCTCAAGCCTCTGCCTCCTTGGCTCTTTCCATTTTATCTACAACCTATTTTTCCTGCCTTCCCTGAAAACATGAATGCTTTCCTCCTCTCCACGCTTTGATCTGCTCCCTCCTCCACCCTGCTGCTATTTCTCTCATGGGAGAGAATCGAGGCAGATTATGCAAATACTCTTGGATCAAACTCTGTTTCAACATTTAAAGGATTTTTCAAGATCCCCATAAAAAAATAGTTAAAACTCTTTCCTACGGTGTAACAAATATGATCAGACTATGTGTAAAAAAAAAATCAGTAATTACTGATATTTGAGTGCCATTTGTTATAATTCTTGGTCTGCTACTGCGGAACAAATCTATTGTCTCAGCTTCATGCTACGATTATATTCCTCTCCTTCTTTCTGTGCCAATAACAGTATGTAGTACACTCCTCCCTCCATTTCTTCAGTCTGCCACATAACGTGCCTCCGGATGAGAAAATGGCATCACTTTGGTAAATGTAAGTGTGATAATATAAATTTAGCATTCCCAATGAGAATGAGTGAGAGCAAAATTAAAATAAAGTAAAATTTGGAAAACCCCTTTAAGAAGTGTTGACTTGACTCTTTCGAGGTGGTCTTCAGTTGCTGAAATTTCTGTGACTGTCCTATTCTTCTACATTTCCATATCAGCCGCCAAAACAACTGCATTCAGCCAAATGGACCTAAATTTCAGTTGCAAAAATTTCAATAACAATTCTTCAGCATGTGAATCCACCTTTACGATGTGCAATACAAAGTCAGTCAACAAAACTTTTTTTCTTTAAAATTTACAGGTCAGACTGCCTTGTTAAGACGATCCGTTCAGAGGGATACTTTGGCATGTACAGAGGTATGTGCTACTTAATTTGTTGTTAACACTACACACTATCATGTTGTATACTGTTAGAAACTTAGCAAAGTATTCTCCAGTTACATCCTATTAGAACAACCACGGCTGCCACTGAGGGCATCATGTTCAAGACGCAACAAGATGCAACACGTTGGTTTTCTATTAACCAACTAGAGCAAGAAGTCTTAAGCCATTAAGTAAAATGCATAAATTTCCCTTTTTGCATAGTCCCATCTGCTATTACATAGTGACTTCCATTATTATGTATAGCAGTGTATCTTATCACATAGTGTCTTCTCTTATTATGTATATAATTATAGTCTCAGCCCTTAATACATAGTATCCTCCCATATTATATATAGAGTTGTCCCTTTTTATATAATTGCCTTCCTTACTATGTTTATCACCATTCATTATTAAATAGTGTCCTCCCTTATTATGGATAGTGCAATCCATTATTACATAGTGTCCTCTCTTATTACGCTTATTATGTATAGCAATGTCTTGTATTACGTAGTGTCCTCCCTTATTATATGTGATGTTTCTCATTATATGGTGTCCTCAACAATATATACAGTTTCCTCCCTTATTAAATTTAATGAATGATGCCTCTGTGCGAGGTTTGTGATGTCTGGGGTCTAGTATGTATTGTCTTTTTTGTTGGTGAAAGGGGAAATAAGGTCATATATCATATTTTAATCCAATCCCTTTTCCCATAGTCACATCTGGATGGTCCACAGTTTTTGAACAGTCCAAGCCACTTATTCTGTCACTGGCAATTACATGTCCTGCAGTTATGGTGGAAACGGTAATGGTGCTACTAAACCAATCCAGTCATAAATTAGTCAATGTAAAACAACTAGAAAACCAACATCTATAAAGACAAGATGGCCTAAATCAATGGCACTTCCAAACTTAAATATTAACCAACTAGAGCAAGAAGTCTTAAGCCATTAAGTAAAATGCATACATTTTATTAATACAAATACATAAAAACATACATGTAAAAAAAGAGCACATGTCCAATATTACTGCCTGGTAATGTCAAATCCCATATATAATTATCCATTGTAACCTATCAACAACCTACAATGCATATCATGCTGTAACCATAAACTGTATATAGGTGCAAAGCAAGTATCTGGGATAATCCCCTCAGATATTCACCAATGTAGTTTAGTGCACATATACACTATATGTATTTGTATTACTACAATTTATGCATTTTACTTAATGGCTTAAGACTTCTTGCTCTAGTTGGTTAATATTTAAGTTTGGAAGTGCCATTGATTTAGGCCATCTTGTCTTTATAGATGTTGGTTTTCTAGTTGTTTTACATTGACTAATTTATGACTGGATTGGTTTAGTAGCACCATTACCGTTTCCACCATAACTGCAGGACATGTAATTGCCAGTGACAGAATAAGTGGCTTGGACTGTTCAAAAACTGTGGACCATCCAGATGTGACTATGGGAAAAGGGATTGGATTAAAATATGATATATGACCTTATTTCCCCTTTCACCAACCAAAAAGACAATACATACTAGACCCCAGACATCACAAACCTCGCACAGAGGCATCATTTATTAAATTTAATAAGGGAGGAAACTGTATATATTGTTGAGGACACCATATAATAAGAAACATCACATATAATAAGGGAGGACACTACGTAATACAAGACATTGCTATACATAATAAGCGTAATAAGAGAGGACACTATGTAATAATGGATTGCACTATCCATAATAAGGGAGGACACTATTTATTAATGAATGGTGATAAACATAATAAGGAAGGCAATTATATAAAAAGGGACAACTCTATATATAATATGGGAGGATACTATGTATTAAGGGCTGAGACTATACATTATAAGGCAGAACAATATGTAATAAAGGACAAGTATATACATAATAAGAGAAGACACTATGTAATAAGATACACTGCTATACTTAATAATGGAAGTCACTATGTAATAGCAGATGGGACTATGCAAAAAGGGAAAGTGCTATGCATAATAAAAAGGTCACTTTGTAATAAGTGATGGCACTATGCATAATAAGAGAGGACACTGCATGCAATAAGGGATGGCGCTATATTTAATAAAACAGGACACTGTAATACCATACAGCAATATAGAGTATACAAGTGAGGATGCTATGTAATAATGGACAGCACTGTTCATAATAAAGGAGGATATTATATAATAAGGGACAGCACTGTACCTAAGGCAGGATATTATGTGATAAGGTACAGCACTGTACATAATAAGAGAGGGTACTATGTAATAAGGGACAGCGCTTTATATAATAAGACAGCATATTATGTAATAAGGGACAACACTGTACATAATAAGGGAGGATATTAATTAATAAGGAACATTACTGTACCTAATAAGGCAGGATAGCACATAATAAGGCACAGCACTGTACATAATAAGGCAGGATATTATGTAATAAGGGACAGCACTGTACACAATAAGACAGGACAGCTTCTACTGGAGACTGCATGCAGTAATAATTATGTAATTTATAAGGTCAGAAATAAAGATCGCTTTGTTACAGAAATGACATATACTTACATTTTGCAAGGCTCTCAATGGTTATTATTTTATTATTTATTTTATTATTTTATTTATGGTTAGGTATCCTATCTTAGTTATTATATCAGGTGCTATAATATCTTTATATACCCATGGGAATGAACATGCGTTCACCTTCTTGAAGAATATAGTATATATTGCATGTAAAATCTCAGCATTGGTCTGACACTGAATACTCCTGCAGCATGCACACTAATCTTATTTTCTGACATACGTCATACATGTTTTTTCCGGGTTACCATTTGCATGTTGTTTTTTATAACATGTCAGATGAATTGCATTTTTACGAAGTTAAATCGTTCCCACTAACCAGATTTTAGGTAAAACATATGTGGTATTCAGCCCCTCAGGGGTTCATTCTTGTTCTCTTTCTCCAGGTGCTGCTGTAAATTTAACTCTTGTTACACCTGAAAAAGCTATTAAACTAGCTGCTAATGATTTCTTCAGGCACGCGCTGTCCAAAGATGGGTGAGTAATGTAAAGTTTGGGACTTTTTGAAAAAGAAAAAATCTATCCTGGGCGAGAGAAACTGCAAGGTTTTCATGGCATGGATATCATAGAATCATAGAATGGTAGAGTTGGAGGGACCTCCATGATCATCATGTCCAACTACCTGCTCAATGCAGGATTCACTAAACCATCTCAGACAGATGTCTGTCCAGCCTCTGTTAGAAGACTTCCATTGAAGGAGACCTCACCACCTCTCGTGGCAGTCGGATCCACTCATTGATCACCTTCACTGTCAAAAAGTTTTTTCTAATATCTAATCTGTATCTTCTCCCTTTCAGTTTCATTCCATTGCTTCTTATGTTTCCATGTGCAAATGAGAATAAGGATGATCCCTCTACACTGTGACATCCCTTCAAATATTTGTAGGCAGCTTTTTTAGTCCCCTCTTAGCCTTCTTTTTTGCAAGCTAAACATTCCTAAATCCTTTAACCGTTCCTCATAGGACATACTTTGCAGTCCGCTCACCATCCTGGTAGCTCTTCTCTGAACTAGCTCCAGTTTTTCAATGTCTTTTTTTAAATGTGGTGCCCAGAACTGGATACAGTATTCCAGATGAGGCCTGAGCAAGGAGGAGTAGAGGGGGATAATTACATCACGTGATCTAGATTCTATGCTTCTCTGATTACATCCTTGAAATATGTTTGCCTTTTTTTGCTGCTGCATCACACTGTTGATTAATGTAGAGTATGTGATCTATTAGTATACCCAAGTCTTTTTCACATGTGCTGTTGCTTAGTTCTATTCCTCCCATTCTGTAGATGTAATTTTCGTTTTTCTTGCCTAGATGTAGAATCTTGCATTTCTCCCAGGTAAATGCCATTCTATTAGTCGCTGCCCATTGTTCAAGCTTATCTAGATCCTTCTGAATTGTTTCTCTGTTTTCTCTAGAGTTAAGGTACCGTCACACTAAGCGACGCTGCAGCGATACCGACAACGATCCGGATCGCTGCAGCGTCGCTGTTTGGTCGCTGGAGAGCTGTCACACAGACAACTCTCCAGCGACCAACTATCCCGGTAACCAGGGTAAACATCGGGTTACTAAGCGCAGGGCCGCGCTTAGTAACCCGATGTTTACCCTGGTTACCAGCGTAAAAGTAAAAAAAAAAAAAAACACTACATACTTACCTTCCGCTGTCTGTCCCTCGGCGCTCTGCTTCTCTGCCCTGTGTAAGCACAGCGGCCGGAAAGCACAGCGGTGACATCACCGCTGTGCTTTCCGGCCGCTGTGCTTACACAGGGCAGAGAAGCAGAGCGCCGAGGGACAGACAGCGGAAGGTAAGTATGTAGTGTTTGGTTTTTTTTTAACTTTTACGCTGGTAACCAGGGTAAACATCGGGTTACTAAGCGCGGCCCTGCGCTTAGTAACCCGATGTTTACCCTGGTTACTAGCGAAGACATCGCTGAATCGGCGTCACACACGCCGATTCAGCGATGTCAGCAGGAAGTCCAGCGACGAAATAAAGTGCTGGACTTTCTGCAGCGACCAACGACATCACAGCAGGATTCTGATCGCTGCTGTGTGTCAAACTGAACGATATCGCTAGCCAGGACGCTGCAACGTCACGGATCGCTAGCGATATCGTTTAGTATGACGGTACCTTTAGATATCCCTCCTAGCTCTCATTTTCTGCAAATTTAATGAGTTTACCTTTAGTTCTTTTATCTAGATCATTTATAAAAATGTTCAACAACGGAACCAGGACAGAACCTTTTGGAACCCCACTTGAAACACTCTTCCAATTGGATGTGCTACCATTTATCATCACTCTTTGATTACGATGTGTATGATGTGTACACCCACGTCCATACAGCTGACTAGTGCAATGCGCATATTCTAGTCTATATACACATAGTCCTGCATTTACTACTACTGTAAGGATGTTCTTGTTTTTTTTGGGGGGGGACAAAATTCTCACATGGCCCCAAAGAGTTCGTTTGAGCCCCACAGGCTCAAGGGCCCAGGTGCAACTACAACCCCGGCTGCACCTATTCTAGTTACACCCCTGAGCGTTGCCGTATCTATATGCAAAAATGCAAATGTTAGTTGACATTGCTTGCTGTCACTCCTATTGGTAGGTAACCTGCAGAGTATGAGTGCACTAAATTCTTAGGCCGGTATCACACACAGCGAGATACGGCCGAGTCTCGCAGGTTAAAACCAAGCTCTGACACCGGCACTCCGGAGCGGAGCGTGCAGTCGCACAGCAATACATGGAACTGCACGTTCCGCTACGGAGTGCCGGTGCCAGAGCTTGTTTTTAACCTGTGAGACTCGGCCGTATCTTGCTGTAGTGTGACTCCGGCCTTAGAAGACTTCTTTCATCATTCTCATTTGAAATGCAGGTTTTGTTTTTTTACAGCATCTGTCACTCATTATTTTACCAATTCAGTTACCAATCTAATCATTTCAGGCTCAAAACTGCACAAAAGAGCGGCCATTTTTGTGTCTTCTCTAAAACAAATATTTGTTGGCAGCTTTGCCGACCGGCATGTAAAAGATAATTAATGTGGATGAGCAGATAAAGTAATAAATGAGGAAAAACTCAGCAACAGATGGAGAGGAGGCAGAGCGTACAAGGAAAGTGGGGGCGACTGCTTGGAGAAGAGACACATACTCAATTAATGAAGGCGGAAAATGTAAAAAAAAAAAGAGAGAATAAAAATGTAAAAGAAAACATTTGCATTCTGTTTAAAAGTCTTTTTAGTTTTTTTTTCCTTGGACAGACATGTGTACGGCCTAATAGACTAACATTGGTCCAAATCTTTTGTCAGCTCGCACTCGGGCCGAAAATACGTTCATCTGCACCTGACCTAAACAGGAGCTGCACTTTAGTCAAAAGGACAATTTCTATGTATGTTTTACGAAGGAAAATTTATGAAACAAAAACTAAAACGTCAGGGTATTTAATTTCCTCTCTGGCAATAAGTCATCCCTGAGACTGAATTCACACACAGTATTTTTGATCAGTATTTGATCAGTATTTGTATGGCATAACCAGAAGTGTCTCCAAAACACAGAGCCGCCATGGCCCAACTCCTGTCCTAAAACACCCCGTGCATCTGCAGGCTTTTCTCAATATCTGACATGGAATCAGAGTAAACCTTTCCCATTTTAGATCAATTAAGATTACCATAATTATTAATATTTGTCAAATGCCAGAATAATGAGAGAGAGAGTGTGCTTTAAGGCATCTTTATAACTTATTACAAAGTCAAAAGTTTACATTCACTAAGATTACTACGCCTTTAAATGATTCTGGACTGCTCATATTATAATATGGGGCCTATTATACTGTATGGACCAATATATTGGGCTCATTATACTATATGTAGCACTATATGGGGCTCATTATTCTGTATGGAGCAATATATGGGGCTCATTATACTGTATGTAGCACTATATGGGGCTCATTATTCTGTATGGAGCAATATATGGGGCTCATTATACTGTATGTAGCAGTTTATGGGGCTCATTATTCTGTATGGAGCAATATATGGGGCTCATTATACTGTATGGAGCACTATATGGGGCTGATATATGTTGGCATATGCAACAGATTAGGACTTATTATAAGTGAAAGGAGGACTTTATACTAACCAGACAGCAGATGGCGATAGTGTGTAAAGTTATATACTTGCTGTAATGTGGGGAGGGAAGCTCTCAGTGGTTGGTTGTTTTCTTACTTTCGGTTTTGCTTTTCTTCATGAATGTGTTGTCTTCAGTGCACGGACTGTGTGACACTGAATTGTATCTCATGTTTATCCAGTATGAAGTAAATACTGTTTACTCAAGATATCTTGCTGATTGAAGCTTTCCTAAGTACAGCGGTGACTGCAAGACGATGCACTCTGCAACAGGTTATGGGCCCAGGCACCCCAGATAACCCCAGATAACCCCAGGCACCCCAGATAACTCCAGGCAACCCAGGCACCCCAGACACTACAGGTCTGCACTACAAGCTCAGGCAGAAGGATCCTGGTTTATAGCCCAGATAACGGAGCACACAGATAAGCTCTGTAAACAGAAGGAACTAAATCCAGATACAGAGTGACAGAGGAATTCAGCATCCCAGGAGCTGGATATAATTGCAGAGAATTCACAGGACATACAGGAGAATATCTTCAGTACAACTCTCTAAACAAGTAAGACTATATAAAGATGATGAGTAACACAGAACTGAAATTTACAGTAGCTAAACTGAATAGTGAAAATTATCAGTTATGGAAATTCAAAGTAGAGATGTTGTTATCTAAGGATAATCTATGGGAAGTAATTGTTACAGCAAGACCAGATCAAGATAATCAGACATGGGATAAGAAGGATATAAAAGCTAGAGCCACCATTAGCTTATTAGTGGATGATGCTCAATTAATACATATAAGAAATGAAGAAACAGCTAAGGGAATGTGGGATGCATTAAGAAAACTGTATGAAAGACCTAGCTTGAATCACAAGTTATTTTTATTAAGAAAGCTGTACAGTATGAGATTGAGTGCAAATGACGATATGCAGAAGCACATATTCTCAATGATGGAAGTGATATCACAGCTAAGATCTATTGGTGAAGATATTAAAGAAAGTCATGTAGCAGCTATATTGTTGTGCAGTTTACCAGATTCATATACAGCCTTGATAAATGCCCTTGAGACGAGACCAGAAACTGACATTACATTAGATTTTGTGAAAACAAGACTAATAGATGAATATCAGAGAAGAAAAGAACAAAGAAAAGATTCTTCTACTGAAAAGGACAGTGAAAACGCTCTTAAAGCTACAGAATTCCAAAAACCCTATAATAAAGAGACAAGAGAATGCTTCAGATGTAAGAAAAAAGGTCATTTAAAGAATGACTGTACCATATGGAAAGCAGAACAACAAAAATTACAACATAAAAAGCATACAGAGAAAGTAAAAAACACAATTTCCGATTCATGTGAGAATAATTGGAATGGCACATTTAAAGTAACAGACAAGAAATCATCACTTGGTTGGTTTATTGATTCAGGAGCAACGAGTCATATGACAAGTGACAAGAATTTCTTTACTGATCTTGATTTAGATAAGAAAGAAGGCATTTATCTGGCAAATGGAAGCAAAATAACCGCAGAAGGTATCGGACAAGGTATGCTAAATTGTTCAAACAAGTTCGGACAAGATTCAAAGATACTTGTACAAGATGTGTTGCATGTTCCAAAATTGGAAGGCGGATTATTATCTGTGAAATGTTTAACAGCAAAAGGACTTACAGTGAAATTCAAAGACAATGAGTGTGCAATTATTGCAGGAAACAAGGTGATAACCAAAGTCAAGGCAGATGAACAATTATATCATTTTGACACACCAAAGGAACAGATGAAGGTATGTACGCATGATCACAAAAACTGTATTCACATGTGGCATAGACGTCTAGGACATAGACACCCTGACAGTATAAGGGAACTACAGAGAAAAGAATTGACAAAAGATTTAAAGATATCAGATTGCTCAATTACCATAAGATGTGATTGTTGTATAAAATCCAAAGCCACAAGGATATCTATTCCAAAAGAAAGTGAGATGAAAAGCGAAAGACCACTTGATTTGGTGCATACTGACGTATGTGGACCCATGAAAGTGACTACATCAAGAGGCAATAGATACATGTTGACTTTTATAGACGATTACTCAAGATACACAGTCACATACTTAATTAAAAACAAAAGTGAAGTTTTTGATAAACTTGTAGACTATGTAACAAGATCAAGTAACAAATTTCAAAGGAAGCCAATTGTCATCAGAAGTGATAATGGAGGTGAATTTACAGGTCACAGAATAGAAGACTACTTAAGACAAAATGGAATAAAACACCAGAAAACTGTTCCATACACACCTGAACAAAATGGAGTAGCAGAAAGGAAAAACAGAACTCTAACAGAGATGATAAGATGTATGCTGACAGATTCCAAACTACCAGAGAAATATTGGGGTGAGGCAGCAATGACAGCTACTTATCTACAGAACCGACTTTTTTGCAGAAAACTGACGAAAACTCCATATGAATTGTGGCAAGGTATGAAACCAAGTGTCAATCATTTAAAAGTTTTTGGATGTAAAGTTTTCATATTCATTCCAACAGAAAAACGTTCCAAACTTCAAAACAGATCCATGGAAGGAATATTTGTTGGATATAGTGAAAATTGCAAAGGATACAGAATCCTAGATCCCAAAACAGACAGAGTTACGGTGAGTAACAGTGTGACATTCATTGAAGATTTAAATGAAGACATTATGATTTCAGTTGAAACAAAAAATGAGAAAACCAATAATGACACAACTGAAGAAATATCTGATGAGAAAGAAGTAGAAGTTAATGAAGAAGAAAATACTGAAAGTGAAGAATCACAACTACAAACAGACACAGAACCAAGACGTTCAATGAGAGAGAACAAAGGAAAACCACCAAAACGTCTCTCATACAAGACAAGCACAAGAAAAATCTATGAGCCTACTTCTTGGGAGGAAATATCTAAACTTCCAGTAGAAGAAGCTAATAAATGGATAGAAGAAACAGAAACAGTCAATTGTGACACTATCTTCAACAGAAGCAGAATATGTTGCAGCAGCACATGCGAGTCAAGAAGTACTGTGGTTAAGACAATTGTTGACAGAATTAGGACAACCACAGTTGGCACCAACAAACTAAAAGAGGACAATCAAGGATGTATTGTTCTTGCTCAGATGGAAAGAGTCAATCCAAGAACCAAGCATATTGATGTGAAATATCATTTCTTGAGAGATCATCAGGAACAAGGAGTCTTGAAGTTAGAGTACTGTCCTACTGAAGAAATGACAGCAGACATTTTCACGAAGGCGTTGAATGCTGATAAACATCAGAGACTAATAAAAAAGTTGGGTTTGATTGAATAAGTCCTTACTATTGAGAAAGGGTGTTGGCATATGCAACAGATTAGGACTTATTATAAGTGAAAGGAGGACTTTATACTAACCAGACAGCAGATGGCGATAGTGTGTAAAGTTATATACTTGCTGTAATGTGGGGAGGGAAGCTCTCAGTGGTTGGTTGTTTTCTTACTTTCGGTTTTGCTTTTCTTCATGAATGTGTTGTCTTCAGTGCACGGACTGTGTGACACTGAATTGTATCTCATGTTTATCCAGTATGAAGTAAATACTGTTTACTCAAGATATCTTGCTGATTGAAGCTTTCCTAAGTACAGCGGTGACTGCAAGAAGACGCACTCTGCAACAATATATATGTATGGAGCGCTATGTGGTGCCCATAATACTGTATGGAGGACTGCACTGTCCGGTTTCTGAGCTATTGATATCACTCATGTAATGTAAGAAGTGAAATCTTTGGCATTGTACTCTACCTATATTTCCCTGCCGTATCTGTGCATCATGAATCATGGTATGTGTAAAGGGGCCCACTGAGACTCTTTCCCCGGGGCCCACGAAAACCTGGAGGCAGCCCTGTTCTTGAGAAATTAGCTGTGATACTAAAGTTTATTATTCTTGTTCTCCCTGTTTGGTGACATCACTATGCGCATTACTGTGCGGGTAAGACCTCGACATACCGGCCTCCCCTGCGACATCTCCTGCCACCTACTTCCACGGGACATCTGCTGTGATTCATGCTGCAAATGGAGCTTTGCTGTAAATATTCTGCCCTATTTCACAGCAAGAATTCTATATATTGAATAAACAGTTAACTACATAAACAGTTCAGTAACTTTACAAACATTCATACATGTTTCCAAAGTTACTGAATTGTTTATGTAGTTATTTCTGCTCCATAAGCGCTCTACATAAGGCCATGGTATCGCAGCGGATCGGTGGAGTGCCATGGATCAGTGGAGGACCCCAGGTCATCAATATCATTGTAGTGGACAAGCCGTAACCAGCAGATGAAGCTCTATAAAAAAAAAAAAAACAAGCAGGGAATGCTATGAGCGCCTCGTCTGTACAATTATGCATGTAGCTCTGAAAATTAATTAAAAAAATACAATGAAGCAGCATCATGCCTTCAGGGTGTGAGGACAGTCCTCCAAATCTACTGGCTCATGGATAATAATGTATTAAAGAAAAAGAGGTTGCACTCTGTACATAGTAAAAAAAAGTTTATTCCATGTCCAAGGTATATAACATTTCGGCAAAGTGTGAAAATGATGAAATGTTACGTACTTTGTACATGGAGTAAAATGTTTCACTTATCTTTTGCTATGTACAGAGTGCGACCTCTGAAAAGTAATAGATCTATTATGCACAAAACGTTACCGTAATATATTTTTTGGGGATGTTAACGGGTAAAAATTGCAAAATGATTGCAAAAAGCAAACAACATTGCAAATTACTACATATTACATATTCTTTCTGTTCTCGGGAACGTTGAGCATGGTGACGATTTTTAATATGTAGTGAATGGCTTTGGTTATCAGTCACCTCTGCAGGGGGCGGTTTACTAGGCACGGGGCACACGCTGGATCTGGCCAGATTCACTGCCCGTGCGCTTCTGCTATGGCTTCTCCTATGGTTCAGTGCAAAGCTGCCTCTGCTAAACAGAAATGGGAAGCATGCAGTCCGGGCCAGTGGCTGGGCCATAAATCTTCAGGAGTGCGCCACTTTCCATCAAACAGATGGGGTGCAACCGCATATTCATTACTGTAAATGAGCGGCCCCACGTGACCACTCATACAGTAGAAGGTGCGGCCAGGACAGGAAGCAGCGCCAGCCAGCGAGGGAGCCATGTGAGTATTTTAAGAACAGCGGGCGGGCGCACAGGGGGTGGGGACATGGATCTTGATTTTACACACGATTATTCATATCTTCTCTACAGCAAACGCTGCTGCAGAGAAGATATGAATGGCGGCTTCAGCACCAGATGCAGGAGACAGCGCTAAACTTTAGCGCTGTCTCCTGCACGGTGCGTGTGGTACCCAGTGGGCACACGGACGGCACACGTGTGCCGCACGTGTGCCACACTGATGTGCCACAGAAACGCACGGGCAGACGGACACGGATAATTCCGGTACCGATTTTTCCGGTACCGGAATTATCTGCACGTGTGGGACTGCCCTAATATTTGGGAGAGGAGCACAGGTGCATGTTTAGTGCAGCAGTAGACAGACAGGGGAGGTAATGTGCTTGGTGTAGGACTGTGGACATTGAGCAGAGGGAGGAACACACGGTCAGAGCTTTCATGACTGTTGCCATGCCAAAATACCATCTATATGCAGCTGTAGCCTTTTTTTTTTACAAGTGTTCATTGTAGAGAATGCGACAAAGCAAAGCCGGAGGGGGGCGACAGATGGACTAAAAAAATCACTGTGGTCCGATATATAAAGGGATCAAAAATTCTGCTTCTGCAACACTTCATACCCCTTTTTATAGATTTACCTGCATGTATCTGAGCACGTTTGCCATCTGACGTTCGTCTACTGTACTGCAGTCATCTGCACGGAGTTAACCCTTCTCTGACTCAATCTTTATAATATCAGACTGTATTAAAATATTACAAAAAAACTAATAATGGCCCCAAAATAATACTACCGGGACTTCCATATATAACCTATAGAGAAATGAAGCTGAATCTAAATTAAAAAAAATCTTTATTAAAGACAAACAAAATATATAAAAAGGGGGAACACACATGCCTACATTGCTCAGAAAGATAGAAAACAACCTTTCCCACATAGACCTCAACCAACAAGGGGTTAAGGGCCTAGATATGAATCAAGTGTAATGGAAATAGACCTTAATTAAGATGGACCTAGTCCTATAAAATATATACACACTAATTAATTACTAAAATAGTAAAATACAGTATAAAAATTGTGACCATATAATATGTAGTACATGCCATGCAGGAGATATGGATTATACAATTCCAACAATTATATTGCACTGACAAGCAAATACACTGGAGATATTAATAAAATACAAACCACATAGCAAAGTGCATACAGTATATAAAGAAATAACAAGGTGCTAGCTACAGAAAAATGCCCAATAGTGATAAGGTGTTATCTGAGCATGCTCGAATCCCCGCTGTTGGTCAGCCTGAACACATGCAGGGATTGCCAAACAAACAAGAAGTCCTGGCATGTGTGTGCTGTGGCTGTTGAACAGCGGCGAGACATGCAGCCGCGGGGACTTGAACATATTATTCGAGCACGCAGAAGACACTCGATTAGGACCCGAGCATGCTCACATAACATTTTATCCCAGCACGTTCACTCATCACTAATGCCCAATATATCACATAAAGTACAATGCAGTAAAGGGCTCCATAATCAGAGTCACCGTGGATATAAATTATATCAGCCACCATGGTAAATATTCAACCATAAATCAAACTCATGAATAAAGTGCAGTGCAACAAAAAGTGAGGTGCACAGAGCAGTACAGAGGTTTATTAATGGCACAATAGTCAAGCACTTTAGTATAGTGTTACCATGGCATTAGAGTGATGAAGCATGGCAAGTACACAAAAGGAAAGTAAAAAATTACAACCTAAGTAAGTAGCCAAGGCCCCAACGCGCGTTTCGCATCTAGCTTCTTCCTGCGAGATTAGTATCTACTATATAATTGTCTAAGGGTCACTTCCGTCTGTCTGTCTGTCCCGGATATTCATTGGTCATGGCCAGCCAGTGGGCGTACACAAAAGGGCAGGGGAGGCCAGGAAGTATGCAGAGCCGGCCAGAAGCGCTGCAAAGGGGGCGGAGTTGCCATGAGGAGGGCGGAGGCAGCCAGGACCATGGACGCTGTTGGGCCTACCACGCTAAAAAGCCGGGGACTAAATTACCGGCCGCGGCTCGCGGCCAGCCAGTACAGGCCTTGCCAGAAGTACTGCAAAGGAGGCGGAGTCGCCGTGAGGAAGGCGGAGCCGGCTGGGATCATAGGTGCTGTTGGGCCTACCGCCGCCAAAAGCCGGGGACTAAATTTGCGGCCACAGTCAATGATGACGGCCGTGGTTATTGATGACGGCTGCGACAGCAGCAAACAGCGCAGCACATGCGGCGGTGACAGCTGCGGATGGAAGTACGCGGCTGTGAAATATACTATGTGGCTGTGCTATATACTACATGGCTGTGCTATATACTACGTGGCTGTGCTATATACTACATGGAGTGTGCTATATTCTACGTGGCTGTGCTATATACTACATGGAGTGTGCTATATACTACATGGCTGTGCTATATACTACGTGGCTGTGCTATATACTACGTGGCTGTGCTATATTCTACGTGGCTGTGCTATATACTACGTGGCTGTGCTATATACTACGTGGCTGTGCTATATACTACGTGGCTGTGCTATATACTACATGGCTGTGCAATATACTACGCTGCTGTGCTATATACTATGTGGACATACATATTCTAGAATATCCGATGCGTTAGAATCAGGCCACCATCTAGTCAATATATATAATCCCCCAGAAATTATATAAACCTCCTAAACTTTTATATATTCAATGTTTACCTTCTATATCATTTCGGATTTGTTAGTTACTTGTAGAGTGGCTCTCTTCGCTTGCAGCTGTTCACATTTGTCTTTCTGTGTGGAAACGACGCTCAGTCTTTTGATACTTGTAGTACACGCCTTCTGACCGAGCACTCCACCCATCAGCCTATGGCGGATTTAAATAGAGCTTGATCCATTCAATGGAAGGAGAAGTATCATGCCAGGTCAGGGTCCCAACAAAGGGGTACGCCTTTTCCCTGGCTGTTGGGCTCACATGAATTGGCCAATTTATGCATTAGGTATCTTAATTTTTTATCTTACTAATGCAATTCCAGTTTTATATATTTAATGTTTGCATACTATAGCGTTACAGAGTGCAGCTTTCATTTGTCAGTTACCAAAAATTACATTATATACAACTCTATGTGGATCTAAGTTTGGTTCAGTAGAACATAAGGAGGCCCAGACATTGCCACCATAACGTTCCCGCAGGATGACCATATGAGACTGGCCTTATGGTCAAATAATATGATGTAGGATCACTTGGTTGTTGGGAAATGAATGTGACCTTCCAGGCACATGGCTATTAATTAGTTATGGCTGATCACAAACAAATGACTTATATTGATTTTCTTACTTTACAAGCCCGATCAGACAGTACGGGTCCTAGAACTGTAGCGCAGATTGGGCGGCCAGCTGCTGCAAACCATCTACTAAGTGGGAACCATTCCATCGATTAAACCAGCTGAGAATAGATTGTGGCCGCATCCTCGCTGGGAAGCTCGCATGGTGTCACAATGACTCAGCCGTAAGCTCCTTAGAGCGTTTTGGAAAATTACACTGACAATATGTTTAGTCCCACCACATTTAATGCTGACCTAATTCCTACTCGGATACCTCCTGGACGCTAATAGAAGCATTTACACCAAGCGGAATTGACTCGTTCGTGTAGTGCTTGATTATTCCATGTCCGTAGTAGCAAATATACCCACAATATATACCGTGGCATTATACCTGGTGACATGGCCGAACCTGTTCTGTGCTGGTCAGAGATTGCTTATAAGAAGAAACTCCGTGTGCACTGCTATAGACCGGTGCAGAGACTAGGTACCCAAACCATAAAGTGCAATATGAAAAAAGTCTCGCACTCAACTTTAGCATATTTTGTAGATTTATTACTAGAGGTAGCACTGGAAACGTTTCAGCCCCACAGTGGGCTTTCATCAGTCACTACAATGTTAAAGAAAAATGCAATACAATGCGGTACATAAACAAAACATGAAAGAAACAAAAGTATATACAAAATTGTCATAAACAATCAATTAGAGCCAAAGTATTTATAGATTCATATTATAGTGGTGGTATCGCAGTGAAGTCGTGCTTAATAGCCTCGCTAGGTATATTGTTAGAGTAGCTATCAGAGAATCATTGATTATAATGGCGTCCATAGTTGTAGTTGGGATTGTGTGTAACCAACCTTGGCCAAGAAACACTGACATGTTGGCACCCCTGGCAGGCAGCATCGGAGACTTTTCCCCTCTAGACTTTCCCTAGCTGCTCTGAAGGTCATTTCTTGCCATCATCATTTTTCCTTAAAGTCTTTCATATTGGGGCATGTATATGGGGGCAGAGGTTGCGACCCAAATGGCACTTTTGCATTCTAGAAGGTGACTTTAACTATTACTGACACTAAGTGGCCATGTTAAGATCTTTTTCTTGAAGCCCAAGATCTTCCAGGGAAACCTTTAGGCTGCCGTCACACTAGCAGTAATTGGTCAGTATTTTACATCAGTATTTGTAAGCCAAAACCAGGAGTGGGTGATAAATACAGAAGTGGTGCATATGTTTCTATTATACTTTTTCTTCTGATTGTTCCACTCCTGGTTTTGGCTACAAATACTGAGGTGAAATACTGACCAAATACTGCTAGTGTGACGGCAGCCTTACTTTGAGAGTATTTTCGAGTGCCTAAAATGGTGGTTTTTATCAAACACCAGAACAGAAGAGTCCAAAAATAGTCTTTATGTGATATGCAATGAGTAATGTCTACGCTGTTTTGACACTGCAGGAAGAAGCTGACGCTGATAAAGGAGATGCTTGCTGGTTGTGGCGCAGGAACATGTCAAGTAATAGTCACTACGCCGATGGAGATGCTAAAAATCCAGCTCCAGGATGCAGGAAGACTGGGTAAGAATTGTGCTGTCATTGGAAAGACCAGGAATAGGCACCGGAAGGCTAGGTGAGTGGCCTCCGTGTGCTGCCGTACCATGTTTAACTGGGTGGTTCTAGGAGGGAATGCTCCTGTAATACGATGTTGTGTATTATCGTATTTTTTGTCTGTATGATATCTGATGTCCGTGTGCCAAATGGATCACACATGGACAGCAACGTAGATCAATACAAGCGAATGGGATAGTTCATATCAATGCCATACAAGAGGGCTGATGATCCGTGTGTATAAAACCTGGTGGAGAGTGACATGCCTGGCATGACAATGTTAGGAGACTTATAGGCCATGCAATATGGGAAATTAAATATACAATGGAGAGGACTCAAACTCTAGCGCCACCTACTGGAAGTAGCAATCCTAAAAGTCAATATTGACCCTTGCCACATGACTTAGGATAAAAGCCAAACCACAGTCTCAATTTGCAGACACGTGTTTCGGGTTGTTGCCCCTCCTGAGTGCAAAGCTTGTCACACTTTGCTGATATACAGTTCCCACCCATTTGCTGATATTTAGATCTGGAGCCTCTTCATTATCAACATTCCCACTTCCCAATATGTCTGTCAAATGCTGAATGGGTTTGGACAGCTATCCATTATAGGTGATGTTTTACACATATATACGTTAACCCGTAGAACATTTTACTTTTATAGCTGCCCAGAAAAAGCTCATGGCCGGTCAGGCCGGACTGAACGGTGCAGCGGTGGAGACCAGCTCAGCGCGACCCACTGCCATGGCAATTTCCAGGGAGCTTCTGAAAAGCAAAGGCATCGCCGGACTGTACAAAGGCTTGGGAGCCACTATCCTAAGGTGACTACAGCCAGAGTATACGTGAAAACACAAACTAATGTCTGCAGGGTCACCTTCTGCAAGGTCTTTATAGTCTCTGATGGTGAGGATGTAACTTTAGGGGACAGGGAGCAGCGTACAGAACACCACTAACATCTGATCTTTGGGTTCCAGGGATGTTCCCTTCTCAATTATTTATTTCCCTCTGTTCGCCAACTTGAACAAACTGGGTCAGAAGACGCCGGATGAGAAGTCTCCGTTCTTTGTATCGTTCCTTGCGGGCTGTGCAGCAGGGAGCACCGCCGCGGTGGCTGTGAACCCTTGTGATGGTAGGTCTCACACATGGAAGAGTGTGAAAATACAAGGAAAAACATCAAACGTGCAATACGTTGTGTATTATGTATCATTATGTGTAGGGGACCACAACTTTTTGGGGCGCAGCAGCCATTTATAGTAAAATACATCCAGATCCATGTTGTCCTACTATTTAATTACCGCTAGGGACACACAACCGTATTAAAAAATTGGTCTGATTTTCATCCAGAAAATTGGGATGATTTTATTTCTCACTTGTCATTCCGTATACAGTCCGTTTTTCTTCGCATTTTTTTATTGGACAGCACTCGGACTAATGTTTTTCAATGGGGCAGTGCTGATGACTGATTTTTTTTTTCCTTGACAAAATCTGTGAAAAAAAATTCTAGCATGAATGATTTTCCTCCGAAATCACATGGGTGCAAGAAAAAAAAAAATCGGATGGCCTAAGGAGCCACAGTAAAGCATCTGATATATACAGATACATTGTAATTCTGTAACATGGGAAACTGTAAATGTTCTGGTAAATGATTAATAATTATTTGTAACTTTTTTTTATTATAATAATATTAATAATAATTAGCTGCTGAGCTAAAAAAACGGATTGTATACAGATGACAAGTGAGAAATAAAATCATCCCACCATTATGAATGAAAATCCTACTAATTTGTTTTAAACACCAATTTGACCCCAGACTAATAAATAATAATTGGAATTATGAATATGAACCACGATTCAGGGACCAGCCATGGAGAGCCATGAAGCCAAGTCCATGAAGTCCACACCCCCGCGAGAAACACTATAAAAGATAGAATTTGATAAAAAGGCCCATATTTCAGGAACCAAATGGCAGATTAAAAAAAAAAACATTCAGTGGAGCAGCAGGAATAATAACGGGCCACTATTGGGGCAGAGCGTTCCGCAGCACTATTTGCCAATAAAATCACTGAATATGGATATTTCCCCAGTTAGTTTTTATCTCAATGTATCCCATCTAGAAATACAATATTGTTATTCTTTTAGTTCTATGTACACGGATTCTAAATTATGTTGTCACTTTGCTAAAGCTGCATTTTCTTATATTTTTGTTTTCCAGTGATAAAAACAAGATTGCAGTCACTACAGAGGGGTGTAAATGAGGATACATACTCAGGAATTATAGACTGTGCCAGGTAATGGAGGAGGATTGCTGTGACTATAGACTGCATGGCCAGAAAGGCGCAAGCAAGTACACTTGTATAGAGTGACCCGCTATAGGATGTATGTCGCATATATCACCGACGTTCCCGGCTCAATCCTAACAGCGCATAGTGCGTGCACTGGGGTGATTTATAAGTCTGCAGTCATATAGCAGACTTTTCGTTTAGACCGGACAATCCCTTTAAAAAGCCGAGCACTGAGCTTGGCTGGTCTTTGGCACTGCTCCGGTTCCCAAGATTGGTGGGGATATCGCGATCAGACCGCCAGTGATCGGGAAGTTATCTCCTATCGTAATAATAGGGGATAACTTAGAAATTGGAGAATATCCATTTAAGCAATAGGTATCAGTCAGGCTAGGGTCACACAACTGTATTTTCTCTCATACCAAAAAATTGGTCCAATTATGCTAATCACACTCTGATCAGAGTGTGCTGAGAGTGTGCTGAGAGTGTGCTGAGAGTGTGCTGAGAGTGTGCTGAGAGTGTGAAGAGACTGTGCTGAGAGTGTGAAGAGAGTGTGCTGAGAGTGTGCTGAGAGTGTGAAGAGAGTGTGCTGAGAGTGTGAATAGAGTGTGCTGAGAGTGTGCTGAGAGTGTGCTGAGAGTGTTAAGAGAGTGTGCTGAGAGTGTGAAGAGAGTGTGCTGAGAGTGTGCTGAGAGTGTGCTGAGAGTGTGCTGAGAGTGTGAAGAGACTGTGCTGAGAGTGTGCTGAGAGTGTGCTGAGAGTGTGCTGAGAGTGTGCTGAGAGTGTGCTGAGAGTGTGAAGAGACTGTGCTGAGAGTGTGAAGAGAGTGTGCTGAGAGTGTGCTGAGAGTGTGAAGAGAGTGTGCTGAGAGTGTGAATAGAGTGTGCTGAGAGTGTGCTGAGAGTGTGCTGAGAGTGTTAAGAGAGTGTGCTGAGAGTGTGAAGAGAGTGTGCTGAGAGTGTGCTGAGAGTGTGCTGAGAGTGTGAAGAGAGTGTGCTGAGAGTGTGCTGAGAGTGTGCTGAGAGTGTTAAGAGAGTGTGCTGAGAGTGTGCTGAGAGTGTGCTGAGAGTGTGCTGAGAGTGTGCTGAGAGTGTGAAGAGACTGTGCTGAGAGTGTGAAGAGAGTGTGCTGAGAGTGTGCTGAGAGTGTGCTGAGAGTGTGCTGAGAGTGTGAAGAGAGTGTGCTGAGAGTGTGCTGAGAGTGTGCTGAGAGTGTGAAGAGACTGTGCTGAGAGTGTGAAGAGAGTGTGCTGAGAGTGTGCTGAGAGTGTGAAGAGAGTGTGCTGAGAGTGTGCTGAGAGTGTGCTGAGAGTGTGAAGAGAGTGTGCTGAGAGTGTGAAGAGAGTGTGCTGAGAGTGTGCTGAGAGTGTGCTGAGAGTGTGAAGAGAGTGTGCTGAGAGTGTGAAGAGAGTGTGCTGAGAGTGTGCTGAGAGTGTGAAGAGAGTGTGCTGAGAGTGTGAAGAGACTGTGCTGAGAGTGTGAAGAGAGTGTGCTGAGAGTGTGAAGAGAGTGTGCTGAGAGTGTGCTGAGAGTGTGCTGAGAGTGTGAAGAGAGTGTGCTGAGAGTGTGCTGAGAGTGTGCTGAGAGTGTGCTGAGAGTGTGAAGAGAGTGTGCTGAGAGTGTGCTGAGAGTGTGCTGAGAGTGTGCTGAGAGTGTGATGAGAGTGTGATCAGAGTATCTCAGATGAGAAAATGTAAACCCTTTTCCTCCATGTTTTCCATCCTGTGAGTCCTTGAAAATCAGACCGCACTGGGACGTCATCCAAGTGTGGCCAATTTTTTTCCATGGAGTTATTGATTCCTATGGCTAAGTGTGATCTGAGTATTGGATGCAAATCAAGCATGCTACAATTTTTTCCAGAGATAAACTCTGTCCAAGGAAAAAAAAAATCGGACATGTGCACAGCCCCATAGAATAACATTTGTCAGTTCGCACTTGGACCAAACATACGGTCGTCTGCACCTGCCCTAAAACTTAATAATCAGTTCCTTTAGCAGAACCTTATTATAGTTGAAGGTACATGAAAAGTATCTGTATTTATCAGGTGTATCAAAGTAAAAAAGGTTATCTGGGTTCCTGGGCAATTCCCCCTATTGTCTGCCCCTTAATCAAAGCCTCTAAATACGACCATGGCATCTAATCCACTTCATTACGAGGCACCAAAACGTTTTCATACAAGAGCCACAAAAAATCCCTGATGCCCGGCACAGCTTTTTTCCCAAAATTAATTGAAAGAAAAAAAAAGTTAACATCAACATGCCAGAATTAAATTGCTATATTTACTGTGTTTCATATTTTTTATTTCTAGGAAGATCTGGAGGAGCGAGGGTCCGGCTGCGTTCCTGAAGGGGGCATATTGCAGAGCTTTGGTCATTGCTCCGCTCTTTGGAATTGCACAAGTCATTTATTTTATAGGAATCGGTGAATTTATTCTGAGCTTTTTACCCTCCAGGCGTGATTAATGACCGCCATCACATAATCCCCCCTTTGCTAGCGCCCTCCATTTGGCTCTTCTGGCCATTTCCTTAAATGGATTCTTCCTGCCCGTACCGATTTATTGGTCACGGATTTAAACACTGGAAGAACACCTTTTACCGGCGCTGTGGTATGGTCCAAAAGTGTTGAGGTTACTTGCAAAACCTTTCAGCAACTTTCCAGGCTTTCCGTACTTGAAGGCATGAAACAATCACAACGAAATGGGCAACATGGTAACACTTCAAAGATAACTCACGACACGCTCGGACAGATTGTGAAGGTTTTGTTTTGAAAAACAAAAAAAATCACATTTTTGTGTTTGCTCAGCTGCCTGGACCTGCGGCACACTGGTCTCACGGCCATTTTTACCTTTTAAATTCTAGAATGTGCATTTATTGGTAATATTGAATGTCTGAACGTCACAGGAGCATTCGAGGTCCTTACGAATTAATTCAATATCATTTTTTTAGAATTACGGAATATCTGGAAGATTTATATCTGCCTGTTCAGGATACATAATCCCCACTTTAAGGCTATGTGCACGCGGAGTCTTTTTTTCTGCTCCAAAAAACTCATTGAAAAATTCTGTGTGCACATAGAATAAGGGCAGTTTTTATGTTGGTTTTTCAATTTTTTTTTAGGCAATGCCAAAAGTGTATTGGTAATGGTAAGAAAAATGATACGTCTCCTTCCTCCTGGATCCACTGCATCGAAACTGAATCAAAAACTACAGTGGTATATTTTTTTTTATTATTATTTTTTAAAATCCACCCTAAGGCAGATTTAGGGTATGTGCACACGTTTCGGATTCGTGTGCGTATTTTTCCGCGCAGAATCAGAAAAATCCGCAGATAAAACTCCCTGCGTTTTACCTGGAGTTTACCTGCGGATTTACCACGTTTTTTGTGCGGTTTTACACCTGCGGATTCTTATTAAGGAATAGGTGTAAAACGCTGCGGAATCCGCACAAAGAATTGACATGCTGCGGAAAATAAACCGCAGCAAATCTGCGCGGAATTTTCCGCAGCATGTGCACAGCGGATTTGGTTTTCTATAGCTTTACACGCTACTGTAAAACGCATGGAAAACAGCGTCAAATCCGCAACGTGTGCACAGACCCTTACACATCCAACGTTCACGGTCCAAGTACGGATCACAATGTCCGGACCGTGGGTTTACAGACCCAAACGTTAGTGTCAATGAGTCTGCGTAGTTCGGGTCAGGACGACCCTTGGACAATGCGGACATGACAGTCTGTACTCCGACATGTAAAACCGGACTAAGATTGTTGCTGTTCTTTTTACCAAAATCTGATAATCACCCGCACATTATCGTATGTGTAGCACCCGGACTTGTCTTGTCCAATGACTGATCACATATATCTAATTTACAGTGTATAATATATAAGGATGTCCTAAGGATTTGTCCCAGTGCGATCTGATATTTTGACGGATCTCACTGACCGAAGCCAGAGGGAAGCAATACCCTGCACTCACTACTAGGCCGGGGTCACACGTGCGAGAAACTTGCACGTGTCTCGCGTCTCAATACCCGTCACTGCCGCCGGCACTTGGCCCGGAGCGTTCAGCTCCATAGAAATACATGCAGCCGCACGCCCCTGGTCCACTGTAAATTATAGCACAGCTGTCAGCCGTACCTTGTAACCTCTTCTTGGGTGACTTACCCACTATTTTTTTTAATCTTTCTTTAAAAGGGAATCTATTTTAAAAAAAATTAAAAAAGAAAAACAGTATTTATGAACTGCCATCGTGTTAGCGTGCAAGTAAATGCCATTTTAACCCCTTCATGGCCTTGTGATGTATAGGATCTTTTTTTTATTATTTAAGTGATGAAAAAAAATTCTGAAATTTGCAATATTTTTTTTTTGGCTTATGTCACCATTTTCCCAGACCTGTAGAGTTTCCATTATTTCGGGATCTGGGGCTGGCTGAGGGCTTATTTTTTGCGGTTTGAGCTGACGTTTTTATTGATACCATTTTGGGGTAGATACAATGTCTTGATCGCCTCTTATTCTAATGTTGCTGCGCCCCCCAAAAATTTAATTCTGGCGTTTTGATTTTGTTTTTCTCATTACACCGTTTACCAATCGGATTAATTGTTTTTATATTTTGATAAATCGTATATTTCCGAGCCCAGAGATAACAAATATGTGTAATTTTTTTTAACTATTTTATTTTTAATGGGGCAAAAAAGGGGGGTGATTTGAACTTTTGTGGGTGGGGTTCCCCAATATTTTTAAACTTTTTCTCCTCACTTTTTACTTTATTTAACAGTCCCTGCAGGAGACTTGTAGCTGTGATTGTCCGATTGCTTGTGCTGTATATCGCAGTGTCAGAAATGACGATCTCCTATGAACACTGGCCCCGGCCGGCATTCACAGATGTACAGGGGTCATCAACAGACCCCCGGCTGTCATGACAATCCATTGACGCCCCCCCCCCCCCAATCACGTGACAGGGGCGCCGATGAGTGGGTTTAATGACAAGTTTCCGGGCTGGGGGTGTGTTAATTCCAGCTGTCAGCGATTGACAGCTGGATTTAACAGGTTAACAGCCTCGGGTGGAGCTATGCTCACAACCCAATGCACCACTCCGATGTCTGGAAGCGAGCGGCTGCAGGGAAAATATAACATCATTCTCCCTGTAGCTAAACCCCCAGTTAAACAAAAGCATATGCTTAAAATGGTTTTTGCCAGCAAGTTAATGCTATGACTGTATATATATATATATATACATATATATATATATATATACACACACACACACACACACTGCCCAATATTGTGAAAATCAATTATTCTTGGATAACTGAAAGTTTACCAACTTTACCATACATTAGTTTTTAGATTTACAATTTTCAAAACCTCTGTTTCCTATGTGTGAGCAGAGCCACTTTTCTTTACATTTAGAGGTTGAAAAACTGTGACCTATTACTTCTTACTGCTGAGGGTTTGCTGCAATTGTTAGTGATGCTATGTGAGATAAATGAACCAGCAGCACAAACCTCTCTCCTGTCCTGACGGGTGGCTACAATTCTAAGTCTTCAGAGCCACCAGATCTTGCAATCCAGCACTTTAAAAAAAGAAAAATTCTTCTTTATTAGAAAACATTGAGGTTTTTTTTTAAACAAAATGCATGAATGGATGAATTATTATAACAACCCTTTTAATCATGGAATAGGCCATGATTAAAAACAAGATGGTTTGAAACGTGTAGGTAGAGTCCACGGTATTATGCAGCCATTTGTTTTTCACTCTTATGTAATTTTTTTTTTCTAATAAAATGAATATTTTAAGGAAGTGCTGGACCGTGTGATCTCGTGGATCGGAAGACTTAGATCCGTGCCACCTACTGATCGGCAGGCTCTTTGCACTTCGTCTATAGGGGACGCACACCAGATTTCATGGAGCAGTGAGACACATTTTAGTCTCCTTGATATTTTGGGTTGGCCACAGTGTCTCAGCCGTAGAGCGCAAACACAAAGTTTCGGAACTCATTAGATTAGGTTCAGTTTTCGGAATAGTTGACTCCCCTGTGTGTAGACACTTGGGAATGGCAGGATCCAGGACCACAGTAGTTTTCAGCAGGGGCGTAACTACAACAGGTGCAGGGGTTGCAATCGCACCCGGGCCCTGGAGCCTAGGGGGCCCTAAAAGTCCCATTTTCCTATAGAAAAAGACTATTGCTATTAAAATTGTTAAATATTCGGGGCCCCTGTTGGCGCTTCCGCATCGGGGCCTATAAGTTTCAAGTCACGCCACTGGTTTTCAGGCAGGGATTGAGCAACGTGTTGCAGTTCCATTTGGCTTCTGTAATGTTTATTTGCTGTAGCGTTTTTAGATGTCACTTTAATGTACATTATGTAAGTTATAGAGTCAGCCATGTGTATATTAGATTGTGCCCCAGACTGTAGATGGTTCACTAATATTACAAAATTTCACAAAATGTTTCTTTATGCTGTAGATGTGAGACGGTGCTTTATGGTGGTTACAGAAAAACCTAAAAGATTTTATCAACTTAGACAAAGGCCTTAAAGATTAATACTGCCCATTCATAAATGTGAGTCCTTCATCTTTTAGCAATGGAAATATACAAGTAATACACCTGTAGTAAAGCCCCCCACCCAGTCAATAAAGCAGATCTAAAAGGCCTTAAGAATTTTTTTGAGCAGATCAGCTCTTAAGGACCCAATGATATTTTATTGTAAGATTTGGTCTAAAGAGTAACGTGTCTCCTTGTGGGAAGTAACAAGCCAGGCCTGGCCTGTCAGAGTGAGGAGACTTATAAGCCACGCATGCTCCTCTAGGAAATTAAATAATCAAATTACCTCTTCAGAGAGGACTAGGAGTAATAATTCTACCTAGAAATGCGTCTCTATCTACTACTATATGATATATTTTCTCAAAGTACTGAAAATCGATTCCTATTATTGGAGTGGGAGCTGACCTGCAGCACTCGGCAGCAGTCACTACATAGTGTGATGGAGACTTTTACAGCCGTCTGCTGATGGAGGTGATAACAGTTGATCAGTGGGGTTCCTATATCTTGCATCCCTCACCCATCAACTGTTATCACATTCAGCAGCAGCTGGATATAAAGGTCTCCATCACGCTATGTAGTGACCGCTGCCGGGTGCTGCAGATCAGCTCCTACTCCAGCAGTAGTTGATCTCCTGGAATATCTGATACTAATGACCAATGAAAGGATAAGCTATCAATATCATAGTGGTGTAAACACTAAAATATTAAAAAAAAGAGCGCCTCCTGCTCAGGGTGACCCAATACCTCCATGGATTACAAAGACAGTCAATTGATTTCAGTAGAAACTTTGCAATGCTTAGTTTTTTGTTGTTGTGGTGCTGCGGAGAAATTCAACACTTGCAGCAGGTTTCCACCATAGATGATCACTGTGGGTCCAAATTGTTGGACTCTTCTAAGGATAGGTTCACATGAAAAAAAATGTAAATGGTATCCTGGCTGTTAAAGTCATAAATCTAAAGCTTGAATGAACAAATCATTTACTAGATATGAGGACCTTGCAATATAATCATGTGTATACCCGTAATGTCAGCAATGCCAAGTGCTGCCCCCTAGAGGAGATCACATAGCACAGTATGTTAGATTGTTGGCGGCAGTGTAGACTAATGTGTATAGATGCTTGCCATTACTTATATATATATATATATATATATATTGACCTATATACTGACAATGATGTCACCTCCTGGTTACCTTTTTTATACAGGTAAAGCCTTATAATGTCCCATAATATCTGCAGGTAACTAAACCTAGGAATCATGGCACATCACAAACCCAACTGTTCTTACAATCAATGACAACGCTTCATTTTATATGGACAGCCCACTGCTGTCAATCAGTAATGTGTAATACCTAATTACCCCTCTGGGGGTGCCATAAGAAAACCCAACACTTGTCGCTTGGTTCCTCTAAAGGTCCCATCAGAATGCCGTGGGTCCTGCCTGCAAAAAAAGGTCCAAAGTAAAAAAAAAAAAACACTATTATGTTAAAAAAAAAATAAGATCATGCTGCTAAATAGTAGACGGGTTAAAGAGGATTCTTATCTGTAAAGTAAAAAAATATATATTAATAGTATTTATATATTCACTTCTCATAAATTCACTATCTGCTCAATTTCTCATCACAGGCTATTTCTATGATCACAAACATATGTTTTTACTACTTAGAAAAACTACAAAATTCAGGAATAAAATTATTATCATTTTCTGTCCTTCAGCTCCTATGCTGGTCCATGCATCTCCATAGTAACAGACTACAATCCCTGCGATCAGTGTCATCCTGCATTCTTCCTTCCTTCCATCTTTATTTCTCTGTTGCATATATTTGGTTAGTTAGGAAGTAGTGGTGGGGGAGAGGGAATAAAAGTGAGTGTGACTGCAAGACCTGACTACACAATTTAGCTGTTGTCTGTTACCACGGAGACCCATAGATCAGTATCTGACCTGTAGACACAAACTTTTCATCATTGCTTTCATTTTAGATGTATAGTTTATTCTCCTACCCCAATTAGCAGCCAGGCCTAAAAAGGACCAAAGTCACATGCTGACCCTGAATTGTGTGTTGTAGTGATAGATTAGTGCAATGCTGCTTGATAGCGACCACTAGTTATGTGCCGCAAGGTCTTGGAAGCCGCTTATTCTGCAGATCACTACTTATTTGAGCCTTATGCTTTTAAATGCACTATAGCATTGCTGAAATGGACCCAACATCACCCATTGTTTTTTCCTTTTGTGAATTTTCTATATTTGTGTTGTTATTTGCTTTGTTTGTTGTCTTTGTTGTGAATCAGTTGCGTCTCATTAGTGACTATTACCGGGCGAGTACCGATACACCCCGGCCCACACTTCCTATACACCCCGGCCCACACTTCCTATACACCCCGGCCCGCACTTCCTTTATACCCCAGCCCGCACTTCCTTTACACCTCGGCCCGCACTTCCTTTATACCCCAGCCCGCACTTCCTTTACACCCCGGCCCGCACTTCCTTTATACCCCAGCCCGCACTTCCCTGATACCTGGGCCCACACTTACTTTACACCCGGCCCGCATTTACTCTACACCCGGCTCGCACTTACTCTACACCCCGGCCCACACTTACTCTACACCCCGGCCCACACTTACTCTACACCCTGGCCCACACTTACTCTACACCTGGCCTGCACTTACTCTACACCCGGCCCGCACTTACTCTACACCCCGGCCCACACTTACTCTACACCCTGGTCCACACTTACTCTACACCTCGGCCCACACTTACTCTACACCTCGGCCCACACTTACTCTACACCTCGGCCCACACTTACTCTACACCTCGGCCCACACTTACTCTACACCCTGGTCCGCACTTACTCTACACCCCAGCCCACACTTACTCTACACCCTGGTCCACACTTACTCTACACCCTGGCCCACACTTACTCTACACCCTGGTCCGCACTTACTCTACACCCCAGCCCACACTTACTCTACACCCTGGTCCGCACTTACTCTACACCCCAGCCCACACTTACTCTACACCCTGGTCCACACTTACTCTACACCCTGGCCCACACTTACTCTACACCCTGGTCCGCACTTACTCTACACCCCAGCCCACACTTACTCTACACCCTGGTCCGCACTTACTCTACACCCCAGCCCACACTTACTCTACACCCTGGTCCGCACTTACTCTACACCCCAGCCCACACTTACTCTACACCCTGGCCCACACTTACTCTACACCCTGGTCCGCACTTACTCTACACCCCAGCCCACACTTACTCTACACCCTGGTCCGCACTTACTCTACACCCCAGCCCACACTTACTCTACACCCTGGTCCGCACTTACTCTACACCCCAGCCCACACTTACTCTACACCCTGGTCCGCACTTACTCTACACCCCAGCCCACACTTACTCTACACCCTGGCCCACACTTACTCTACACCCCAGCCCACACTTACTCTACACCCCGGCCCACACTTACTCTACACCCTGGTCTGCACTTACTCTACACCCCAGCCCACACTTACTCTACACCCTGGCCCACACTTACTCTACACCCTGGTCCGCACTTACTCTACACCCCAGCCCACACTTACTCTACACCCTGGTCCGCACTTACTCTACACCCCGGCCCACACTTACTCTACACCCTGGTCCGCACTTACTCTACACCCCAGCCCACACTTACTCTACACCCCTGCCCGCACTTACCCTACACCCCAGCCCGCACTTACTCTACACCCCTGCCCGCACTTACCCTACACCCCAGCCCGCACTTACTCTACACCCCTGCCCGCACCTACCCTACACCCCAGCCCGCACTTACTCTACACCCCGTCACACACTTCCTCTACACTGGGAATCTAGATGATACATTACACTTAGGGCTTGTTTTCACTTGCGAGGAACACGTCCGCGTCTCACATGTGGAAACGAAGCTCTGGCGCCGGCACTGTGAAGCGGAGCGTGCGGCTCCATGTGTTGCTATGCGGCCGCACGCTCCGCTCCACAGTGCCGGCGTCAGAGCTTCGTTTCCACATGCGAGACACGGACGTGTTCCACGCAAGTGAAAACAAGCCCTTAATCATAGGACTCTTGGGCATCCGAGATCTCCCTCCATCACAATCATATTGGTATTATTGTGTCCACCTTGTTTGTTTACTTCTGTGACTTTTCATGTTCCCTTTACTTGTCATCTATGATTTTGTGAAAAGTATTGTACTGAACCAGACAATGAAATGTCATTGAAAATGCTGCTTTAACGACAATACAAAAATGTTATTTTAAAAATGTTTTACAGAAAATTAGTAATTTTGTTTGATGTACTGTATTGTAAAATAAATCTAAAGATAATGGTGTTTTCTCTGATCTGATCCTCTGTCTCTTCTGCTTGGTATAAGGGATGATTATACGTATCTGAACAATTACGATCAGGTGTGAAAATTGTCAGACTGGTGACGGTCATACTGTACTTCGGTTTTGTGCCAGAAAGACATTTAGAAGAGTTATTACTGCTTCCCTGCAACTAAACACCTGCCAGTCCCCTTAAGTGGGCATATAACATTCATTAGGTAGAGTATAGGGTTTGTCCTACATTCTGAGTTCAGAAATGCGCTCTTCCCCTGCCCCCCAGCTTCATGTTTATTGGGGGTGGCGTGCTACTTATGATTGACAGTTCAGACCAGTGGCCATACCGGTGCGCTGTCTAATGCAGCAGCAGAGATGCGCAGGGGTAATAAAGTTGGCCAAAGCCAGCAATCTGGCCAACTTTAGAATAATGCTAGTGGGGCTTTCAAGCTCTTCTGCAAAGAGCTTGCAAGTGCTGCTCCCATTGATTAGGCTCTTAAATTATGAAACATTCCTTAAAGTACCACTACTGCATTTAGATTTTTTTTTTCAGCTCTGGAGTGGTGCTTTAAATGTAAGCCACCTGCCCCCCCCCCCCAGGTTCTCATACTCACTTTCCGGAGGGTTCAGTGACCGACTCAACTCCAGTACTGCGGCGCCATCTTGTGCCCGTAACTTTTGAATAGCCGGAAGTCAGAGGCTACATCACAAGCTCTCAACACAAGTCTATGAGAGCCAGAACGAGCTCTCATAGACTTGTATTGAAAAGTGACCTCCGACGCGCTAGCAGTAAGTAACAATAAGGCCGGGATCACACATTCGCGAGATAAGGCCAAGTCTCGCAGGTGAAAACCCAGCTCTGGCGCCGGCACTCCAGAGCGGAGCGTGCAGCCGCACAGCAATACATGGAGCCCCACGCTCCGTTTCGGAGTGCCAGCGCCAGAGCTGGGTTTTCACCAGCAAGACTCGGCCGTATCTCGCGTATGTGTGATCCCGGCCTATGGGGCAGTAAAGAAGCGGCACACCTGCTGATGTGTAAGAGGAAAGAGGGACGATCAGGAGGAGACATCATAATGGCGGAGAACACATAGCACGTCTCTGATCTCACACCTCCTGGCACAATCATCAGGCAGAAGGAGATGTTCAAACAGAAGGACGGAGAAATCACTATAGTGTTAGACTGGACACAACATCTGCATTATTGGTCATCTGCTGCCTAATGATCAATTGTTTTGTTTTTTAAATCATAAATACCAATTTTAAAAGGTTTTTATTTGACAAAAGTCTTATTTTTTTGCTTGGACAACTGTAACATTTGCACAACTTTATGCTAGAGCTGTTGCACCCAGGGATGAGGCTGACAATAAGATTAGGAATAATAGGTGTTTAATTTCCATTAAAGGAAACCTGACAGCTGATACATGCTGCCCGAACCATGAAATGTACGTTTAACATCCGGCCAGGGACCAAGACGACAAGCCTAAGAGGCCGGTCACCAACAGCTTATTCCTGCCCCAATCACCTTGAGTGATAGGACTCACCTTCCTCAAAGGAAGCGAGGCATGAAGGAGCTGTGCGGACACCGACCTCTTGGACTAGTCACCCAAGCAACCACAGCGTTTCAGAGTACAACATACCTTGGTCAGGCACAAGATCCGCAGCGATCTGTGGATGACGTAGGACATGTCATACCCATCGCTCAAAGCAGGAGGACAGCGATTCGGCCAATAGTGGAGGTAGAGACCCACTGGGCTCCATACGATAGTAAGGGCAGTAATGCTCTGATGGTGGCCCTGTGTGGGAAACTTAGAAAAGGATTTTTTTTCGATATACAGAGGGAGTTAGTGGCTGATATACAGGTTGACGGACTAGAGCAGGTAAAGATGGTGGCATTAGTTTGTATTGGGAAAATCTGTTGACAGGGTACCTTTAATATATCTATACTAAGATCAAGACAGCTCTATTACGCCACTTGGCTTCGCTCTGTATGCCCCCGGAGAGCAGATGCACATCTATCCATGGGCATCATTCACATCAGGAAAATGGGAAATGGTGAACTCTGATGCTGTCATATACAGCGCCTTGAAAAAGTATTCATAACTCGTGAAATGTTCCACATTTTTTTTAAGTTATACCCACAAACTTATATGTACTGTGTTATGTTGGGATTTTATGAGATATACCAACACAAAGTAACAAGTATTTGTGAAGTGCAAAAGAAGTGATACATGCATGGTTTTCTAATTATTTTAAAAATATAACTCTGAAAAATGTGACGTACATTTTTTTCAGCCATCCCCCCCCCCCTTGTAGTCTGGTACCCCTAAATATAATCCTGAGTGAAGAATTGCATCCAGAAGTCACATAATTAGTCAATTGAGTCCACCTGTGTGTAATGTATTCTCAGTACAACTACAGCTGTTCTGTGAAGTCCTCAGAGGTTTGTTTGAGAACATTAGGGATCAATCAGCATCATGACAACCAAGGTACACACCAGACAGGTCAGGGATAAAGTTATAGAGAAGAATAAAGCAGGGTTAGGTTATAAAAAAAATCTACCAAACTCTGAACATCTATCTCATGGTACACTGTTTAAGCCGTCATCCAAGCATGGAAGGAATATGGAACAACTGCAAACTTACTAAGACATGGCCGTCCTCCTAAACTGATATCCCAAGCAAGGAGGTGAGACCAAAATAGAACTTTTTGGGATAAATGCAAAATGCAATGTGTAGCGGAGACATAAGTGTTCGTTCACGCTAGCATATAAATCGGATGAGTGCAATGCGAGAAAAAAAAATCAGATTGCCCTCGGACCAATGTTATTCAATGAGGCTGTGTATATTTTCTCAGTTGTATTCGGCATGAGAAAAAAAATCACAGCATGCTTTGAATTCACTCTGAAATCTCATGGGCGTGAGGAAAAAAAAATCAGATTCCATACGGATTATTCATATGGCATCCAATTTTTACTGATACTTTACAATTCTGTAACATAGGAAACAGCGAAATGGTTCTGTTATACATTAATAGCTGCTGAGTAAAAGAAAAATGGATGACGTGTGTCCAGCACGGATGACAAGTGAGAAAAAATTGTCCCACTCTCCTGGATGAGAATGAGACTACATTTTTCAACACTTGTGTAACTCCTGCCTAATACTATACACAGAATCGAACTGGCCTAGTGGGGTATCGGTGAAATGCCCTGTGGGCCTGAGAGAGAAGAAGGAAAAAAAAGTTTTTAAGGGCACAGGCGCTTTAAAAGCATTGGCAGGGGCGCGCATGCAGACCAGACCAGCCGCGATGACCAGGGTCGGCGTCACCACCCGATGCACCGGGGTAAGTGCTGGGTACTGGGCGAACGAGGGGGGCCCACTCACCATCAGGGACACCGGCACATTATGGTGCCCATGAGCCTGTGGAGCTCACCTCTCGTAGTTCCTAGTGTAGCGCCCCAGAGATCTGGTCGTTGCAGTATGACACTCTGCCACTAAGGGGAGTGATGGTACGTCTGATGGCACTGAAGGAATTCTACTGACCAGGTATCGCCAGCACACATTACACTTCACACTCTGGCCACTAGGGGGAGAAAAAGGCTTTATTTATTGGGCCACTCCTCACACTGGTAAAACTAGGGGTTGGATAGGAAGTTAGTCAGAAGCTGACTGGGTTGGATTCAGGCAACATCCCGTGGCAGGGGGTGTTGCAGGGAGAACACACAGGGGGGTCCCTGCCAGGCGTGGGAACCTGGCAGGCACCTAGCGACCAGAATAGAACGTTACGGAACCGCGCCTGCACACCCCGCGGCGGTATCCTAAGAAAGAGACACGAAGCGAAGGATATTGTGGAACAGTGAGAAACAAGATCAAGCACAAAGGAGAGCCAGTAGGAGTTGTGCCGTGAGACCGAGGCAACATCCTACTGAGGCGCGTAGCCGGTGGCCGGAACACCGAGGGAGTAACTGACTCTACGCTTTACTTCAAACTCCGCAGGACAGTTAATTATAAGTTGGCTGTCTCACCTAAACACCTACGAAGACATAGGGGGCAACTGTGGGAGAGGGGCGTCTCTAGGGTCCCGGAAGAACTCCTGGCCTTCCCGTCATACGGGTGCGTCCTAGCCATAACATACCTGGGGGACGTTGAACTATAAACATCTGGAACGAATTAGAAAGCACGAACGAGAACAGAAGTTGTGAGGACTATTCCGAATGCTCAGCAGGGTAGAACTACAACACACAGGCGCTAGTGGTAGGCACTGATTTCCACCTGCAAAGGGAACTCCGGATGTGCCCATCGGATCGGCCGGTCTCAGATAGCCCTCTTAAGCGTGCTCTGGATTGAGGATCCTGAAGTCTTCAGTAAAGAGGTAAAGAGACTGCAACCTTGTGTCCTCGTTATTACCTGCACCTCACACCATCACCATCCACCTTACTGGGAAGCCCTGGGGACATACTTCACCTGTGGGAAGGTACACCATCCAGCTGCCATTCCATCACCCCAGCGGACCCCACAGCAGCGTCGGTCACCCTGACCGAACACCACAGGTGGCGTCACGAATCCCTGACAGACTGTACCACCTTTATTGGACGCCCCTTAGCAGGGTCACGGTCCGGGTCTAGCAACCGTGACAGCCTCAGAACCGAACCAGAGAGGCCCGGTACCGAGAACTCGTGGCCCTGTGTCTGGGGGCGCTCCACTAGCAGCTGCAGTGTCTTCAGCGCCTGTGACGTCTCAGGGCAGAGGGCGCAATGACGTCACTACTGTGTGCCCCCTGTCCTGAGCAGTGAAGAGAGTCTGAAAAAAAATAACAGTTATGGCTCTGGGAAGAAGGGAAGCAAAAAACGAAAATGCAAAAACAAAAATGCGTCCGGTCGTTAAGGGGTTAAAGTTTGTTAAGAACAATTTGCAACTGTATGAAAGTGACCTTGAAATGAAATATCTCCAAGTCATTAATTATCTCATACTAAAATTGGACTAATGATAACAGTTGTACCCCAGGGGCCTCAGTATGGACCATTACAGTATTTATAATTGATGCAGATCTTTTAGTTATTAGTCCTCTCTCTGTGTTTGCAGATTACAATCAGTAATACGGTAGGATGTTTAGTCAGAGAGCCTACATCAATAGGGGCAATGGGCAAGAAAATGGCAGAAAAGTATACAGCATTGACGTTATGTTTGCAAGCTCTTGATATGCAATGTTTGTAAAACATCTAGATCTCCCCATCAACTGTAGGTGCTATTATTGTGGCATTGAGATGTGTACAAGTAGCTGCAGCTCACTGTGAAATAGTAGACTACCCAAACTCACAGATCAGGGGGCTGCTGAATGCTGATGTGAGTGGTATATAGAACTCACCCTTTCCTGGAATGTAGCTAGTGCACACAGTTGGCCAGGGTCTGAACAGACCATACAAAAACCAGCTGTACACTATGGAAGATAAAAGCCTCTCATTGTAGGAGAATGACAGGAGGTAGAAACAGCAAGTTAAATGCAAACTTGCTTGTTTTTATGCTAACTAACCAAATGCAATTTATTAGGTTGTTAATAACCTGTTAAATGGTTTTCCATGGTCGAGCAACTACAAAAAAGCCACAGATCACAATAGTCAAAGCAAAATCTGTAAAGCACATGAAGCCTCTGGACTCTGGAGCAGTGGAAACGTGATATAAGATATTGGCAGAAGAATACAGGTTAATCCTTCTCTAGTGTTTGAAATGGACACTATCAAATGAGTAAGTAAGCAACTCTTCAAATAATATGGAGTTTACTGGTGTCAGCAAAATAAAGGCTAAATGGCACAGCCACAATTCTTAAAATGTGAAACCTTCTTTGTTAGGCCGGGATCACATTGCGTTAACAGCAGCCCGTTCAACACATACGTTAACGGGCTGCTGTTAACGCAAGTGCTGGTTTTGCAGCGCGCTAGCGCAGATAGAGCATCTGCTAGCTCTATCTGCGCTAGCGGTGACGGACCCGGAAACGCTGCAGGGCCCGTCACTCAATGACGGCACATGGCTAGCGCTAGCGATGCGTCCGAGATTGCTTTCAATGGCGGCGTTAATGGACTACATTACACCGTGTTATGCCGCGGTGTAACGTAGTCCGTTTAACGGAGGCGCAGAACGCAATGTGAACCCGGCCTTAGAATTCTGTTAAAAGGCATACAAAAATTCATCATGGGTATCGGACTTAGACTATGTTCACATTTCCAAGAATGATCAGTTAGAACAGATCCAGGGGCAATCCGATGGCAAAAATGTTGTGTAGAAACAAATGTTTTAGTCCATTTAAAAGAAAACCTGATCTCTGTTGGATCCAACTTTTTTGCAAATGGATTGCTGCTGGATCCATTCTGACTGCTCAGTACTGGACATGTGAACACAGCCTTGTTTGAAGAGCTGCTGACTACTATGATAGTGTCCATTTGTAACACTAATGACTAGTGTTGAGCGATACCTTCCGATATCGGAAAGTATCGGTATCGGTTTGGATCGGCCGATATTCAAAAAATATCGGATATCGCCGATACCGATACCCGATCCCAATGCAAGTCAATGGGACCAAAATATCGGAATTAAAATAAACCCTTTCTTTCCTTGTAGGTTCATTCTACATGAAGGAAAACAACTAAGAATAATGCCGGATGTATTTGGGGAGGTGGCGGAGACATTAAAGTCATAGAGGTTTATCCCAATCAAATAGAATAGCATGTTTTTTGTTTTTTTTTAAGACGTTCGGAGTGACAAAGATATTGACTATGTAAATTTTTTTTTTATTTTGTCAGATATTGATGTTTCACTATTCCACGCCCTTCCCCTTCTTTTTTTTCTTTTTTTTTTTCTTTTCCCACACTTTCATCTTCATCATCATCAGCATCTTTGACATCAACTTCTTCACCTTATTCATCTTCTTCTTCATCTTCTACCTATTTTTTTTTTTTTATTACATTCTTCATATTCATTTTATTCAACTATTATTATTCTTCTTATTCTACATATTCTTTTTATTCCACTGTTATTATTCTTCCTATTCTACTTCTTCATCATATTCTCATTTGTGACAGGCATTCCCGTAGTTGTTATCTATAAAAGTTTGAAGATTACACCTTCCGTTCTGCCAGTCACAAAAGTTACATTTGTCCGCGTTCAGTTTGGCCTGCAGCATCAGGCTTTATCCAGGGGCACCACGAGGAGGAACGGACTCACCCCCATACACTGCTTAGTCTTCTTCTGCATATAATTTAGATAATATCTTTTGCTCTGATATTAAGTCTTATGCTTAATGTTCTTCTGCTCTTTGTTCTGCAGCCTCTTGTTCTTCTGCTTCTCGGTCTTCCATGTTGTCGTCTCCAGGGTCGTCGTCTCCAGTGTCGTCATCTCCGCCGTCGTCGTCTCCGCCGTCGTCGTCGTCGTCATCGGGGTGGTCTTCCGTGTCGTCGTCATCGTGGTGGTCTTCCGGGTCGTCGACGTTAGGGTCTTCAACTTGGAAATGTAGCAGAAGGTACAAGAAGGCTGAGAAAATGCCAAGAACCAGCTGATGGAACTGGAACTCGGATGGCTACCCGAAGGTTCAAGAGCCTATGGAACTACCGAGGACCAGCTGACGTTACTGGAACCCGGTTACTAAGCAGGAGGTACCCGTGCTAAAAAGCACTACCAAGGACCGCCTGACGTTGACGGAACTCGGATACCCAGAAGGAGGCACCTAAGCCAAAGGCTCTGCCCGGAACCAGCTGACGTTACTGGAACCAGGATGGGGAGCAGAAGGTACAAGAGCAAAAGACACTGCCGAGAACCAGCTGACGGTACTGGAACCCGGATGGGTAGCCGAAGGTCCAAGAGCCAATGGAACTACCGAGGACCAGCTGACGTTACTGGAACCCGGTTACTAAGCAGGAGGTACCCGTGCCTGAAAGCACTACCAAGGACCACCTGACGTTGGTGGAACTTGGATACCCAGAAGGAGGCACCTAAGCCAAAGGCTCTGCCCGGAACCAGCTGACGGTACTGGAACCAGGATGGGGAGCAGAAGGTACAAGAGCAAAAGACACTGCCGAGAACCAGCTGACGGTGCTGGAACCAGGTGGTGGACCCGAAGGCCCACAGGAGAGGAGAGAACAGCTAGGCCGCGAGGCAGCCGCAGTTACCGAACCCCAACAGTCCTACAGGGGGAGCTGGGCCTACTGGCACTACATAACCAGCCTTGACTACCAGTTCACGCAGCCCACATAGGAAGCTCCTAAACTGGAGGCACCCTGGAGTTGGCTAACTCGACCGCACCACGACGGGGCAAGCATAGGCGTCTCAGTGAAGTTGACACAACCCGGAAACAGCTGACGGTGCTGAAACCAGGCTTGGCACGAGGGAGTACCTGTGACAAGAACACTGCCGAGAACCAGCTGGCGGTGCTGGAACCCGGATGCGTTGCCCCAGTGTGCAAGAGCCAATGGCACGACCGAGGACCAGCTGACGGTGCTGGAACCCGGTTACTAAGCTGTAGGTGCCCGCGCTTAAAAGCACTACCAAGGACCGCCTGGCGTTGGCGGAACTCGGATACCCAGGAGGAGGCACCTAAGCCAAAGGCTCGGCCCGGAACCAGCTGACGGTGCTGGAACCAGGTGGTGGACCCCAAGGCCCACAGGAGAGGAGAGAACAGCTAGGCCGCGAGGCAGCCGCAGTTACCGAACCCCAACAGTCCTACAGGGGGAGCTGGGCCTACTGGCACTACAGAACCAGCCTTGACTACCAGTTCACGCAGCCCACATAGGAAGCTCCTAAACTGGAGGCACCCTGGAGTTGGCTAACCCGACCGCACCACGACGAGGCAAGCATAGGTGTCTCAGTGAGCTTGACACAACCCGGAAACAGCTGACGGTGCTGAAACCAGGCTTGGCACGAGGGAGTACCTGTGACAAAAACACTGCCGAGAACCAGCTGGCGGTGCTGGAACCCGGATGCGTTGCCCCAGTGTGCAAGAGCCAATGGCACGACCGAGGACCAGCTGACGGTGCTGGAACCCGGTTACTAAGCTGTAGGTGCCCGCGCTTAAAAGCACTACCAAGGACCGCCTGGCGTTGGCGGAACTCGGATACCCAGGAGGAGGCACCTAAGCCAAAGGCTCGGCCCGGAACCAGCTGACGGTGCTGGAACCAGGTGGTGGACCCCAAGGTCCACAGGAGAGGAGAGAACAGCTAGGCCGCGAGGCAGCCGCAGTTACCGAACCCCAACAGTCCTACAGGGGGAGCTGGGCCTACTGGCACTACAGAACCAGCCTTGACTACCAGTTCACGCAGCCCACATAGGAAGCTCCTAAACTGGAGGCACCCTGGAGTTGGCTAACCCGACCGCACCACGACGAGGCAAGCATAGGTGTCTCAGTGAGCTTGACACAACCCGGAAACAGCTGACGGTGCTGAAACCAGGCTTGGCACGAGGGAGTACCTGTGACAAAAACACTGCCGAGAACCAGCTGGCGGTGCTGGAACCCGGATGCGTTGCCCCAGTGTGCAAGAGCCAATGGCACGACCGAGGACCAGCTGACGGTGCTGGAACCCGGTTACTAAGCTGTAGGTGCCCGCGCTTAAAAGCACTACCAAGGACCGCCTGGCGTTGGCGGAACTCGGATACCCAGGAGGAGGCACCTAAGCCAAAGGCTCGGCCCGGAACCAGCTGACGGTGCTGGAACCAGGTGGTGGACCCCAAGGTCCACAGGAGAGGAGAGAACAGCTAGGCCGCGAGGCAGCCGCAGTTACCGAACCCCAACAGTCCTACAGGGGGAGCTGGGCCTACTGGCACTACAGAACCAGCCTTGACTACCAGTTCACGCAGCCCACATAGGAAGCTCCTAAACTGGAGGCACCCTGGAGTTGGCTAACCCGACCGCACCACGACGAGGCAAGCATAGGTGTCTCAGTGAGCTTGACACAACCCGGAAACAGCTGACGGTGCTGAAACCAGGCTTGGCACGAGGGAGTACCTGTGACAAAAACACTGCCGAGAACCAGCTGGCGGTGCTGGAACCCGGATGCGTTGCCCCAGTGTGCAAGAGCCAATGGCACGACCGAGGACCAGCTGACGGTGCTGGAACCCGGTTACTAAGCTGTAGGTGCCCGCGCTTAAAAGCACTACCAAGGACCGCCTGGCGTTGGCGGAACTCGGATACCCAGGAGGAGGCACCTAAGCCAAAGGCTCGGCCCGGAACCAGCTGACGGTGCTGGAACCAGGTGGTGGACCCGAAGGTCCACAGGAGAGGAGAGAACAGCTAGGCCGCGAGGCAGCCGCAGTTACCGAACCCCAACAGTCCTACAGGGGGAGCTGGGCCTACTGGCACTACAGAACCAGCCTTGACTACCAGTTCACGCAGCCCACATAGGAAGCTCCTAAACTGGAGGCACCCTGGAGTTGGCTAACCCGACCGCACCACGACGAGGCAAGCATAGGTGTCTCAGTGAGCTTGACACAACCCGGAAACAGCTGACGGTGCTGAAACCAGGCTTGGCACGAGGGAGTACCTGTGACAAAAACACTGCCGAGAACCAGCTGGCGGTGCTGGAACCCGGATGCGTTGCCCCAGTGTGCAAGAGCCAATGGCACGACCGAGGACCAGCTGACGGTGCTGGAACCCGGTTACTAAGCTGTAGGTGCCCGCGCTTAAAAGCACTACCAAGGACCGCCTGGCGTTGGCGGAACTCGGATACCCAGGAGGAGGCACCTAAGCCAAAGGCTCGGCCCGGAACCAGCTGACGGTGCTGGAACCAGGTGGTGGACCCCAAGGTCCACAGGAGAGGAGAGAACAGCTAGGCCGCGAGGCAGCCGCAGTTACCGAACCCCAACAGTCCTACAGGGGGAGCTGGGCCTACTGGCACTACAGAACCAGCCTTGACTACCAGTTCACGCAGCCCACATAGGAAGCTCCTAAACTGGAGGCACCCTGGAGTTGGCTAACCCGACCGCACCACGACGAGGCAAGCATAGGTGTCTCAGTGAGCTTGACACAACCCGGAAACAGCTGACGGTGCTGAAACCAGGCTTGGCACGAGGGAGTACCTGTGACAAAAACACTGCCGAGAACCAGCTGGCGGTGCTGGAACCCGGATGCGTTGCCCCAGTGTGCAAGAGCCAATGGCACGACCGAGGACCAGCTGACGGTGCTGGAACCCGGTTACTAAGCTGTAGGTGCCCGCGCTTAAAAGCACTACCAAGGACCGCCTGGCGTTGGCGGAACTCGGATACCCAGGAGGAGGCACCTAAGCCAAAGGCTCGGCCCGGAACCAGCTGACGGTGCTGGAACCAGGTGGTGGACCCCAAGGTCCACAGGAGAGGAGAGAACAGCTAGGCCGCGAGGCAGCCGCAGTTACCGAACCCCAACAGTCCTACAGGGGGAGCTGGGCCTACTGGCACTACAGAACCAGCCTTGACTACCAGTTCACGCAGCCCACATAGGAAGCTCCTAAACTGGAGGCACCCTGGAGTTGGCTAACCCGACCGCACCACGACGAGGCAAGCATAGGTGTCTCAGTGAGCTTGACACAACCCGGAAACAGCTGACGGTGCTGAAACCAGGCTTGGCACGAGGGAGTACCTGTGACAAAAACACTGCCGAGAACCAGCTGGCGGTGCTGGAACCCGGATGCGTTGCCCCAGTGTGCAAGAGCCAATGGCACGACCGAGGACCAGCTGACGGTGCTGGAACCCGGTTACTAAGCTGTAGGTGCCCGCGCTTAAAAGCACTACCAAGGACCGCCTGGCGTTGGCGGAACTCGGATACCCAGGAGGAGGCACCTAAGCCAAAGGCTCGGCCCGGAACCAGCTGACGGTGCTGGAACCAGGTGGTGGACCCGAAGGTCCACAGGAGAGGAGAGAACAGCTAGGCCGCGAGGCAGCCGCAGTTACCGAACCCCAACAGTCCTACAGGGGGAGCTGGGCCTACTGGCACTACAGAACCAGCCTTGACTACCAGTTCACGCAGCCCACATAGGAAGCTCCTAAACTGGAGGCACCCTGGAGTTGGCTAACCCGACCGCACCACGACGAGGCAAGCATAGGTGTCTCAGTGAGCTTGACACAACCCGGAAACAGCTGACGGTGCTGAAACCAGGCTTGGCACGAGGGAGTACCTGTGACAAAAACACTGCCGAGAACCAGCTGGCGGTGCTGGAACCCGGATGCGTTGCCCCAGTGTGCAAGAGCCAATGGCACGACCGAGGACCAGCTGACGGTGCTGGAACCCGGTTACTAAGCTGTAGGTGCCCGCGCTTAAAAGCACTACCAAGGACCGCCTGGCGTTGGCGGAACTCGGATACCCAGGAGGAGGCACCTAAGCCAAAGGCTCGGCCCGGAACCAGCTGACGGTGCTGGAACCAGGTGGTGGACCCCAAGGTCCACAGGAGAGGAGAGAACAGCTAGGCCGCGAGGCAGCCGCAGTTACCGAACCCCAACAGTCCTACAGGGGGAGCTGGGCCTACTGGCACTACAGAACCAGCCTTGACTACCAGTTCACGCAGCCCACATAGGAAGCTCCTAAACTGGAGGCACCCTGGAGTTGGCTAACCCGACCGCACCACGACGAGGCAAGCATAGGTGTCTCAGTGAGCTTGACACAACCCGGAAACAGCTGACGGTGCTGAAACCAGGCTTGGCACGAGGGAGTACCTGTGACAAAAACACTGCCGAGAACCAGCTGGCGGTGCTGGAACCCGGATGCGTTGCCCCAGTGTGCAAGAGCCAATGGCACGACCGAGGACCAGCTGACGGTGCTGGAACCCGGTTACTAAGCTGTAGGTGCCCGCGCTTAAAAGCACTACCAAGGACCGCCTGGCGTTGGCGGAACTCGGATACCCAGGAGGAGGCACCTAAGCCAAAGGCTCGGCCCGGAACCAGCTGACGGTGCTGGAACCAGGTGGTGGACCCCAAGGTCCACAGGAGAGGAGAGAACAGCTAGGCCGCGAGGCAGCCGCAGTTACCGAACCCCAACAGTCCTACAGGGGGAGCTGGGCCTACTGGCACTACAGAACCAGCCTTGACTACCAGTTCACGCAGCCCACATAGGAAGCTCCTAAACTGGAGGCACCCTGGAGTTGGCTAACCCGACCGCACCACGACGAGGCAAGCATAGGTGTCTCAGTGAGCTTGACACAACCCGGAAACAGCTGACGGTGCTGAAACCAGGCTTGGCACGAGGGAGTACCTGTGACAAAAACACTGCCGAGAACCAGCTGGCGGTGCTGGAACCCGGATGCGTTGCCCCAGTGTGCAAGAGCCAATGGCACGACCGAGGACCAGCTGACGGTGCTGGAACCCGGTTACTAAGCTGTAGGTGCCCGCGCTTAAAAGCACTACCAAGGACCGCCTGGCGTTGGCGGAACTCGGATACCCAGGAGGAGGCACCTAAGCCAAAGGCTCGGCCCGGAACCAGCTGACGGTGCTGGAACCAGGTGGTGGACCCCAAGGTCCACAGGAGAGGAGAGAACAGCTAGGCCGCGAGGCAGCCGCAGTTACCGAACCCCAACAGTCCTACAGGGGGAGCTGGGCCTACTGGCACTACAGAACCAGCCTTGACTACCAGTTCACGCAGCCCACATAGGAAGCTCCTAAACTGGAGGCACCCTGGAGTTGGCTAACCCGACCGCACCACGACGAGGCAAGCATAGGTGTCTCAGTGAGCTTGACACAACCCGGAAACAGCTGACGGTGCTGAAACCAGGCTTGGCACGAGGGAGTACCTGTGACAAAAACACTGCCGAGAACCAGCTGGCGGTGCTGGAACCCGGATGCGTTGCCCCAGTGTGCAAGAGCCAATGGCACGACCGAGGACCAGCTGACGGTGCTGGAACCCGGTTACTAAGCTGTAGGTGCCCGCGCTTAAAAGCACTACCAAGGACCGCCTGGCGTTGGCGGAACTCGGATACCCAGGAGGAGGCACCTAAGCCAAAGGCTCGGCCCGGAACCAGCTGACGGTGCTGGAACCAGGTGGTGGACCCCAAGGTCCACAGGAGAGGAGAGAACAGCTAGGCCGCGAGGCAGCCGCAGTTACCGAACCCCAACAGTCCTACAGGGGGAGCTGGGCCTACTGGCACTACAGAACCAGCCTTGACTACCAGTTCACGCAGCCCACATAGGAAGCTCCTAAACTGGAGGCACCCTGGAGTTGGCTAACCCGACCGCACCACGACGAGGCAAGCATAGGTGTCTCAGTGAGCTTGACACAACCCGGAAACAGCTGACGGTGCTGAAACCAGGCTTGGCACGAGGGAGTACCTGTGACAAAAACACTGCCGAGAACCAGCTGGCGGTGCTGGAACCCGGATGCGTTGCCCCAGTGTGCAAGAGCCAATGGCACGACCGAGGACCAGCTGACGGTGCTGGAACCCGGTTACTAAGCTGTAGGTGCCCGCGCTTAAAAGCACTACCAAGGACCGCCTGGCGTTGGCGGAACTCGGATACCCAGGAGGAGGCACCTAAGCCAAAGGCTCGGCCCGGAACCAGCTGACGGTGCTGGAACCAGGTGGTGGACCCCAAGGTCCACAGGAGAGGAGAGAACAGCTAGGCCGCGAGGCAGCCGCAGTTACCGAACCCCAACAGTCCTACAGGGGGAGCTGGGCCTACTGGCACTACAGAACCAGCCTTGACTACCAGTTCACGCAGCCCACATAGGAAGCTCCTAAACTGGAGGCACCCTGGAGTTGGCTAACTCGACCGCACCACGACGGGGCAAGCATAGGCGTCTCAGTGAAGTTGACACAACCCGGAAACAGCTGACGGTGCTGAAACCAGGCTTGGCACGAGGGAGTACCTGTGACAAGAACACTGCCGAGAACCAGCTGGCGGTGCTGGAACCCGGATGCGTTGCCTTGCCTATTAAAGATTGTCTTCCTAGAGCCCCAACTAGCGGTGTTGGAGCAAAGGGTAAGCAGGGGGAGATGAGTGTAGGCCGAAGCCTGCACTGGAGGCAGCTTTGTGTCTGCGTTGCGTTTGCAGGACACTTTGCCGGCTACACACTGGGGGAACAGCTGGCGTTGCTGAACCCCACTAACACAATGGCGTGTGTTTTTCTCTGTGCAGCTAGCACTTGCGGGCAAAAACTAGCGATGTTAGAGCCCGTGTTGAAGCAGGAGGAGGAGGAGAGGAGCAGAGTGTAGGCCGAAGCTTAGTTGAACCAATTTCAAAGGAAACCTTTAACCCCCCCCTCAGGTGTTACAAAGTACAAGAGACACACCTTGTGCAGTATTAATGCTGCACAAGTGAAAGGTTGCTCTATTAATTTGTCTACTTGCACACGCTGAATGAAAGACATACACAATTTACCCCATTCTACAGTCAAACTGTAGTGGATGCGTGACTTGGTTTTTTGATGAGACGCAGCACAGGTGTCCAAAATAACGCCTTGGTGCTTGGAGCAGCTTCCTGAGCGTTGTTATTTGCTGTACAGGAGTCTGCGCTCTTGTGTTATCCCTTGGCAATGCCCTGTTAGCGCTGCCCATCTTATGACATCATTTCATGTTGGCCGGTGCGGTTAACGATGGCCATAAATCCCAGACCCACAGTGTCTTTTCATAAAGCCACACTGCGGTGCTGGGATTCGTGGCCTTGAGCAGTAAATATTTTGGCCGCTCACACACGTCCTTACACCTGCTTCAGACTGGGCGGCCTCTGCTGATCCCTTCTCGCATGCCGCGGCCATGAGGCTGCACAGTCTGAAGAAGGCTGAAGGAGATGAGTTAAGACAGGCGAAGATATGCACTGCTCGTGCCCATCAATCACACCCTCGCAGTCAAAATAATTAAGACAACGAGGAGCATTTTATTCAGGCAGGGCGGACGAACAGGCGCAAGTAGCCAACCAATGATGTCAGAAGACGGGAAGCGCTACCAAGGGGGGTGCTGCGTATCATTAGAAAGGAAAGTCACACCTCAGGGACAGTGGAATGGTCTCAAAGAGACACATTTTGTACGTGTTGAGTTCCACGTGGGCAAGGAGAAAACATCAGCCACCTTGTACAAATGCAGCAGTACTGCTGTACAAGGTGGCTGTTATACATAGAAACACCTGGGGGTGGGGGCCAGGCTCCCTTCAATTTCAGTTCATGTGCCTGCGTGGCGTTTGCAGGTCACGTTGCAAGCTGCACAGCAGGGGAACAGCTGGCGGTGCTGAACCCCACTAACACATTGGCTGGTGTTTTTCTCTGTGCAGCTAGCATTTCCGGGCAAAAACTAGCGGTGTTTGAGCCCAGGGTCAGCAGGAGGAGGAGGAGAGGAGCAAAGTGTAGGCCGAAGCCTGCACTGGTGGCAGCTTTTGGTCGGTTGTGCCAGCGTGGCTTGTGCTGGACACGATGCCGGCTACACAGCGGGGGAACAGCTGGCGTTGCTGAACCCCACTAACACATTGGCTGGTGTTTTTCTCTGTGCAGCTAGCATTTCCGGGCAAAAACTAGCGTTGTTAGAGCCCAGGGTCAGCAGGAGGAGGAGAGGAGCAGAGTGTAGGCCGAAGCCTAGTTGAACCAATTTCAAAGGTTACCTTTAACCCCCCCTCAGGTGTTACAAAGAACAAGAGCCACTCCTTCTGCAGCATTAATGCTGCACAAGTAAAAGGTTGCTCTATTAATTTGTCTACTTGCACAAGCTGAATGCAACACGTAGACTATTTAGCCCATTATACTGTTTAACAGTAGTGGAGGCGTGACTTGTCTTTTTAAAGAAAAGCAGCACAGGTGTCGAAAACAACACCTTTTTGCATGGGCGCAGCTTCCTGAGCGTTGTTAGTTGCTGTACAGGAGTCTGCGCTCTTGTGATCCTTTGGCCATGCGCTGTGAGCGCTTCCTGTCTTATGACCTCATTTCATGTTGGCCGTTGCGGTTAGCGATGGACATGAATCCCAGACCCACAGTGTGTTTTTAAAAAATCACACTGCGGTGCTGGGATTCGTGCCCTGGTGCAGTAAATATGTTTGCCGCTCACACATGTCCTTACACCTGCTTCAGACTGGACGGCCTCATCTGATCCCTTATCGCCTGCCGAGGCCATGAGGACACCCAGTCTGAAGAAGGCGGAAGGAGATGAGTGAACACAGGCAAACATATGCACTGCACATGCCCATCAATCACACCCTCGCTGTCCAAAAAAATAAGACACCGAGGGCCGTTGTTTCGAGCAGGGGAGATGCACAGGCGCAGCCAGCTAACCAATGATGTCAAAAGACGGGCAGCGCTAACAAGGGTGGTGCTGCGTGTCATTACAAAGGAAAGTCACACCTCAGGGACATTGTAATGGTCTGTAATGAGACACATTTTGTACGTGTTGAGTTCCACGTGGGCAAGGAGAAAAAGTCAGCCACCTCGTACAAATGCAGCAGTACTGCTGTACAAGGTGGCTGTTATACATAGAAACACCTGTGGGTGGGGGGCAGGCTCCCTTCAATTTCAGTTCATGTGCCTGCGTGGCGTTTGCAGGTCACGTTGCAAGCTACACAGCAGGGGAACAGCTGGCGTTGCTGAACCCCACTGACACATTGACTGGTGTTTTTCTCTGTGCAGATTGCATGTCCGGGCAAAAACTAGCGGTGTTAGAGCCCAGGGTCAGCAGGAGGAGGAGGAGAGGAGCAAAGTGTAGGCCGAAGCCTGCACTGGTGGCAGCTTTTGGTCGGTTGTGCCAGCGTGGCTTGTGCTGGACACGATGCCGGCTACACAGCGGGGGAACAGCAGGCGGTGCTGAACCCCACTAACACATTGGCTGGTGTTTTTCTCTGTGCAGCTAGCATGTCCGGGCAGAAACTGGCGTTGTTTGAGCCCAGGGTCAGCAGGAGGAGGAGAGGAGCAAAGTGTAGGCCGAAGCCTGCACTGGTGGCAGCTTTTGGTCGGTTGTGCCAGCGTGGCTTGTGCTGGACACGTTGCCGACTACACAGCAGGGGAACAGCTGGCGGTGCTGAACCCCACTAACACATTGGCTGGTGTTTTTCTCTGTGCAGCTAGCATTTCCGGGCAAAAACTAGCGGTGTTTGAGCCCAGGGTCAGCAGGAGGAGTAGAGAAGCAGAGTGTAGGCCGAAGCCTAGTTGAACCAATTTCAAAGGTTACCTTTAACCCCCCCCTCAGGTGTTGCAAGGTACAAGAGCCACACCTTGTGCAGCATTAATGCTGCACAAGTAAAAGGTTGCTCTATTTGTTTTGCTCCTTGCACACGCTGACTAAAACACGTACACTATTTAGCCCATTATACTGTCAAACAGTTGTGGAGGCGTGACTTGTCTTTTTAACGAGACGCAGCACAGGTGTAAAAATTTGCACCTAGGTACTGGGCGCAGATTCCTGAGCGTTGTTATTTGCTGTACAGGAGTCTGCGCTATTGTGATCCCTTGGCCATGCGCTGTGAGCGCTTCCTGTCTTCTGACCTCATTTCATGTCGGCCGTTGCGGTTAGCGATGGACATGAATCCCAGACCCACAGTGTGTTTTCAAAAAATCACACTGCGTGGCTGGGATTCGTGGCCTTGTGCAGTAAATAGGTTGGCCGCTTACACATGTCCTTACACCTGCTCCAGACTGGGCGGCCTCAGCTGATCCCTTATCGCCTACCACGGCCAGGAGGCCGCACAGTCTGAAGAAGGCGGAAGGAGATGAGTGAAAACAGGGGAACATATGCACTGCTCGTGCCCATCAATCACACCCTCGCAGTCAAAATATATGAGACAACGGGGGGCGTTGTGTCGGGCAGGGGGGACGCACAGGCACAGCCAGCCAACCAATGATGTCAGGAGACGGGCAGCGCTAACAATGGGGGTGCTGCGTATCATTACAAAGGAAAGTCACACCTCAGGGACAGTGGAATGGTCTCAATGAGACACATTTTGTACGTGTTGAGTTCCACGTGGGCAAGGAGAAAAAGTCAGCCACCTTGTACAAATGCAGCAGTACTGCTGTACTAGGTGGCTGTTATACATAGAAACACCTGGGGGGGTGGGGCCAGGTTCCCTTTTAATTTCAGTTCCTGTGCCTGCATGGCGTTTGCAGGTCACGTTGCCGGCTACACAGCAGGGGAACAGCTGGCGTTGCTGAACCCCACTAACACATTGGCTGGTGTTTTTCTCTGTGCAGCTAGCACTTCCGGGCAAAAACTAGCGGTGTTTGAGCCCAGGGTCAGCAGGAGGAGGAGAGGAGCAGAGTGTAGGCCGAAGCCTGCACTGGTGGCAGCTTTTGTTCTGTTGTGCCAGCGTGGCTTGTGCTGGACACGTTGCCGACTACACAGCAGGGGAACAGCTGGCGGTGCTGAACCCCACTGACACATCACCTAGTGTTTTTTTCTGTGTAGACAACACTTCCAGGTGGCAACTGACAGTGTTGAAACCCAGGGAATCAAAGAGGAGCAGAGTGTAGGCCGAAGCCTGCAGTGGAGCAAGTTGAAAGGGAACCTTTAACCCCCCCCCCCCAGGCATTTGTTGCTGAAAGAGCCATCTTGTACAGCAGTAATACTGCACATGGAAAATGGTGGCTCCGAAAATTATGCTCCTTGCAAACGCTGAAGTACACACTCATATAATGTGTCCCCTCACACCGTCAAACCATCCCGGAAGTGGGACTTTCCTTTGTAATGTGACACAGCACAGCCGTCATTCCAACCCCCTTGGTGCCGGGCACCACCTCCTCAACGTTGTTTGGTTCTGTCACGGAGCCCGCACTGTAATGTTATCCCTTGGCCATGCACAGTTAGCGGTGCCCGTCTTCTGACATCATGTAGGTGTCAGGCTGGCAGTGCCTGTGCGTCCAAGCTGCCCGAGATCCAACCTTGCAGTGTCATCTAATGTAGTCCCACTGCGGGCCAGGGATCCATGGGCATGCGCAGTGCATATCATCGCCTCTCACTCACCTCCTTCCTGCTTCTTCAGACTGTGCGGCGTCACGGCCGTGGCATGCTATTAGGGATCAGCTGACGCCGCCTAGTCTGAAGAAGCGTGAAGAAGGGGAGTGAGAGGCTAGTATATGCACTGCGCATGGCCATGGATACCAGGCCCACTGTGGGATCACATTAGACGACACTGCGAGGTGTGATTTCGGGCAGCGTGGACGCACAGGCGCAGCCAGGACGACAACAAATGATGTCAGAGGACGGGCAGCGCAAACTGTGCATGGCCAAGGGATAACATAACAGCGCAGGGTCCATGACGGAATCAAACAACGCTAAGGAGGCAGCGCACGGTGCCAAGGGGGTAGCAATGACGGCTGTGCTGTGTCACATTACAAAGGAAAGTCCCACCTCCGGGACGGTTGGACGGTGTGAGGGGACACATTACATGAGTGTGTAGTTCAGCGTTTGCAAGGAGCATAATTTCAAGAGCGACCTTTCCCTTGTGCAGTATTAGTGCTGCACATGGTGGCTCTTTCAGTAACAAACGCCTAGGGGGGGGGGGGGACAGGTCCCCTTACATTTTAGTTGTGCCAGCGTGGCGGTCGCATGACACGTTGCCGGATACACAGCTGGGGATCAGCTGACGTTACTGAACCCCAATAACAGAGGAGCGACTGTTGACTGTGCACACAGCACTTCCAGGCACCAACTGGCGGTGTTAGAGCCCAGGGACAGCAGGAGGAGCAGATTGGAGGTATTGCCGCACACACAGCTGGGGATCAGCTGACGTTACTGAACCCCAATAACAGAGGAGCGACTGTTGACTGTGCACACAGCACTTCCAGGCACCAACTGGCGGTGTTAGAGCCCAGGGACAGCAGGAGGAGCAGAGGAACAGAGTGTAGGCCGAAGCCTGATTGGAGCAAGTTGAAAGGAAACCTTTAACCCCCCCCCCCAAGACGTTTGTAGCTGAAAGAGCCATGTTGTGCAGCACTAAGGATGCAAAAGGAAAAGGTTGCTCTTTTAATTATGCTCCTTGCAAACACCGAAGTAAACACTAAAAATGTGTCCCTTTATACCGTTAAACCGTTCCGGAGGTGCGAATTTCCTTCGTAATGGGACACAGCACAGCTGTCATTCCTATCCCCTTGATGCCGTGCGCTGCCTCCTCAGCGTTGTTTTAAGCTGCCACGGAGCCTGCGCTGTTCTGTTAGCCCTTGGCCATGCCCAATTAGCGCTGCCTGTCTTCTGACATAATTTGGTGTCAGGCTGTCAGTGCCTGTGCGTCCACGCTGCTCCAGATCCCACCTCGCAGTCTCATCTAACGTAATCCCACTGCGGGCCTTGGAACCATGGGCATGCACAGTGCATAACCTCGACTCTCACTCCCCTCCTTCCCTCTTCTTCAGACTGTGCGGTGTCACGGCCGTGGCATGCTAGGGATCAGCTGACGGCGCACAGTCTAAAGAAGGCGGAGGGAAATGAGCGAGAGCCCGAGGGGAAGATATGCACTGCGCATGCCCATGGATCCCAGGCCCGCAGTGTGACTCAATCAGAAGACACTGCGAGGCGGGATCTCGGGCAGCGCGGCCGCACAGGCGCAGCCAGCCTGACACCAAATTATGTCAGAAGACAGGCAGCGCAAATAGGGCATGCCCAAGGGATAACAGAACAGCGCAGGCTCCGTGACAGCTTAAAACAACGCTGAGGAGGCAGCGCATGGCACCAAGGGGGTAGGAATGACGGCTGTGCTGCGTCACATTACGAAGGAAAGTCCCAGCTCCGGGACGGTATAACGGTATCAGTGAACACATTTTATAAGTGTTAAGTTCTGCGTGTGCAAAGAGCTAAAAAAAAAGAGCTACCTTTTCCTTGTGCAGCATTACTGCTGCACAAGATGGCTCTTTCAGTAACAAACGACGGGGGGGGGGGGGGGGGACAGGTTCCCTTACATTTAGGTTGTTGTGCCAGCGTGGCGGTCGCAGGACACATTGCCGGCTACACAGCTGGGGATCAGCTGACGTTACTGAAACCCAATAACACTGGGTCGTATGTTTTTACTGTGCAGCCTGCACTTCTGAGCCGCAACTGGCGGTGTTGGAGCCCAGGAATAGCAGTTCAGGTGGTAGAAAGATGAACACAGCAGGAGACCTGGATGACACCCAATTACTTAATCAGGCAGAGGAGTGGCAAATTCCTGCGAGATCCAGGCCTGGTTCATTTTCAGGAAAGTAAGCCGGTCAACGTTATCGGAGGATAGTCGCATGCGACGGTCTGTTAGTACACCACCTGCGGCACTAAAGACACGTTCCGATAAGACACTAGCCGCAGGGCAAGCCAGCACCTCCAATGCATACTGGCTTAGCTCTGGCCATGTATCCAGCTTAGAGACCCAAAACTTGAACGGGGAAGAGCCGTCTGGGAGTACAGTAAGAGGGCAAGCCATGTAGTCTGTCACCATCTGACGGAACCGTTGCCTCCTGCTGACTGGAGCCGCCGGTGATGGTGTAGACATTTGGGGCGGGCACACAAAAGTGTGCCAGAGTTGTGCCATACTGGGCTTGCCTTGGGCAGAGGCACTGCTTCTGCTCCCTCTTTGGGCAGAGCCTCCCCCACTGCCTCGACGCACTGAGCTGCTTTGTAAAGCACTAGCAGCACTCCTCTCAGTTGGACAGGAGAAGATGATGGAATTCACCAGTGTGTCGTGGTACTCCCGCAATTTACGCTCCCGGGTCAACGCAGGGATGAGGTTTTGGACGTTGTCCCGGTAGCGAGGATCGAGGAGGGTGAACACCCAATAATCAGGCATGTTGAGAATGTGGTCGATGCGGCGGTCGTTTCTCAGGCACTGCAGCATGAAATCCACCATGTGCTGCAGAGTGCCAACCGGCCCAGAAACGCTGTCCCCTGCTTGAGACATGATCTCTGCCCGCTCGTCATCACCCCACCCTCGCTGTACACACTGACCACTGGACAATTGTGTCGCTCCCTCCTCTGGACGGAGCTCTTCCTCCTCCATTGACTCCTCCTCATCCTCCTCACAAATTGGCCCCTGCGTACCCCTTTGTGAGGAACCACGTGGCGCTGACTCTCCAGAAGCTGATGGAAAAGGTGACTCCTCATCCTCCACCTCTTCCACCACATCATCCCTTAACCCTTGCAAAGTTTGCTGAAGCAGGCAGATAAGGGGGACAGTCATGCTGACTAGTGCATCATCTGCACTTGCCATCCGCGTGGAATAATCAAAAGGACGCAAAACCTGGCAGACGTCCTTCATAGTGGCCCACTCTGTGGTTGTGAAGTCTGATCGGCGCTGACTGCGACTTCTTTGCGCCTGATGCAGCTGGTACTCCATAACTGCTTGCTGCTGCTCACACAACCGCTCCAACATATGTAACGTGGAATTCCACCGGGTAGGTAGGTCACATATGATGCGGTGTTCCGGAAGGCGGAATCGGCGCTGCAGAGCAGCAATGCGGGATCTGGCCAAGCTGGAACGCCGCAAGTGAGCACACTCTAGGCGGACCTTGTGCAGCAGGGCATCAAGATCCGGATAGTCCCTCAGAAAACTCTGCACAACCAAATTGAGCACATGTGCCAGACATGGGATGTGAGTGAGGTTGCCAAGGGCCAAAGCTGCCACCAGATTTCGGCCATTGTCACACACTACCATGCCTGGCTGGAGATTCGCTGGCAGTAACCACACATCGCTCTCCTGCTTTATGGCATTCCAGAGCTCCTGCGCTGTGTGGCTTCGATGCCCCAATGAAACTAGTTTCAAGACGGCCTGCTGACGTTTGGCCACGGCTGTGCTCATGTCGGTCATAGGTAAACGTTCACGGGTCCATGTGGGGGTGGACTGTGACGGATCCTGCAGAGAGGAATCAGAGGAACTGGTGTAAGAGGAGGAGTCGATGCGTACAGACTGGATTCCTGCAATCCTTGGAGTGGGCAGGACACGTCCTGCGCCACTCGCACGATCTGTACCTGGCTCAACAACATTAACCCAATGGGCAGTGAGGGAAACATATCGCCCCTGTCCATGCTGACTGGTCCACGCATCGGTGGTGAGGTGGACCTTGCTACTGACGGCGTTCAGTAGCGCATGTTTTATGTTTGCCTCAACATGCCTGTGCAGGGCAGGGACAGCCTGCCTGCTGAAGTAAAAGCGGCTGGGCACCTTGTACTGTGGGACTGCCAATGCCATCAAGTCACGGAAGCTGTCAGTCTCCACCAGCCTGAACGAGAGCATTTCCAGGGACAACAGTTTGGCAATGCCTGCATTCAGAGCCTGTGCTCGGGGGTGGTTGGCCGAGAATGCCCGCCTTTTCTCCCATGCCTGTACTACCGATGGCTGTAGAGTAGACTGGGAGTGTGAGGATGACTGGGAAGGTGGTGCTGTGGGTGGAATTACACAAGGTCTCTGGGAGGAAGCCAAACCAGCTGTGCGTGAGCTGGAGGAAGAGGCAACACGAGCTGAAGAGGTGGTAGCTGCCGCTGTTGGTTGGCCTACATCTTCAGTGTGTTTCTGTAACTCCACCGCGTGCCTGGTCCGCACATGTTTCCACATATTTGTGGTATTGAGGTTGCTGACATTTTTCCCTCTTTTTACTTTATGATGACACAGCTTGCATTTGACAAAACAAATGTCATCTGCAACTGTGTCAAAAAAGGACCAGGCACTGCAAGTCTTGGGAGCGCCCTTTTTGGCTTTGGAAAGAGACAGGCTCCTAACGGGTGCCAAAGTGGAGGCTACAGGCTCCGCAGTCTTCCCCCTCCCTCTCCCTCTTTGGCCCGTAAGAGGAAGCTCTTCCTCTGAGCTGCTCCCACCACCTTCCTGTTCCTCACGCCACGATGGGTCAAGGACCTCATCATCTCCACTACCCTCTGCCACCAACTGCTCCTCCTGGGTAGTCTCAGCAGCACAGTACGCACGAGAAAGCGGCACCTGAGTTTCATCATCAGATGCGTACTGCGCTGTGGTCACCGGAGGCACTGGCCCACCTGCCTCTTCAGAGTCAGAGAGATAAAGCTTTTGGGCATCACTGCACACTGCCTCTTCTTCCATTTCTCCAATGCTGCTTGGCTGGCCCCCTGTTTCCAAGCCAAGAGATTCAGAGAACAGAAGTAGAGACGGCTCCTGTCCTGGGCTCTCTGACTGCCTGGCCAATTTGGCAGGTGGTGAAGAGACAGATGGCTGCTCTCCAGTGCTCTGTGCCTGAGAGGATGTGGCACTAACTGAAGTCGATGCCGAGGCGTTAGCTGCCATCCACCCGACAACGGCTTCAATTTGGTCTTCACGCAGCAGCGGTGCACGGCGCTCTCCGACAAAGCTGCGCATGAAGGACTGTTCCCTGCTGAAACTGAGTGACGACGAGTCACCGGCGCCCGCAGCAGGCACAGAATCACCACGTCCTCTCCCTGCTCCTCTCCCTGCTCCGCGCCCACGCCCACGTGCCTTACTCCCTGCCCTCTTCATCTTGGTTGACAGATAAAGATAAGCAGAAAAGTACTAAGGCCTTAGTGTGCTTATTCCTGTAATGCTCCTCCTAACAGGTGTAAGAAACACTAATGTTGTAAATTGTGGACTAAACTTTATTATTTTTCAAATGTGGCCTACACAAGTGTAAGTTGTGTTTGGTGAACTTAACCTTTTTTTTGGTGCAGATCGGGCTACAGAGCTAGTTTAAATCACACGGAGACCGTGCAGACAGCCGTAAACGGCGCTGCAAGGCCAAGAAACCCTCCTCTAGGTTATCCTATATAGTGTTTTTCCACTATTTAGCTGGATACAAGTGGAAAGACACTAATAGGAATTTTTTTTTTCAAATTTTAAACTGGCTGCACTATTTGAAAAAAAGGAAATTTTTTTTCAAGGTATGAGGCAGTAACGCACCCTGAGCTGAATCCAACCGGCTATGGCTGCACACAGACTACAGGGCGAGCTGGGCTCACACGGAGACCGTGCAGACAGCCGTAAACGGCGCTGCAAGGCCAAAAAACCCTCCTCTAGGTTATCCTATATAGTGTTTTTCCACTATTTAGCTGGATACGAGTGGAAAGACACTAATAGGAATTTTTTTTTTCAAATTTTAAACAGGCTGCACTATTTGAAAAAAAGGAAAATTTTTCTCAAGGTATGAGCCAGTAACGAACCCTGAGCTGAATCCAACCGGCTATGGCTGCACACAGACTACAGGGCGAGCTGGGCTCACACGGAGACCGTGCAGACAGCCGTAAACGGCGCTGCAAGGCCAAAAAACCCTCCTCTAGGTTATCCTATATAGTGTTTTTCCACTATTTAGCTGGATACGAGTGGAAAGACACTAATAGGAATTTTTTTTTTCAAATTTTAAACAGGCTGCACTATTTGAAAAAAAGGAAAATTTTTCTCAAGGTATGAGCCAGTAACGAACCCTGAGCTGAATCCAACCGGCTATGGCTGCACACAGACTACAGGGCGAGCTGGGCTCACACGGAGACCGTGCAGACAGCCGTAAACGGCGCTGCAAGGCCAAAAAACCCTCCTCTAGGTTATCCTATATAGTGTTTTTCCACTATTTAGCTGGATACGAGTGGAAAGACACTAATAGGAATTTTTTTTTTCAAATTTTAAACAGGCTGCACTATTTGAAAAAAAGGAAAATTTTTCTCAAGGTATGAGCCAGTAACGAACCCTGAGCTGAATCCAACCGGCTATGGCTGCACACAGACTACAGGGCGAGCTGGGCTCACACGGAGACCGTGCAGACAGCCGTAAACGGCGCTGCAAGGCCCAAAAACCCCCCTCTAGGTTATCCTATGTAGTGTTTTTCCACAATAGAGCTGGAGACTGGTGGAAAAACACTAATAGGAAATTTGAGAAAAAATGTGCAGCAGGCTGCACTAAGAGCAAAAAAGAACAACTGTGTGAGGCAGTGTGAACCCCCCCTGAGCTGAATACAACCGGGTATATGGCTGCACACAGACTACAGAGTGAGCTGCACACACACACACACACAGAGACCTTGCAGAACGCTGTTAAAACAGCGCTGCAAGGCAAGAGCAAGGTGAACAGTGAAGAACACACAGCGTTTTGCTAAATTAGCCTTTGGAAAGGAAAATAAAGCAATTAGCTAGCTCAACTGGCCCTCAGTTAGAACACAGCGTCCTGTCCCTAACTGAAATCACAGCAGAGTGAGCGCAAAATGGCGGCAGCGCTTTTTTATAGTGCAGAGTGACATCATTTCAGCAGCCAATCCAAGCCTTGCCAGTACTTACATGCCCACCATGCTAAACAGGATGTGCCCACACTTTCATTCATTCCTCATTGGCTGCTGCGTTCAATTTGAATTCTGGGAACTTCCGATTCCGGTATCCGATACGCGGGAAGTATCGGAATTCGGTATCGGAATTCCGATACCGCAAATATCGGCCGATACCCGATACTTGCGGTATCGGAATGCTCAACACTACTAATGACTAATGAGGGCTTGCACATCGCCTGTACTTTTCTGCCATGATCTGATAGAATGGAGGGCCTTGCTTGTTAGCACCTTAGACCTGTGGGCGGCTGAACCACAACCTACTAACTATACTACAAATACATATTGGTTGTTGGCCCATTGTAAAACCTAATAAGGGGAGCAAGCTTCCACCTGACTGTGATACTGTAATTTAGAAATCACCTATCCTGGGTTAGAAGTGACATTAACACAAGAACGGTCCATTCCCGGGAGCTTTAGTAAATGCTTTTCCAGGGTTAAGCAGCTGCACATAGATCGCCATGCTCGATGCAAAGCATTGGCAGGAATGATGTAATGCATGAAGCCACCACCTCTTCCTCTGGAGACCACATGGGCAACTCCATGAAAAGGTCTTCATGAGGGAACCCCTGAGCAGCCCTACTCCGGGAGTATGGGGCTATAGAATATTCTGTAGCTGGCCCCGCTAGTTTCATTCCAGGTGCACTAACGGCTCAGTGTTACATTGATTTAGTTGTGGAACCAGTGATACTTCCATTTGTTCAAAATGTCCCAGGAGCCACTTTTCCACACAGCACCAGACCGTATGTTGTTGGTGCTACTGTGATCAGACTACATGGCCTAAATGTGCTACCTTGGCCTGCAGCATCTCCAGACTTGTCTCCCATCAAGCCTAAGCACATGTGGGACATCGTTGGTCAGCAATTGCAAAAGAAGCTGCCAGCAGTGGATCTTGATGATTTGACTTCAGCGAGACAGAAGATACTGATAGCAGCCAATGCTGTAAATGCGGGGATTTCTGCTACTCCATATTGAATAAATCGAGATGTTTTGAAAATAGTTTCCATTTTTGCATGATTTACATATCAGTAACATGTTTATCCATTGTGCGATTTCCATCATTCCACGACTTTCGTTTAATAGTGTTGCAATTTCAATGTTGAGGTGTGTAAATAGGAATTGTAGGCGCAGATGAGTGTCCATCTAATGGCCATCGTGATGGGTTGGTGGGACACATTCTGGATCTCTGAGAGAACTTGCACCATTGGTTTCCCTAATGTTCAGACTAGTAATGACTCATGAGTGAACATGCTGAGATAAGGTGTTATCTGAGCATGCTCGGGTGTAACAGAGTGTCTTCGCGTGCTCGAATAATATGTTCGAGTCCCCGCAGCTGCATGTCTCGTGGAGGTTCAACAGCCCCAAAACATGCCTGGATTGCCTAAGAAGCAGGGAATCCCACCATGTGCTGTGGCTGTTGAACAGCCGTGAGACACGCAGCCGCGGGGACTCGGACATATTATTCGAGCACGCCGAAGTCACTCGGCCAGCCCCCGAGCATGCTCAGATAACACCTCAGCGTGCTCATCACTAGCTCACACATGTCCTTTAGTTTGCGGGGTCCCGACTGGTGTATAAGTCCCTCTCGTCACATCCATATTCGCACTGACGCAACCACACAGCAGGGACGCTGCTGACGCCATAGGCCTGGAAGGTTCTATTGCTTAGCAACCGTTACCATGGCCACCGTGACGTGTAACGATGTCACTAATCCTGAGTCATGCTTTCCTTCCTCTTTCAATCCGACAAGGTCACATCCATTCTGTGCAAAAATATAGGATCAATTAACCCTGCAGGTAACATCCTCGCCTGCCGCGTAATATGGCTTTAATCAACCAGGTACTATATGTAAAACCAACACTTAATGTACATAGATTTTTTTAAAATTTTATACAAAAAAACAAAGAGTGCCCCCCTTCACTAAAATGCATTGGTACAGTCCAAATGCCCTCTGTAAGTGATCCTGATTGGTCCCGGCTCCTCTGTACCCCCGTCTTCCCTGCAGCAGGGAGCAGGGCATTGTGGGAAGCTCCCAGGTCGGTCCCTGCAGAGCATCCTCCGAGCTGCAGAGTGCGTGAGACGGGAGGTAATAATGCATCTATGTCCCATTTACTATCTGCCCTACAATCGCCTCCTTGTTACATATTATTTTCTCCGTATTTTATATCTAAAATGGATGAGATTGTGATTTTGAATTATTTTGACTGAGGCACAAATACAAGGTGAGGATTATCAATGCGTAGATCCCTTTAACAGCTCTTAAAAGTGGATGCGTTGGGATTTGTAGTTCCTCCACGACTGCAGATCTACATATAGACTATTTTATCATTATTAGTATTATTATTTATCAGTATGTTTTTTAATAATTAAAATCTATGTGACCTATATAATTAGCATGTTCCTTTTTGGGGGTTTTTTAATAAGAATTGGTTTAACTTACAAACTTAGGCCTCAAAACTAATAATTGATAAGATTCCGGAGGTGTCCTCTGTACTGAAAATGTGTCACATTGTATCAATATGTCACCGACAAACGTTCTATGATTCTCTGGAATGGAATGTATCTGTTACATTGTAACAAAGCTCCTAAATGGAAGGCCGGTTGCCAGCAGTCAGGTCGGTTGTCACTCATCTTGACTTAGGAAAGGAATATTAACTACTTGAAGGACAGGACAGCCCAAGGACGCACCGGAATATCCCCCCCCCACCGGTGACATCCCATTGTTTGGTGCAAGCCCAAGGTTCTTCCCGTGCCCTTCCCCCGTCTCCTGACTGCTAGCTGTAACGTGTGACGGCCTACCCCACGGCAGGACTAGGAAGGGCACCGGCAGAGGTGACTTTGCGGTAGATGCGGTTTACAGATGGCCGCAGAGAAAAATTAACCCTGCATGTGCTGGAAGATGCAATGCCCTTTTTTTTTTTCTTTTCGGCAATGACTTCATCACTTTTATTCTCGGCTATGGTAATTCGAGTTGCCAAGGGACTGCAGCATTGGAAGGAAAGCCTCTGCAGTCTATAACCCAGCTTTCCCAGGTTCCTGACTGAATGAATATGCAAAGCTATCCTGTATAATGAGGCAGACTTGTCATTTAGAAGTCAGATATAGGGGGCATAGTTGATGGGGGTCCTGGTGCCTAAGGGAATTTGAAGGTTTCTCCTTAATATCATGTTATTTGATGATAACTGCATCTATTGCTAGACTGATATAAAAATAAGTTTATCCTAGATATGTAGAACGTCATTGCATATTATAGCACATGGTTTTTGTAGATGACCTCCTATCAGGCCCCAGGACCGCCAGACAGGCCATATGATGATGATCATGGCGGCCCCCGGCTTTCCTGGCATATATAGCTAATAAGAGAGTTATAACTAATAAAAGAGGACAATTCTAGTTGTTTATTTGAAAGTTTTTATTATTATAATATTACTATTATTATTTGACCAAAAGGTAAGTTGCTGTATGATTTCTGTCTGTGGCGCCTTTTATATTTTTGTGCATTTTTCTGGTGTCGGCATATTTGCTCGCTCTACTGTACAAATTCTGATTGAATCACATTTTCATTTTCACAGAATAAATTGTATTAAAACTTAAAGTGCCTTGAAAAAGTGTTCATACCCCCCTGAACTTTTCCGCATTTTTTCACATTGCACCCACAAACTTAAATGTATTTAATTAGGATTTTATGTCATAGAGGAATACAGAGTAGCAAGTATTTGTGCAGCGTAAGGGAAATGATACAGGGGTTTTCTAATTATTTTAAAAATATTAATCTAAAAATTGTGATGTGCAATTGTATTCAGCCCCCTTTAATCAATACTTTGTCGGACCACCTTTCGCTGCAATTACTGCTGCATGTCTTTTGGGGTCTGTCTGTACCAGCTTTGCACATCTAGAGGCTAATGATTTTTCCCATTTTTCTTTGCACTCTCGCTCTCGCTCAGTGACATTGGATGGAGGTGTCTGTGAACAGTAATTTTCAACTCTTGCTACAGATTCTCAATGGGATTTCGGTCTGGCCTGTGACTGGGCCACTAACACACATGAATATGCTTTGATCTAAACCATCCATTGTACCTCTGGCAGGATGTTTGGGGTTGTTATCCTGCTGGAAGGTGAACTTACACCCCGATCTCATGTCTTTTGCAGCCTCCAACAGGTTTTCCTCCAGGATTGCCCTGTATTTACTTCCATCATCTTCCCATCAACTTAGCTTTTCTGTCCTTGGTAAAGAAAAGCATCCCCACAACATGATGTTGCCACCAGTATGTGGAGCGCCCTACCTGGGCCGTGGGGTACTCGGTACCGGGTCCGGTCGGCTATTAAAGAGGATGTCACGGTGGCGGCGACCCAGTCCGTGGCCCTGGGCGTCCAATTAAAGGGGAAAGGTCTTTTAACGGGAATTGTGGTAAAGTCTATCGTGACGCCACCTGTGGTGTTCAGTCAATAGTCGGACCGACACTGCGTTAAAGGGGTCCTCCGGGGAATGTTGTTGCAGCAATGATGGTAACGCTTCCCACAGGTGAAGTGGGGTCCCCAGAGGTCCTGAAGTGTATGGTGATGATGGTGTAGGCCGTAAAATGAGTAAAGGACACAAGTTGTAAGTCTTTACCTGGTTTACTGTAGTTCACAGGCCACAGTCCAGGCTACCAGGCACGGGTGGTGGTGGTCTGGCTGGCTCAGAGGCAATGGGAGAATCTCCTGCCCAGTTGGGGTTCGTGGGCCTTTCCAACTAGTGCTTGCTGTCTATGAGGTCCCTGCTGCCTGAAGCTTTCTGCAGAGTCCTCTATTCCGCCTATCCTGAGACAGGTGCATGATGGGCAGCTTGAGCCTTTTTATAGGGACTCTATCATGCCCCGGGTTCCTTAGGTGCTGCTGCGTCTCAGGTGTGGTGTGGGCCAATCACATAAAGTTCTGAGCCCTCCGGTTCTGCCAACTGACTGTCATACAGTTCCACTAAGGCCTCGGGCTCCCAGAACCCGGCACATCGCTTTGGCTCTGAGGGTGCCCAGTCACAGTTCCCCTCTGAGCCCTGTTCCTCTCCTTTGCTCCTTTCCTATCCAGCTCCTCCACATACAACGCCTCGGGTTATCTGTCCTTTCAGAGGCTGCAGCTCCCTCGTGGCTGCCAGACCTCTCTGTCTGCTCTCAGTTCTAGATTTCCTTCTTCTATCTCTCCCTCTTGGAGACTAAGCTCCTCCTCCAGGTCAGGATACATATAGCTTAGGGAAGCTCCCCTGAATCCGGGTCCTGAGCTCCCCCTCCTGGCCTGGATTTGGAATGTGTTGTGTGTGGGTGCCTTACCTGGTAAAGAGAATTCCATTGCCTCTGAGTATGATATTACTCTCCCCGAAAGGAAGGCAACATCACTGTAGCAACCGGTCACCTGGGGTGCTACTTATGTGTGATGGTAGGGATGGTGTTTTCAGGGTGATGTGTAGTGTTAGTTTTCCGCCACATATAGCATTTTGCATTTAGTCTGAAGAGTTCTACTTTGGTCTCATCTGACCAGAGCACCTTCCTACATATGAACGCTGTATGTTTTTTTGCAAACTGCAAACAGGACTTCTTATTGCTTGCTTTCAGAAATCGCTTTCTTCTTGCCAATCTTCCAAAAAGGCCAACTTTGTGGACTATAGGACTAATAGTTGTCCTGTGGACAAATCCTCCCACCTGAGCTGTGGATCACTGCAGCACCTCCAGAGTGACCATGGGCCTCTTGGCTGTTTCTTTATTTAGTGCTCCCCTTGCTTGGGATGTCAGGTTAGGTGGACGGCCATATCTCGGTAGGTTTGCAGTTGTGCCATACTCCTTCCATTTTTGGATGATGGATTGAACAGTGCACCGTGAGATGTTCAAAGCTTGGGATATTTTTTTTAGAACTTAACCCTGCTTTACTCTTCTCCCTAACTTTATCCCTGACCTGTCTGGTGTGTTCCTTGGTTTTCACGATGCTGATTGATCCCTAATATTCTTACACAAACCTTTCACAGAAAAGCTGTAGTTATTCTGACAATAAAATACACTCAGATGGACTGAAATTACTAATTATGTGACTTCTGGAGGCAATTGCTCACTCAGGATTTAATTTAGGGGTACCAGACTAGAGGGGGCTGAATACAAATGCACATCACAATTTTCAGATTTATATTTTATAAAAAATTAGAAAACCATTAATTATTTCTTTTACACTTCACAAATACTTTCTACTCTGCCCCAATGTAATACGTTTAAATTTGTGGGTGTAATGTGAAAAATGTGGAAAGGTTCAAGGGGTATGAATATTTTTTCAAGGCATTGTATATAATGTATTTCTAGACTCTTTACAAATATTCTAGAAAATGGAAATATTTCTGCGGGAAAATTCTTGCTGAGTAGCATTAGAGTGTTAAATGACAACATTTGTTAATGTAGGGCTTTGAACAATCACATATTAATAGATCTAATGAAAGCTCTTGCACTACCCTGGGAACGGACCATGAGACAGTAGAAGCAATGGGACTGTGGTAAAGTGGCACATAAATCTCACTGATTGAAAGAGCATCCGGATATCTGTGCCAGGATGGGGCAGCTTATTGTATTGTATGAAAACTGAAATGATCGTAGACTCAATTTATCGAGTGGAGGATTAGACATGGAGGAGCCGAATCAGTCAATGAAATTATTGTAAAAATATAACAATAAAAATAATTGCATAAAATCAACACATTGTGGAAGTAAGGGCAATAGTTCACATGACACATTTAAGGAAAGTTCTGTCAACAGGTTGCTCTTTGCTGGTCCTTGAAGACATAGGTTTCTTTGGACTATGGGGCAGCAGATGATCACCCACACAAAGGTCCACATCAGTTCCACAACAAGGGATCGTGCACATGACCATATTATTGTTAATGAGTGAGTGGAAACCATCGGACTGCACTTGGATGAAATCTGAGTTTAGTCTGATTTCCACCGACTGACACCATGGAGAAGATGGAGACATTTTTTTCTCCATCTTCTCTGTTCATCAGAGAGAATTGGATCACACTATGCCGACACTCTGATCAAAGTGTGATTTGCATAACTGACCGGATTCTTTCAGATGAGAAAATATACGTTTGTGTGACCCCCAACCTTAAGGTGGATGTCCCTATGACACCTTGCACATGGATAAGACACAGACTGAAGATGTTCTCATGAACATCTAGCAATGGTACAAGTTCAGGTTTGCAACTTTATGAACTGGTAACTTTCCCTAAAATATGTTTCCACAATGGACATTTATTACTGATCCACAAGATAGATAATAATTAACATATGATTTTGGGAACCCACTGATCACTACAGTAAAGCTTGAGATCCCATTCCTCCTTACTAATGAAGAGGAGTTCTCAGGAAGCAGCGGTTGATTCCCTCCGTTCAGTGTCCATGGGGCAGATGTTTCCGTCAGTCCTGTAGACTTCCAATGAAATATCACTGCACATGCTTCATGATCGATAATACAAAATCCTACTCACTGTGATTTTCCAGTGAGGAGGAACAAGGGGGTCCAGTAATTGTGGGGGGCCCAGTGATCGAGTATTTTATGGATGATTAATAAACGTCTACTGTGAGAAAATGCCCTTAAAGGAAATATTTGTTTTACATAAGAATAGACCTTTAAAGGGAATCTGTCAGCAAGATTTCGCACCCCAAACTATTTCTTTGTACATGTAAGTCTTTGAAAGAGAAGTCCAGCAATACCTTTACATGGCCAGTCTGTTCTTCCATTACTGAAAAATCAGCGTTTGAATTGATATAGAAATGAGGCTGAAAAGCTATGGTAGATCTGAAAGATGCCACTGTCACTCCAACTCTATTCCCCACCCACTGCCGCCTCCTCCTGCTTGACATTGATGGCTCCTTTACCTGAAGTCACACAGTATAGAAGCTGTGAGTCAAGCAGGAAGAGGCGGCGCTGGGCGAGGAATAGAGCTGGAGTGACAGAGGCTTCAGATCTACCATAGCTCTTCAGCTTCATTTCCATATCAATTCAAATGTTGATTTCCCAGTAATGGAGGAACTGACTGGCTATGTGAAGGTATTGCTGGACTTGTCTTTGAAACAGCTGCATGTCCATATAAATAATTTGGGGTCTGAAACCTTGATGACAGATTCTCTCTAAAGCTTTACCCTTATGTAAAACTCAGATCATTAAGGTTTTACTCTTTACATTAGATAAGGAGTAATCTAAATCTAATATATAAAGCTGAATGTGTGTGTGTGTGTGTGTGTGTGTGTGTATGTGTGTATGTATGTCCGGGATTGGCATCTGCACCGTCGCAGCTACAGAAACAAAATTTTGCACAGTCACACGTCTGGACCCTGAGAGCGTCATAGGCTACGTTGTGAGGTGAAATTTTAACCCCGCGCTTTCCAATTCACCAAACAATTTTGCCCCTATCTACATAATGGGGAAAAAAGTGAAAGGAAAAGTGTTGGAGGCAAATTGACAGCTGCCAGATGTGAACAAGGGGGACTTAAAGAATGAGAGCGATGGCGCAAAAGAGTATATACCGATCAGTTGCTAAGGTGGGGCCCCGACATGAGATACTCACCACACATGGGGATATGAACACACACAAAATGCGCCACACACTACCACGTGCTTGAACACATATTCCCTCAGCACACATTTCACCACAAATACACCAACCTCGCCACATAAAAGTCGAAACACGCCACATGCAAAAACTAGGCTCCCGCAAAACTCGCCACAAGTGCAAAACTCACCTCATGGAAAACTCGCCACACGCAAAACTTGCACACGCGGAAAAATTGCCACATGCACAAAATTTGCAACACATGCAAAAGTTGCCTCACACAAAACTTGCACATACTCAAAAGGCACCAGACATAAAACTCACCACGCGCAAAACTCGCCATGCGCTGCACACAACTTGCTACACTAACCTGTTACATGCAACTCGACACACAAAAAGTTGCTACACGCATGTTGCCACACAAAACTCATCTCACAAAAGTCGCTACATGCATGTCGCCACACACAACTCAACACACACAACTTGACAAACGAAACTCGCCCTAAAACACACACAAGTCTGGTATTAGCCTTCAAAAATAAAAATCTGATTAATAAGCAGACAAACTACTAGAGCAACAAATGTACCATATAGGAAATACAGCAGCTGTCAGTCACATGACCTGTCTATTATGTGTATGTGTGAGCTAATATATACTGCCAGGGGGAGGGCTTCCTGTTGGCTGGGGATTTATCAGGCTGCCAATTTATCTTACAAATACTGAGGTAAAAATACTGAGCAAATAACGTGTTAACGAGGTCTAATACAGGAGATCACACAGGTATATACTATATACAGGGGAGATGACACACAGATATATACTATATACAGGAGAGATAACACACAGGTATATACTATATAGAGGAGGAGATGACATACAGGTATATACTATATACAGGGGAGATGACACACAGGTATATACTATATATAGGAGGAGATGACATACAGGCATATACTATATACAGGGGAGATGACACACAGCAGGTATATACTATATACAGGGGAGATGACATACAGGTATATACTATATACAGGAGATGACATACAGGTGTATACTATATATAAGGGAGATGACAAACATGTATATACTGAGGTGAAAATGAGAGGTGTGAGGTGAAAATGAAAAGGTGTGAGTGCAAAATGAGAGGAGTGAGGGAAAATAGTGTAGTGATCGGAAAATGAGAGATGTGAGGTCGAAATGACAAGTGTTAGGGGGGAATGAGAGGAGTGAGGGAGAAAATGAGAGGTGTGAGGGAGAAAATGAGAGATGTGAGGGGGAAAATGAGAGGCGTGATGGGAAAATAAGAGAAGTGACGTGCTATAACTAACCACAGATATTTACTATGCCCAGGCAACGCCGGGCTCTTCAGCTAGTATATATATATTTTCTAAAATTAATATTAGATCTTACAAGGTCAAAGAATTATTCCTAAAAATCACACTTTTTGGACAAATTTATGATAAAATTCAAAATATAAATCATCTAGGATCTAAGACCCATGTGTGTCTTTACATTAGGTAAAGAAATAAATAATGGTTATTGAAATCCCGTAGTGAGACCACCATTAGGTTACTCTAACTTAAACCCATTGACGGTGGGGAATGCGACCTCCTTCTCACAATCAATGGGGGCACCAGTTTCCAAATCTGTTTTGATTGACAGGTTTTAAAAGTCTTTTTGGGCACAAAGCATCTAAGAAGCCAAAAGAAAAAATGTTGAGCCTTTGCAAGAAAAAAAAAATTGGAGATTGTGAATATTGCCCTGTATACGAGGTTCTGCGTCATCTCATTATTTATAAGGGTTGCTGCAGTGTGCTGCTCCCTGGCCTGAAGTGGCTGATACAGTGCTTTGTGCTCAGCATTAGAAATATTCATAATTCTAACCTTATTAATAGCACAATTAAAAATCTCCAACAAGGCATCTAACCATCTTTAACAGTCTTCTCATCTAGCAGAAAGGGACCTTTCTAAGGGCTCAGTCAGACATCCGTGCACACCGGTGTTGTGAATTCTGTTGTCGGGCTCCCTCCTGTGGTCATGAATGGTACTTCGGCTGGTTCTGTCCATGGACTTCCTCTGGGTGTTTCTGAGTTTCCTTCCACAGGTGACGAGGCTAAGTCGTTAGTGGGCTGCTCTATTTAACTCCACTTTGATCTTTGCTCCATGCCACCTGTCAATGTTCCAGTATTGGTCTAGTTCACTCCTGGATCGTTCTTGTGACCTGTCTTCTCATCAGAAGCTAAGTTCCTGTTTGTTTTTCTTTGGTTTGCTATTTTTCTGTCCAGCTTGCTATTTTTATTATTGTCTTGCTTGCTGGAAGCTCTGGGACGCAGAGGGAGCGCCTCCGCACAGTGAGTCGGTGTGGAGGGTCTTTTTGCGCTCTCTGCGTGGTCTTTTTGTAGCTTTTTGTGCTGACCGCAAAGCAACCTTTCCTATCCTCAGTCTGTTCAGTAAGTTGGGCCTCACTTTACTAAATCTATTTCATCTCTGTGTTTGTATTTTCATCTTTACTCACAGTCATTATATGTGGGGGGCTGCCTTTTCCTTCATCGCCTTGTTTAATACGCACAAGATTATACGCCCCTCGAAGATCTATCTTGGTGAACCAGCTAGCCCCTTTAACACGAGCAAACAAATCAGACAGCAACGGCAAAGGATACTGAAATTTGACTGTAATTTTATTAAGAAGGCGGTAATCAATACAAGGTCTCAAAGAACCATCCTTCTTGGCCACAAAAAAAGAACCCTGCTCCTAACGGTGATGACGACGGGCGAATATGGCCTTTCTCCAAGGATTCCTTTATATAACTCCGCATAGCGGTGTGTTCTGGCACAGATAAATTGAACAATCGGCCCTTAGGAAACTTACTGCCAGGAATCAAATTAATTGCGCAATCGCAATCCCTATGAGGAGGTAGGGCACTGGATTTGGGCTCATCAAATACATCCCGATAATCCGACAAAAACTCTGGAACTTCAGAAGGGGTGGATGACGAAATAGACAAAAATGGAACATCACCATGTACCCCCTGGCAACCCCAGCTGGACACAGACATAGATTTCCAGTCCAATACTGGATTATGAACCTGTAGCCATGGCAACCCCAAAACGACCACATCATGCAGATTATGCAACACCAGAAAGCGGATATCCTCCTGATGTGCAGGAGCCATGCACATGGTCAATTGGGTCCAGTACTGAGGCTTATTCTTGGCCAAAGGCGTAGCATCAATTCCTCTCAATGGAATAGGATACTGCAAGGGCTCCAAGAAAAAAACACAGCGCCTGGCAAACTCCAAGTCCATCAAATTCAGGGCAGCGCCTGAATCCACAAATGCCATAACAGAATAGGATGACAAAGAGCAAATCAGAGTAACGGACAATAGAAATTTAGACTGTACCGTACCAATGGTGGCAGACCTAGCGAACCGATTAGTGCACTTAAGACAATCGGAGATAGCATGAGTGGAATCACCACAGTAAAAACATAGCCCATTCCGACGTCTGTGTTCTTGCCGTTCAGCTCTGGTCAAAGTCTTATCACACTGCATAGGCTCAGGCCCATGCTCAGATAGTACCGCCAAATGGTGCACAGCTTTACGCTCACGCAAGCGTCGATTGATCTGAATGGCCAAAGACATAGACTCATTCAGACCAGCAGGCATGGGAAATCCCACCATGACATCCTTAAGGGCTTCAGAGAGACCCTTTCTGAAGATTGCTGCCAGGGCACATTCATTCCACTGAGTGAGCACAGACCACTTTCTAAACTTCTGACAATATATCTCCGCTTCATCCTGACCCTGACACAGAGCCAGCAAGATTTTCTCTGCCTGATCCACTGAATTAGGTTCGTCATAAAGCAATCCAAGCGCCAGGAAAAACGCATCAACATCACGCAATGCCGAATCTCCTGGCGCAAGGGAAAATGCCCAGTCTTGAGGGTCACCACGTAACAAAGAAATAATGATCTTAACTTGTTGAACAGGGTCACCTGAGGAGCGAGGCTTCAAGGCAAGAAACAATTTACAATTATTTTTGAAATTCAAGAACTTAGATCTATCTCCAAAAAACAAATCAGGAATAGGAATCCTGAGCTCTGACATCGGATTCTGAACCACAAAATCTTGAATGTTTTGTACCCTTGTAGTGAGATTATCCATCCAAGAGGACAGACCTTGAATGTCCATGTTTACACCTGTGTCCTGAACCACCCAGAGGTAAAGGGGAAAAGAGAGACAAAACACACTGCAAAGAAAAAAAAATGGTCTCAGAACTTCTCTTATCCCTCTATTGAGATGCATTAGTACTTTGGGCCACCTGTACTGTTATGACCTGGTGGTCAGGACTATAATGGACCTGGTGGTTAAGAGCACACGGAATGACCTGATAGTTACTGATAATAAGGACGAGCTCTGGGACGTGGGAACTCTGCTGACCGCAATCCCTAATCCTATAACACACACTAGAAATAGCCGTGGATTGCGCCTAACGCTCCCTATGCAACTCGGCACAGCCTAAGGAACTAGCTAGCCCTGAAGATAGAAAAATAAAGCCTACCTTGCCTCAGAGAAATTCCCCAAAGGAACAGGCAGCCCCCCACATATAATGACTGTGAGTAAAGATGAAAATACAAACACAGAGATGAAATAGATTTAGCAAAGCGAGGCTCGACTTACTGAACAGACTGAGGATAGGAAAGGCTGCTTTGCGGTCAGCACAAAAAGACCACGCAGAGGGCGCAAAAAGACCCTCCGCACCGACTCACGGTGCGGAGGCGCTCCCTCTGCATCCCAGAGCTTTCAGCAAGCAAGACAATAATAAAAATAGCAAGCTGGACAGAAAAATAGCAAACCAAAGAAAAACAAACAGGAACTTAGCTTCTGATGGGAAGACAGGTCACAAGAACGATCCAGGAGTGAACTAGACCAATACTGGAACATTGACAGGTGGTATGGAGCAAAGATCAAAGTGGAGTTAAATAGAGCAGCCCACTAACGACTTAGCCTCGTCACCTGTGGAAGGAAACTCAGAAACACCCAGAGGAAGTCCATGGACAGAACCAGCCGAAGTACCATTCATGACCACAGGAGGGAGCCCGACAAGAGAATTCACAACACACCGGCCAGAGAATGGACCAGAATGCACAGACATGTCTCTCCCAGCCCAAATATCTGTCACAAGTGTGTCACGTCCTTCTGGGAAATCTGGGGTTAGGCGATCATTACGAATTGTGAATCACAGATCTTCCATTTAGTCTGTGTGTTTGGTTCCTCGTATTAAATGGACTTTGCTTCCGATGGTACTGAAGAGGTTAACGACTCTTTCTATACTGGTTAGAGACCTGCAGCTCCATCTTACAGCTGCTCCTGTCCTGCTCATTTCCTTTCTCTATTCTCTATAAAAGCTGGCCAGACCTTCTCATCCTCTCCGGTGAAAGTTTACTTTCTCGCTTGCTGGAGTTGTTGTACTGAAGTTGGGAGTTAGTTGCTGCTGCTGGAGATTGTTGCCTGCTGTTTTTCGGTGTATGCTTTCTCCATTATTCTGGTCCCATTTAGTTTGTGCATTCCATTCCTTCCCTATATTCCTTTCAACCTTTAGTAAGTGTTTCTTATGTAAGTTGCTTTTTGTTATCCCTGTTTGTCTTACATGTTTATATACTAACACATCTATCTCAGGCCTCCTGGGAGGAGGGGGAGAGGACAGCTTAGAGTATTACAAGAGAACAGCAAGGCTGGTGGGCCCAAACCTCCTCACCATTAGAGGTACCTTTGGGAGCAGGGACAGTTAGAGCCCCAGATCTAGGGACAGTCACAGCATGGCAATACCACAGCTTTATACATGTCTATGAGGCGGTAACACTTGGGTCTGGAGAGGTGCGACCAGTCTGTGCATTGCGGACCATTCTCTGACCAATGTGTATGAATGTCTGGATGAGCCCTTAGGCTCCAGGTCTCTGGTGCATCCACTATAGTTCTGCCCCTGAACCTTATACATTAAGTTATGATGCTTTACACATCTCTGAGATTTCTGCTCACTGCTCGCTCGGTGCATATAGCCTTACATAGATACACTGAAACCTGAAATCAGATAATGTCCTATTATAAATACATTTTATTTATTATTATTATTATACATTTTTATTCCGCCATTTATTCCATGGAGCATTACATGTGAATACGGGGCAAATATAGACAAATACATTAAACATGAGCAAAAAAAAACAAGGTACACAGGTACATAAGGAGGGAGGACCTTGCCCACGAGGGTTCACAGTCTGCAGGGGATGGGTGAGGAGATAGGAGAGGGTAGAGCTGGTTGTGCGGTGGTTCAGTAGGTTGAGGATCACTGCAGGCTGTAGGCTTGCCGGAAGAGGTAGATCTTCAGGTTCTTTTTGAAGGTTTCTCTGGTAGGCGAGAGTCTGATGTGTTGTGGTAGAGAGTCCCAGAGTATGGGGGAAGCACGGGAGAAGTCTTGTATGCGGTTGTGGGAAGAAGAGATGAGAGGGGGGTAGAGAAGGAGATCTTGAGAGGATCGGAGGTTGGGTGTAGGTAAGTACCTGGAGACCATGTCACAGATGACATTTTAAGATGTCATTTAGTGCTGAAATTGCTAATTAAGGCCCAAATGGGTTCTTCCTGGCTGTTTAACCTGTTCACCTTAAATACCAATACTGGTGCCCGGTACTTCCTCTCATTGTACTGAGCAGGAAAATACAGCTCCTTGAAGTAAACACTAGAGCTTATATGGGAATTCCCATCTAACAATGTAATGGCACTCCCTGGGCTGTAACGCAGCATTTTGGCTGGTGAGGTGTGACATGTGGACCCCCCTGCAGATCCTGAAAATCTAGTGTGTGTAATCTGAGAAATATAAGCCGATCTGAGTGCATTATCACATGGAATACTTTTGACACTTATGGGTCTGAATTGCCTTTTGGACGACTATTTGCTATATGCAGCTTGATCCACAATATGTTGCCCAAATCGGTTCTAGTGAAGGTAAGGAAATAGTGACCTGCTGGGTGACTTTAGAACTATAAACTTTATATAATTTACATAATTTAGATATCAATACTTTAAGGGTTCGCTTAGACTGGCGAGTAGCCAGTGTATAACTCGATGTTTCATCGGAACAACGCCCTTTCTTAATGTCAAAGAGTAGTCGTTAAAATTTTTATTTTATATAGTGATATGAAAACAAGCAACTCTGTAATATATCTTATCAGAGAAATCTGGTTCTCTCTTCTCCTGGACTGATCATTCACTCTCAGTTCATGAGTAAAATCCATAAAACCTGTATTTGGTGGAGACAGAATTTCCCATTACTGAGATAAGAGATGACAGTTGGTGCTTTTAAAATTGTATGGAGTTGGGAGGAGCTGGGGAGAGATATTCTGCTGCAAGTTCTCCTGAAACAACAGAGCATTGAGTATTTTCAGCAAAAATTTCTGCAGCAAAATCCAGAGTTTTAGCAAGAAAAATGCTAAGTAAAATACTCTCATTTTTGATGAATTTTATTTTTATTGAGATGAATGGGTGAAAATGCTGAAAGAATTCACATGCTGCAGATTTGAAAAAAACAAACAAACAAACAAACAAACAAACAAAAAATATGGTTTGATTGTTCAAATGTGCAAGGAACAAAATAAGCAGCAGGTGCATGATATTGCAGAAGTCTCATTCACTTTCCTGATACTGTAAAGGTTTTTTTCAGCATCAAAATTTTTGAAAAAGGCAGTGTGTGAACAAGCCCTTACAATTCTGCATAGAACTTTATGAGCACCTGTGATTTGAGAATTTTAAGAATGAGATAAGTCCAGGAGGAGAAAAAAGAAGTGGATTTCTCTGATAAGGTATACATTGGGTAGGAAAGTATTCAGAGCCCTTTTTAATTTTTTTTAGTTTTTGTTTCATTGCAGCCATTTTGTAATTTCAAAAAAGTTAATTTTTTTAATGTACACTCTGCACCCCATCGTTACTGGGAAAAAAACAGAAATGTAGAATTTTTTTGCAAATGTATTAAAAAAGAAAAAACTGAAACATCACATGGTCATAAGCATTCAGACCCTTGGCTCAGTATTGAGTAGAAGCACTTTTTGAGCTAGTACAGCCATGAGTCTTCTTGGGAATGATGCAACAAGTTTTTCACACCTGGATTTGGGGATCCTCTGCCATTCTTCCTTGCAGATCCTCTCCAGTTCCGTCAGGTTGGATGGTGAACGTTGGTGGACAGCCATTTTCAGGTCTCTCCAGAGATGCTCAATTGGGCTTAGGCTGGGTTCACACTGCGTGTGACCCGTTTAACGGACTACGTTACACCGCGACATAACGCGGTGTAATGTAGTCCATTAACGCCGCCATTACTTTCAATGGGCGTGCGCTAGCGATGTGCCGTCATTGAGTGACGGACCCGAGACGCGGGCTGCAGCGTTTCCGGGTCCGTCACTGCTAGCGCACTACTAGCGCAGATGGAGCTAGCAGATGCTCCATCTGCGCTAGCGCTGTGCAAACGTCGGCACTTGCATTAGTGCAGTCCGTTTAACGGATGTGTTGAACGGACTGCACTAACGCAGTGTGAACTTAGCCTTAGGTCAGGGCTCTGGCTGGGCCAGTCAAGAATGATCACAGAGTTGTTCTGAAGCCACTCCTGTGTTATTTTAGCTGTGTGCTTAGGGTCATTGTCTTGTTGGAAGGTGAACCTTCGGCCAAGTTTGAGGTCCGGATCACTCTGGAAGAGGTTTTCATCCAGGATATCTCTGTACTTGGCCACATTCATGTTTCCTTCAATGACAACCAGTCGTCCTGTCCCTGCAGCTGAAAAACACCCCCATAGTATGATGCTGCCACCACCATGTTTCACTGTTGGGATTGTATTGGGCAGGTGATGAGCAGTGCCTGGTTTTCTCCACATATACCGCTTAGAATTATCACCAAAAAGTTCAATCTTCGTCTCATCAGACCAGAGAATCTTATTTCTCATAGCCTGGGAGTCCTTCATGTGTTGTTTTAGCAAACTCTATGCAGGCTTTCATATGTCTTGCACTGAGGAGAGGCTTCCGTTGGGCCACTCGGCCATAAAGGCCCGACTGGTGGAGGGTTGTAGTGATAGTTGACTGGGTAGAACTTTCTCCCATCTCCCTACTGTATCTCTGGAGCTCAGCCACAGTGATCTTGGGGTTCTTCTTTACCTCTCTATCCAAGACTCTTCTCCCACGATTGCTCAGTTTGGCTGGACGGTCAGGTCTAGGAAGACTTCTGGTGGTCCCAAACTTGTTCCATTTAAGGATTATGGAGGCCACTGTGCTCTTAGGAACCTTGAGTACTGCAGAAATTCTGTTGTAACCTTGGTCAGATCTGTGCCTTGCTACATCTCTGTCTCTGAGCTCCTTGGCCAGTTCCTTTAACCTCATGATTCTCATTTGGTCTGACATGCACAGTGAGGTCTTATATAGACAGGTGTGCGCCTTTCCTAATCAAGTCCTACCAGTTTAATTAAACACAGCTGGATTCCAATGAAGGAGTAGAACAATCTCAAGGAGGATCACAAGGAAATGGACAGCATGTGACTTAAATATGAGCGTCTGAGCAAAGGGTCTGAATACTTATGACCATGTGATATTTCAGTTTTTCTTTTTTATTAAATTTGCAAAAATTTCTACATTTCTGTTTTTTTTTTAGTCAAGATAAGGTGCATGATGTACATTAATGAGAGAAAAATGAACTTTTTTGAATTTACCAAATGGCTGCAATGAAACAAAGAGTGAAAAATTTAAAGGGGTCTGAATACTTTCCGTACCCACTGTATAACAAAGTTTCTTATTTTGATGCGTACTATTCATTTATCAGGGTAAAAAATTAAAACAATGGTTACTTAAGAGACAGGACTAGTGATGAGCGAGTGTATTCGTAACTCGAGATTTCTGAGCATGCTCTGGTAATCTCCGAGTATTTGGTTGTGCTCGGTGATTTAGTCTTTGTTAAAGTAGCTGCATGATTTGGGGCTGTTAGACAGCCTGAGGACATGCAGGGATTGCCTGTTTGTTAGGAAATCCCCACATGTATTCAGGCTGTCTAGCAGCCCCAAATCATGCAGCTACGTCGACAAAGACTAAATCACCGAGCACAACCAAATACTCGGAGACCACCCGAGCGTGCTCAGGAAATCTCGAGTAACAAGTACACTCGCTCATCACTAGACAGGACCTGTTTTAAGTTGAAGAAGCAGCGCTGTCTCTTTTGACTCCCCCCAAAAAAAGGCATTAGATGTGCACAAAAGTATTCTTGCCTGAAACTGTAATACTTTTCCGTATTAAACCATCCTCCCCATTATGTCCCTAGTAATATTAAAGGGATTGTTGGGTCTTAGGCTACAAGTCTGCAGTCACTCTATCTGACTGGAGACTTGTAACTGCGTGTGCACTGAGTGCAGTGAGTGTCACAAGTATGTGATTTGCATACATATGGTCACGTGCCGACTAGATGTGCACAGCCTCGCTCAATGCAAGTGTATTATGCGCAGACAGACACGTCTAGTCGGAATGTGGCTGGAAGAATGCAAATTACATACTTGCGGTAACATGACTGCTCGCTCCCAGCGCTGACACTAAAGAATCCTCACAGTGGGCACTGTGCGCGCTGTGAGGATTCACAAGTCTGCAGTCTCATAATGTATCTGTAGACTTGCAGCCTAGGGCCGGACAATCCCTTTCAGATATTCAAAGCATTTATAATCCATTCATACTTTACACTACTCAGATACTAAACAGAATTGTTGTTTTTAGATACCGTAGAAGCGACAGGAATTCAAAATGGAAGCCAAGCCACGCACTACAAGCGTGAAGAAGACTGACAAGGGCAACCCCGCCGCAGGAGGAGAAAAGAGAGAGGGGTCAGTGAAAGAACAATCTAATCCTTCATCTAAGAAGACAACAACGGGAGACACTGCACTGATCAACCATGAAAGCTCCAAACCTTCTGTACCCGAACCTCAGGGGCCACCAGCGACAACGGAGAACAAGACCAACGGGGAGGAACAGGAGGCTTCCAATGGAGCTGCAGAGGGTTGCGGATATGAGGGCCTAAAACCAGTATTAGTGGCTGCAGGGGTGGCTGTTGCCGCTATTGCCATTATTGTGGGTGTTGTATTCTTGGCCCGGAAAAAATAAACTATTACTTATACGTAGGCAAAAAAAAAATGTATAAATTATTTCAAGCAGGGGTTAATATGTACAGTTTCTTCAGAGAACCAGGCATGTCTCAGATTTGTTACTCATTAATCACATGCAGCCACTCAGATATCATGAAGATGACTATCACAGGGAACACAAGAATTTGGGGGATTCCATCATACCACCACCACCTTGTGCTACGGATGGCTGCCCGGTTATGAAACGATGGACATGAGTCTGGTGTGGACGGCATGGCTTCTTCTTCTTTATATCATGTCATTATGTTTCCACTTTTATTTCAGGTTTATTTTGCTATGCACACAGATTCCAAGAGACGTCTCCCATGAATGTTTCTCCATTTCTCGCCGTTTGTCCTGCGTCAATGGCCGTGCTAGTCTTCACAATCCCTCGCTGATACGTTTCCGATGTTCTCGTACCTAGAAGACGTGTCCTGCCTATTAGTTCTTGCTAGGCTTTCTAATATCGAGAATTAAACCTGATCACTATGAATCCCGCTAGCGAGTGCAATTCTTAGCTACATGTCACTTGTCTGCCTTTTGATATCTTCTTGATCTTCTTGCAAATATTCTCAATCATTTCATTATCCGCTTGAAGTCTTACATCGCAATCAGCCGTGCAATTGAAATGCAATATTCTTCCTATTTACGGCCGACGAACATTGGGGCCGTAACATATCTTTGTGGTCACTGTATGGGGCAGCAGATGCATCTCATGAGTCCTGTCCATTAGGCACACAATGGATTTATGCATTAGTTCTTTTTAAATAGAAATCTTCCACTTGGGTACAAGTCCGACGCGAAATATATCTATTAGTAATCACTTTTTCTAGATTTTAATGTTTATTTAAAGGGGTGTTCCTATCTTATAGGGCTTGTGCACACGACCATTTAAATCGGACGAGTGCTAGCGGTGGTTTTAATGGATAGCACTAGTATGCATGTTATTCTGTGGGGCCGGGCACATTTCTGAGAAAAATTTACAAGTCCGATTTAGATATGAATGTGGGATCAAAATTGGCAACGCAAATCTATGAGTCCATGGAAAACATCAGACCAGATAACATCCGAGGGTGGTCTGATTTTCACAGACCCACTGAATGGAGAAGGTGGAGAAACTTTTTTTTTCCACATCTGAGAAAGACAGATCCCACTTTGATCAGCATAATCGGACCGTTTTTCTCAGATGGCGAGAAAACGGTCGTGTGATCCTGGCCATAAAGTGGTGGCATATTGTTTAGGATATGTCATCAGTGAAATGAGTTGTCCAGGCATAACATATCAATGATATCCTAAACATCAGATCAATGGGGGTCCGACACCCGGCAACCCTACTGATCACTGATAAGTATTAGTATTAGATAGCCATTGAATAGAGCTGCAATGTGCAGAATAGGAACTGTTCTGCAGTACACAGCAGCGGCTGCTACACATTGAATAGAGCTGCAATGTGCAGAATAGGACCTGTTCTACAGTACACAGCAGCGGCTGCTACACATTGAATAGAGCTGCAATGTGCAGAATAGGAACTGTTCTGCAGTACACAGCAGCGGCTGCTACACATTGAATAGCGCTGCAATGTGCAGAATAGGAACTGTTCTGCAGTACACAGCAGTGGCTCCTACACATTGAATAGAGCTGCAATGTGCAGAATAGGAACTGTTCTGCAGTACACAGCAGCAGCTGCTACACATTGAATAGCGCTGCAATGTGCAGAATAGGAACTGTTCTGCAGTACACAGCAGCGGCTGCTACACATTGAATAGAGCTGCAATGTGCAGAATAGGAACTGTTCTGCAGTACACAGCAGCGGCTGCAACACATTGAATAGCGCTGCAATGTGCAGAATAGGAACTGTTCTGCAGTACACAGCAGCGGCTGCTACACATTGAATAGAGCTGCAATGTGCAGAATAGGAACTGTTCTGCAGTACACAGCAGCGGCTGCAACACATTGAATAGCGCTGCAATGTGCAGAATAGGAACTGTTCTGCAGTACACAGCAGCAACTGCTACACATTGAATAGAGCTGCAATGTACAGAATAGGAACTGTTCTGCAGTACACAACAGCGGCTGCTACACATTGAATAGCGCTGCAATGTGCAGAATAGGAACTGTTCTGCAGTACACAGCAGCGACTGCTACGCATTGAATAGAGCTGCAATGTACAGTATAGGAAATGTTCTGCAGTACACAGCAGCGGCTTCTACACATTGAATAGAGCTGCATATTCATGGGATCACAACACTATACAAGATGATAAAGTGATCAGGCACCACATCAATAATGGTGTTGTCAGGCCAGAAGACATTATGACCAAGTGATGGGTCATCAATATCAGATTCATGGGGTCAGACACCAGGGACTCCCACTGATCAGTTTTTATACAGTAAGTGCCGGCAGAAGGCAATTATAAACACATTGATGCAATGCCAAGTACTGCAGAACATCTATTCTCTATTTTGCTGCCTATTGGGCTTATAACAGCTGATTGTTGGAGGTGCCAGGCGATTAAGGACAAGTCATCGATATTTATCAATATCTTCTGACCAAACAACCCCTTGAATGATGTGGCGCCTGATCACTTTACAATCTGTCTCTTAGGATCCCAACAATATACCACCATTTTTAAGAAGGGGATACCCTTTTAAAGTTACAGTAACACTATATGTACACATTTAATAGGGGAAGTCTATAAAATTGATGCTCAGGAAAAAAACAAAACAACATATGTACCGTATCTAATTATCCTAGATTTTAAGTTCTTGGACTAATCCTCAAATTAGATGACAAATGCCACAGAAGTGATGGATTTATAACATGTGGCCAGTTTACCATGTTTTGTTGCAAGTTCCATCCTGAGTATCTTTGACTGTATTGGCCATACTAGTGTGCGTATGATCACGTAGTAATCTACTTTAACTGGAAGAGATCATCAGAAGTGACCTATTAATCAAAGCATGTTTTTTGTGTTAAATTCATTTTTTTAATTATTTTTACATATTACAATCTGTATTTAAAATAAAGAAAGAAAATCTTGTCATTTTCACTCTGGTCACTGGGGCTTTTTTAGACTCATACTGGAAATAACACATGCACATTAGCCACAATGGTCAGATAAGGACCATGTCTTTTCTAATGAAGTGTCTTATGAGCGTGTGCAAATGTCATTGTGAAGGTAGAGGGAGCTGGGTCAGCTGTGACATCGTTGTGACATCATTACCTGGCACTACTGATAAGAAAACTCTTCCTGAATGGACAGGAAGTTAGAGTCTAAAAACACTCAGGCTGAAAATGACAAGATTACTATTTTTTTTTTCAATAATGATTGTGATATGAAGACATAAAATGTAGCCAACACTTTTTTTTAAGCTTACATGTAAATACGTTTATGCCTCAAATATAAAAAAGATGATACCACAGTATAATTTTGCATTGCAAATCTTAAACATGCATGTAAACACAAAACTTGACATAAACAATAGGTATTTTTCTGATGATAGCTTCCCTTTAAAGAAACCGGTCAGCTTTCCTTACATGTTTGTTTTATTAAATTATTTCCTTTAATATAACAATGCCAGAGCATTTTTTGAACTCCTCACAGGACTGTTCCTCTGTTATTCCTCTTAGAAATATATTCTTAAATTGACAACTGGATGTTACCAGTTGAGTGTGTGTCCGTGCACATTATCCTACTGTCCAATCATTACTGGGGCGTGTCCATGCACATTCTACTACTGTCCAATCATTACTGGGGCGTGTCCATGCACATTATCCTACTGTCCAATCATTACCGGGGCGTGTCCATGCACATTATCCTACTGTCCAATCATTACTGGGGCGTGTCCATGCACATTCTACTACTGTCCAATCATTACTGGGGCTTGTCCATGCACATTCTACTACTGTCCAATCATTACTGGGGCGTGTCCATGCACATTATCCTACTGTCCAATCATTACTGGGGCGTGTCCATGCACATTCTACTACTGTCCAATCATTACTGGGGCGTGTCCATGCACATTATCCTACTGTCCAATCATTACCGGGGCGTGTCTGTGCACATTATCCTACTGTCCAATCATTACTGGGGTGTGTCCGTGCACATTATCCTACTGTCCAATCATTACTGGGGCGTGTCAATGCACATTCTACTACTGACCAATCATTACTGGGGTGTTTCCATGCACATTATCCTACTGTCCAATCATTACTGGGGTGTGTCCGTGCACATTATCCTACTGTCAAATCATTACTGGGGCGTGTCAATGCACATTCTACTACTGACCAATCATTACTGGGGTGTTTCCATGCACATTATCCTACTGTCCAACCATTACTGGGGTGTGTCCGTGCACATTCTACTACTGTCTAATCATTACTGGGGCGTGTCCATGCACATTATCCTACTGTCAAATCATTACTGGGGCGTGTCAATGCACATTCTACTACTGACCAATCATTACTGGGGTGTTTCCATGCACATTATCCTACTGTCCAACCATTACTGGGGTGTGTCCGTGCACATTCTACTACTGTCTAATCATTACTGGGGCATGTCCGTGCACATTATCCTACTGTCCAATCATTACTGGGGCGTGTCCATGCACATTATCCTACTGTCCAATCATTACCGGGGCGTGTCCGTGCACATTATCCTACTGTCCAATCATTACCGGGGCGTGTTCGTGCACATTATCCTACTGTCCAATCATTACTGGGGCGTGTCCATGCACATTATCCTACTGTCCAATCATTACTGGGGCGTGTCCATGCACACTCTACTACTGTCCAATCATTACTGGGGCGTGTCCATGCACATTATCCTACTGTCCAATCATTACCGGGGCGTGTCCGTGCACATTATCCTACTGTCCAATCATTACTGGGGTGTGTCCGTGCACATTATTCTACTGTCCAATCATTACTGGGGCGTGTCAATGCACATTCTACTACTGACCAATCATGACTGGGGTGTTTCCATGCACATTATCCTACTGTCCAACCATTACTGGGGTGTGTCCATGCACATTATCCTACTGTCAAATCATTACTGGGCTGTTCCCATGCACATTATCCTACTGTCCAATCATTACTGGGGTGTTTCCGTGCACATTATCCTACTGTCCAATCATTACTGGGGTGTGTCCGTGCACATTCTACTACTGTCTAATCATTACTGGGGCATGTCCGTGCACATTATCCTACTGTCCAATCATTACTGGGGCGTGTCCATGCACATTATCCTACTGTCCAATCATTACTGGGGTGTTTCCGTGCACATTCTACTACTGTCCAATCATTACTGGGGTGTGTCCGTGCACATTCTACTACTGTCTAATCATTACTGGGGCATGTCCGTGCACATTATCCTACTGTCCAATCATTACTGGGGCGTGTCCGTGCACATTATCCTACTGTCCAATCATTACCGGGGCGTGTCCGTGCACATTATCCTACTGTCCAATCATTACTGGGGCGTGTCCATGCACATTATCCTACTGTCCAATCATTACTGGGGCATGTCCGTGCACATTATCCTACTGTCCAATCATTACTGGGGCGTGTCCATGCACATTATCCTACTGTCCAATCATTACTGGGGTGTTTCCATGCACATTATCCTACTGTCAAATCATTACTGGGGTGTTTCCATGCACATTATCCTACTGTCCAATCATTACTGGGCTATTTCCATGCACATTATCCTACTGTCCAATCATTACTGGGGTGTTTCCATGCACATTATCCTACTGTCCAATCATTACTGGGGTGTGTCCGTGCACATTCTACTACTGTCTAATCATTACTGGGGCATGTCCGTGCACATTATCCTACTGTCCAATCATTACTGGGGCATGTCCGTGCACATTATCCTACTGTCCAATCATTACTGGGGCATGTCCATGCACATTCTACTGCTGTCCAATCATTACTGGGGCATGTCCGTGCACATTCTACTACTGTCCAATCATTACTGGGGCGTGTCCATGCACATTCTACTACTGTACAATCATTACTGGGGTGTGTCCGTGCACATTATCCTACTGTCCAATCATTACCGGGGCGTGTCCATGCACATTATCCTACTGTCCAATCATTACTGGGGCGTGTCCATGCACATTCTACTACTGTCCAATCATTACTGGGGTGTGTCCGTGCACATTATCCTACTGTCCAATCATTACTGGGGCATGTCCATGCACATTCTACTGCTGTCCAATCATTACTGGGGCATGTCCGTGCACATTCTACTACTGTCCAATCATTACTGGGGCGTGTCCATGCACATTCTACTACTGTACAATCATTACTGGGGTGTGTCCATGCACATTCTACTACTGTACAATCATTACTGGGGTGTGTCCATGCACATTCTACTACTGTCCAATCATTACTGGGGTGTGTCCATGCACATTATCCTACTGTCCAATCATTACTGGTTCGTGTCCATGCACATTATCCTACTGTCTAATCATTACTGGGGTGTGTCCATGCACATTATCCTACTGTCCAATCATTACTGGGGCGTTTCTGTGCACATTATCCTACTGTCCAATCATTACTGGGGCGTGTCCATGCACATTCTACTACTGACCAATCATTACTGGGGCATGTCCGTGCACATTCTACTACTGTCCAGTCATTACTGGGGCGTGTCCATGCACATTCTACTACTGTCCAGTCATTACTGGGGCATGTCCATGCACATTCTATTGCTGTCCAATCACTACTGGGACGGGTCCATACACATTCTACTGCTGTCCAATCATTGCTTGAGTGTGTCCCTGCAAATTCTACTACTGTCCAGTCATTGCTTGGGCATGTCCCTGCTACTGTCCAATCATTGCTGGGATGTATACGTGCACATTGTACTACTGTCCAATCATTGCTTGGGCGTGTCCCTGCTACTGTCCAATCATTGCTGGGATGTATACCTGCACATTGTACTACTGTCCAATCATTGCTGACAAAGTAAAAGGACACATTCCTGTGATAGAGAGAACAGTAATATCTGGAATAAACCTTAATTAAGCAGATAGTGTATATATTGTGCTGCCATTCAGTAAACTTTCGGCCTCTTTTTAACTACTACAAATCTGACCCTGTTTTTATAAAAATACTAAAGCGTATGTATGCAATAAAGCAGTTAAAATATAATTACAAATGGATCAATGCTCTGCTAGAAAATGAATTCCCATCCATGTGATGGTTTCAGAAGAGGTATGAGTCTTTTTCTAGATGTAATTAGCTAATCACATCAAAAGCAGAATGGAGCCATTAAGTCTCCACTTATAACTGCAAAACCATCGTCCATTTTTAATTTCACCACTGTAAATTGCAGCCATTTAGTGTCTATTTTGCAAGAAAGTCAAATTATTACCAAATCAGAGCTGAAAGTCAGTGACGTAGCTAGAATCCGATGGGCCCCGGTGGGAAATGTGGACCTGGGCCCACCTGCATGTTGGTCTTATGTAAAGACCCTTGTAGTGTTCTAAATTCTAAAAAGACCTACATGTGATTGGTATAATGTCCCTGATCATGGGCCCCTTATTGGTATAATGCCCCCCATTCCGAGCCCCTTCTTGGTATAATGCCCCCCATTCTGAGCCCCTTCTTGGTATAATGTCCCCCAATCTGAGTCCCTTCTTGGTATAATGTACCCCATTCTGAGCCCCTTCCTGATATAATGTCCCCCAATCTGAGCCCCTTCTTGGTATAACATCCCCCATCCTGTGCCCCTTCCTGGTATAATGTCCCCCATCCTGGGCTCCTTCCTGGTATAATGTCCCCATCCTGGGCCCCTTCTTGGTATAATGCCCCCCATTCTGAGCCCCTTCTTGGTATAATATCCCCCAATCTGAGTCCCTTCTTGGTATAATGTCCCCCATTCTGAGCCCCTTCCTGATATAATGTCCCCCGATCTGAGCCCCTTCTTGGTATAACATCCCCCATCCTGTGCCCCTTCCTGGTATAATGTCCTCCATCCTGGGCCCCTTCCTGGTATAATGTCCCCATCCTGGGCCCCATCTTGGTATAATGTCCCCCAATCTGAGTCCCTTCATGGTATAATGTCCCCCATTCTGAGCCCCTTCCTGATATAATGTCCCCCAATCTGAGCCCCTTCTTGGTATAACATCCCCCATCCTGTGCCCCTTCCTGGTATAATGTCCCCCATCCTGGGCCCCTTCCTGGTATAATGTCCCCATCCTGGGCCCCTTCTTGGTATAATGCCCCCCATTCTGAGCCCCTTCTTGGTATAATGCCCCCCATTCTGAGCCCCTTCTTGGTATAATGCCACCCATTCTGAGCCTATTCCTGGTGATACATAATACTATTATTAAATAGAGTGACACTGATCCACAAGTGACTAATTGTTTAGTGGGTAAGCAGATCTCATATATTAGTGCTATCTCTACGCTTGGACGTGTTTTATTCAATACCCTCTACTACTGATGTCCACACTAAATGCTTTATGCTGGGTATATAAATACCCGGATGTCTGTCCAATCTTACACATCTGAACAGGATCTGAGTAAGTTGTTTACACCGACAGATATTTCCTTCTGAGGCTGCCGTCACACTATCAGTATTTGGTCAGTATTTTACACCAGTATTTGGAAGCCAAAACCAGGAGTGGGTGATAAATGCAGAAGTGGTGCATATGTTTCTATTATACTTTTCCTCTAATTGTTCCACTCCTGGTTTTGGCTACAAATACTGATGTAAAATACTGACCAAATACTGATAGTGTGACAGCAGCCTGATAGAACCAATTCTCACCACCTTCATCATCCTAAATTAAAACTCATCTATTCTCATTCACTGTGACCGGCAGAACATTTTTCTTCTGGCAGATTTCAATCTGATCAATTGGCCATTTACACCAATTTAGATCTGTCACGGTCTTGATTCATCTTATTGACAGGATTTATCTTGAAAGTCTGTTTGTTTGTTCATTTTTTTGTAAACAATGTAAAACTATAGCTATCCCATCTACGGACCCAAGCATCGGCACATTGTGCATTAGTTAGAAAAATACTCAAATCCTAGTTTTTCTAGCTCTCCTTTAGAAGAATATGTGGAAATTACCGTAAAAAAAGGGAATGGCGGATTGTCCTGAGGTTGTATTCGCACATCCATTTTTATATCCTCCTCCCGTGTGTCATCGGTTTCGCCTCCCTTTTTTTAAAAACTGAAGGAGGTAAACTGCTGACATTTCTTTTTTCATTGACCATTAGCAATAGATCAGCTAAAAATACATAGAAAATAACTTAAAATGGAAGCATTCCAAATGTATTTGTTTTTAAGGCTCCTGGTACACTTCAGACGTTTTCATCAATGCTTTTTCAGAGGATCAGTTATTCCCATCAATGCTTTTTCAGTAGGTCAGTTATTCCCATCAATGCTTTTTCAGTGGATCAGTTATTACCATGAATGCTTTTTCAGTGGATCAGTTATTCCCATCAATGCTTTTTCAGTGGATCAGTTATTCCCATCAGTGCTTTTTAAGTGGGTCAGTTATTCCCATCAATGCTTTTTCAGTAGGTCAGTTATTCCCATCAATGCTTTTTCAGTGGGTCAGTTATTCCCATCAATGCTTTTTCAGTAGGTCAGTTATTCCCATCAATGCTTTTTCAGTGGGTCAGTTATTCCCATCAATGCTTTTTCAGTGGGTCAGTTATTCCCATCAATGCTTTTTCAGAGGATCAGTTATTCCCATCAATGCTTTTTCAGTAGGTCAGTTATTCCCATCAATGCTTTTTCAGTGGATCAGTTATTACCATGAATGCTTTTTCAGTGAATCAGTTATTCCCATCAATGCTTTTTCAGTGGGTCAGTTATTCCCATCAATGCTTTTTCAGTAGGTCAGTTATTCCCATCAATGCTTTTTCAGTAGGTCAGTTATTCCCATCAATGCTTTTTCAGTGGATCAGTTATTCCTATCAGTGCTTTTTCAGTGGGTCAGTTATTCCCATCAATGCTTTTTCAGTAGGTCAGTTATTCCCATCAATGCTTTTTCAGTGGGTCAGTTATTCCCATCAATGCTTTTTCAGTGGGTCAGTTATTCCCATCAATGCTTTTTCAGTGGGTCAGTTATTCCCATCAATGCTTTTTCAGTAGGTCAGTTATTCCCATCAATGCTTTTTCAGTGGATCAGTTATTCCCATCAGTGCTTTTTCAGTGGGTCAGTTGTTTCCATCAATGCTTTTTCAGTGGATCAGTTATTCCCATCAATGCTTTTTCAGTGGGTCAGTTATTCCCATCAATGCTTTTTCAGTGGATCAGTTTTTCCCATCAATGCTTTTTCAGTGGTCAGTTACTCCCATCAATGCTTTTTCAGTAGGTCAGTTATTCCCATTAATGCTTTTTCAGTAGGTCAGTTATTCCCATCAATGCTTTTTCAGTGGGTCAGTTATTCCCATCAATGCTTTTTCAGTGGGTCAGTTATTCCCATCAATGCTTTTTCAGTGGATCAGTTATTCCCATTAATGCTTTTTCAGTGGTCAGTTACTCCCATCAATGCTTTTTCAGTAGGTCAGTTATTCCTATCAATTCTTTTTCAGTAGGTCAGTTATTCCCATCAATGCTTTTTCAGTGGGTCAGTTATTCCCATCAATGCTTTTTCAGTGGCTCAGTTATTCCCATCAATGCTTTTTCAGTGGGTCAGTTGTTTCCATCAATGCTTTTTCAGAGGATCAGTTATTCCCATCAATGCTTTTTCAGTGGGTCAGTTATTCCCATCAATGCTTTTTCAGTGGGTCAGTTATTCCCATCAATGCTTTTTCAGTAGGTCAGTTATTCCCATCAATGCTTTTTCAGTGGATCAGTTATTCCCATCAATGCTTTTTCAGTGGGTCAGTTGTTTCCATCAATGCTTTTTCAGTGGGTCAGTTGTTTCCATCAATGCTTTTTCAGTGGATCAGTTATTCCCATCAATGTTTTTTTCAGTGGGTCAGTTATTCTCATCAATGCTTTTTCAGTAGGTCAGTTATTCCCATCAATGCTTTTTCAGTGGGTCAGTTATTCCCATCAATGCTTTTTCAGTAGGTCAGTTATTCCCATCAATGCTTTTTCAGTGGGTCAGTTATTCCCATCAATGCTTTTTCAGTGGGTCAGTTATTCCCATCAATGCTTTTTCAGTAGGTCAGTTATTCCCATCAATGCTTTTTCAGTGGATCAGTTATTCCCATCAATGCTTTTTCAGTGGGTCAGTTGTTTCCATTAATGCTTTTTCAGTGGGTCAGTTGTTTCCATCAATGCTTTTTCAGTGGATCAGTTATTCCCATCAATGCTTTTTCAGTGGTCAGTTACTCCCATCAATGCTTTTTCAGTAGGTCAGTTATTCCCATCAATGCTTTTTCAGTAGGTCAGTTATTCCCATCAATGCTTTTTCAGTGGGTCAGTTATTCCCATCAATGCTTTTTCAGTGGGTCAGTTATTCCCATCAATGCTTTTTCAGTGGGTCAGTTATTCCCATCAATGCTTTTTCAGTGGCTCAGTTATTCCCATCAATGCTTTTTCAGTGGGTCAGTTGTTTCCATCAATGCTTTTTTAGTGGATCAGTTATTCCCATCAATGCTTTTTCAGTGGATCAGTTATTCCCATCAATGCTTTTTCAGTGGGTCAGTTATTCTCATCAATGCTTTTTCAGTGGGTCAGTTATTCCCATCAATACTTTTTCAGTGGCTCAGTTATTCCCATCAATGCTTTTTCGGTTGGTCAGTTATTCCCATCAATGCTTTTTCAGTGGGTCAGTTATTCCCATCAGTGCTTTTTAGGTTGGTCAGTTATTCCCATCAATGCTTTTTCAGTTGGTCAGTTATTCCCATCAATGCTTTTTCAGTGGGTCAGTTATTCCCATCAACGCTTTTTCAGTTGGTCAGTTATTCCCATCAATGCTTTTTCAGTGGGTCAGTTATTCCCATCAATGCTTTTTCAGTGGCTCAGTTATTCCCATCAATGTTTTTTCAGTGGGTCAGTTGTTTCCATCAATGCTTTTTCAGTGGATCAGTTATTCCCATCAATGCTTTTTCAGTGGATCAGTTATTCCTATCAATGCTTTTTCAGTGGGTCAGTTATTCTCATCAATGCTTTTTCAGTGGGTCAGTTATTCCCATCAATGCTTTTTCAGTGGCTCAGTTATTCCCATCAATGCTTTTTCGGTTGGTCAGTTATTCCCATCAATGCTTTTTCAGTGGGTCAGTTATTCCCATCAGTGCTTTTTAGGTTGGTCAGTTATTCCCATCAATGCTTTTTCAGTTGGTCAGTTATTCCCATCAATGCTTTTTCAGTGGGTCAGTTATTCCCATCAATGCTTTTTCAGTTGGTCAGTTATTCCCATCAATGCTTTTTTAGTGGGTCAGTTGTTCCCATCAGTGCTTTTTCAGTGGGTCAGTTGTTTCCATCAATGCTTTTTCAGTGGATCAGTTATTCCCATCAATGCTTTTTCAGTGGGTCAGTTATTCCCATCAATGCTTTTTCAGTGGATCAGTTTTTCCCATCAATGCTTTTTCAGTGGTCAGTTACTCCCATCAATGCTTTTTCAGTAGGTCAGTTATTCCCATTAATGCTTTTTCAGTAGGTCAGTTATTCCCATCAATGCTTTTTCAGTGGGTCAGTTTTTCCCATCAATGCTTTTTCAGTGGGTCAGTTATTCCCATCAATGCTTTTTCAGTGGATCAGTTATTCCCATTAATGCTTTTTCAGTGGTCAGTTACTCCCATCAATGCTTTTTCAGTAGGTCAGTTATTCCTATCAATTCTTTTTCAGTAGGTCAGTTATTCCCATCAATGCTTTTTCAGTGGGTCAGTTATTCCCATCAATGCTTTTTCAGTGGCTCAGTTATTCCCATCAATGCTTTTTCAGTGGGTCAGTTGTTTCCATCAATGCTTTTTCAGAGGATCAGTTATTCCGATCAATGCTTTTTCAGTGGGTCAGTTATTCCCATCAATGCTTTTTCAGTGGGTCAGTTATTCCCATCAATGCTTTTTCAGTAGGTCAGTTATTCCCATCAATGCTTTTTCAGTGGATCAGTTATTCCCATCAATGCTTTTTCAGTGGGTCAGTTGTTTCCATCAATGCTTTTTCAGTGGGTCAGTTGTTTCCATCAATGCTTTTTCAGTGGATCAGTTATTCCCATCAATGTTTTTTTCAGTGGGTCAGTTATTCTCATCAATGCTTTTTCAGTAGGTCAGTTATTCCCATCAATGCTTTTTCAGTGGGTCAGTTATTCCCATCAATGCTTTTTCAGTAGGTCAGTTATTCCCATCAATGCTTTTTCAGTGGGTCAGTTATTCCCATCAATGCTTTTTCAGTGGGTCAGTTATTCCCATCAATGCTTTTTCAGTAGGTCAGTTATTCCCATCAATGCTTTTTCAGTGGATCAGTTATTCCCATCAATGCTTTTTCAGTGGGTCAGTTGTTTCCATCAATGCTTTTTCAGTGGGTCAGTTGTTTCCATCAATGCTTTTTCAGTGGATCAGTTATTCCCATCAATGCTTTTTCAGTGGTCAGTTACTCCCATCAATGCTTTTTCAGTAGGTCAGTTATTCCCATCAATGCTTTTTCAGTAGGTCAGTTATTCCCATCAATACTTTTTCAGTGGGTCAGTTATTCCCATCAATGCTTTTTCAGTGGGTCAGTTATTCCCATCAATGCTTTTTCAGTGGATCAGTTTTTCCCATCAATGCTTTTTCAGTGGTCAGTTACTCCCATCAATGCTTTTTCAGTAGGTCAGTTATTCCCATTAATGCTTTTTCAGTAGGTCAGTTATTCCCATCAATGCTTTTTCAGTGGGTCAGTTATTCCCATCAATGCTTTTTCAGTGGGTCAGTTATTCCCATCAATGCTTTTTCAGTGGATCAGTTATTCCCATTAATGCTTTTTCAGTGGTCAGTTACTCCCATCAATGCTTTTTCAGTAGGTCAGTTATTCCTATCAATTCTTTTTCAGTAGGTCAGTTATTCCCATCAATGCTTTTTCAGTGGGTCAGTTATTCCCATCAATGCTTTTTCAGTGGCTCAGTTATTCCCATCAATGCTTTTTCAGTGGGTCAGTTGTTTCCATCAATGCTTTTTCAGAGGATCAGTTATTCCCATCAATGCTTTTTCAGTGGGTCAGTTATTCCCATCAATGCTTTTTCAGTGGGTCAGTTATTCCCATCAATGCTTTTTCAGTAGGTCAGTTATTCCCATCAATGCTTTTTCAGTGGATCAGTTATTCCCATCAATGCTTTTTCAGTGGGTCAGTTGTTTCCATCAATGCTTTTTCAGTGGGTCAGTTGTTTCCATCAATGCTTTTTCAGTGGATCAGTTATTCCCATCAATGTTTTTTTCAGTGGGTCAGTTATTCTCATCAATGCTTTTTCAGTAGGTCATTTATTCCCATCAATGCTTTTTCAGTGGGTCAGTTATTCCCATCAATGCTTTTTCAGTAGGTCAGTTATTCCCATCAATGCTTTTTCAGTGGGTCAGTTATTCCCATCAATGCTTTTTCAGTGGGTCAGTTATTCCCATCAATGCTTTTTCAGTAGGTCAGTTATTCCCATCAATGCTTTTTCAGTGGATCAGTTATTCCCATCAATGCTTTTTCAGTGGGTCAGTTGTTTCCATCAATGCTTTTTCAGTGGGTCAGTTGTTTCCATCAATGCTTTTTCAGTGGATCAGTTATTCCCATCAATGCTTTTTCAGTGGTCAGTTACTCCCATCAATGCTTTTTCAGTAGGTCAGTTATTCCCATCAATGCTTTTTCAGTAGGTCAGTTATTCCCATCAATGCTTTTTCAGTGGGTCAGTTATTCCCATCAATGCTTTTTCAGTGGGTCAGTTATTCCCATCAATGCTGTTTCAGTGGGTCAGTTATTCCCATCAATGCTTTTTCAGTGGCTCAGTTATTCCCATCAATGCTTTTTCAGTGGGTCAGTTGTTTCCATCAATGCTTTTTAGTGGATCAGTTATTCCCATCAATGCTTTTTCAGTGGATCAGTTATTCCCATCAATGCTTTTTCAGTGGGTCAGTTATTCTCATCAATGCTTTTTCAGTGGGTCAGTTATTCCCATCAATGCTTTTTCAGTGGCTCAGTTATTCCCATCAATGCTTTTTCGGTTGGTCAGTTATTCCCATCAATGCTTTTTCAGTGGGTCAGTTATTCCCATCAGTGCTTTTTAGGTTGGTCAGTTATTCCCATCAATGCTTTTTCAGTTGGTCAGTTATTCCCATCAATGCTTTTTCAGTGGGTCAGTTATTCCCATCAACGCTTTTTCAGTTGGTCAGTTATTCCCATCAATGCTTTTTCAGTGGGTCAGTTATTCCCATCAATGCCTTTTCAGTGGCTCAGTTATTCCCATCAATGTTTTTTCAGTGGGTCAGTTGTTTCCATCAATGCTTTTTCAGTGGATCAGTTATTCCCATCAATGCTTTTTCAGTGGATCAGTTATTCCCATCAATGCTTTTTCAGTGGGTCAGTTATTCTCATCAATGCTTTTTCAGTGGGTCAGTTATTCCCATCAATGCTTTTTCAGTGGCTCAGTTATTCCCATCAATGCTTTTTCGGTTGGTCAGTTATTCCCATCAATGCTTTTTCAGTGGGTCAGTTATTCCCATCAGTGCTTTTTAGGTTGGTCAGTTATTCCCATCAATGCTTTTTCAGTTGGTCAGTTATTCCCATCAATGCTTTTTCAGTGGGTCAGTTATTCCCATCAATGCTTTTTCAGTTGGTCAGTTATTCCCATCAATGCTTTTTCAGTGGGTCAGTTGTTCCCATCAATGCTTTTTCAGTGGGTCAGTTATTCCCATCAATGCTTTTTCAGTAGGTCAGTTATTCCCATCAGTGCTTTTTCAGTGGGTCAGTTGTTCCCATCAACGCTTTTTCAGTGGGTCAGTTATTCTCATCAGTGCTTTTTCAGTGGGTCTGTTGTCCCCATCAATGCTTTTTCAGTGGGCCAGTTGTTCCCATCAATGCTTTTTCAGTGGGTCAGTTATTCCCATCAATGCTTTTTCAGTTTGTCAGTTGTTCCCATCAATGCTTTTTCAGTTGGTCAGTTGTTCCCATCAATGCTTTTTCAGTGGGTCAGTTATTCCCATCAATGCTTTTTCAGTGGGTCAGTTGTTCCCATCAATGCTTTTTCAGTGGATCAGTTATTCCCATCAATGCTTTTGCAGTGGGTCAGTTATTCCCATCAGTGCTTTTTCAGGGGGTCAATTATTCCCATCAGTGCTTTTTCAGTTGGTCAGTTATTGCCATCAATGCTTTTTCAGTGGGTCAGTTATTCCCATCAGTGCTTTTTCAGTGGGTCAGTTATTCCCATCAATGCTTTTTCAGTGGATCAGTTATTCCCATCAATGCTTTTTCAGTGGGTCAGTTATTCCCATCAGTGCTTTTTCAGTGGGTCAATTATTCCCATCAGTGCTTTTTCAGTGGGTCAGTTGTTCCCATCAATGCTTTTTCAGTGGGTCAGTTATTCCCATCAGTGCTTTTTCAGTGGGTCAGTTATTCCCATCAATGCTTTTTCAGTGGGTCAGTTATTCCCATCAATGCTTTTTCAGTTGGTCAGTTATACCCATCAGCGCTTTTTCAGTCGGTCAGTTATTCACATCAATGCTTTTTCAGTTGGTCAGTTATACCCATCAATGCTTTTTCAGTTGGTCAGTTATTCCCATCAATGCTTTTTCAGTGGGTCAGTTATACCCATGAGTGCTTTTTCAGTGGGTCAGTTATTCCCATCAGTGCTTTTTCAGTGGGTCAGTTGTTCCCATCAATGCTTTCTCAGTGGGTCAGTTATTCCCATCAATGCTTTTTCAGTAGGTCAGTTATTCCCATCAGTGCTTTTTCAGTGGGTCAGTTGTTCCCATCAACGCTTTTTCAGTGGGTCAGTTATTCCCATCAGTGCTTTTTCAGTGGGTCAGTTATCCCCATCAATGCTTTTTCAGTGGGTCAGTTATCCCCATCAATGCTTTTTCAGTGGGTCAGTTATCCCCATCAATGCTTTTTCAGTGGGTCAGTTATTCCCATCAGTGCTTTTTCAGTGGGTCAGTTGTTCCCATCAATGCTTTCTCAGTAGGTCAGTTATTCCCATCAGTGCTTTTTCAGTGGGTCAGTTGTTCCCATCAACGCTTTTTCAGTGGGTCAGTTATTCCCATCAGTGCTTTTTCAGTGGGTCAGTTATTCACATCAATGCTTTTTCAGTTGGTCGGTTATACCCATCAATGCTTTTTCAGTTGGTCAGTTATTCCCATCAATGCTTTTTCAGTGGGTCAGTTATACCCATGAGTGCTTTTTCAGTGGGTCAGTTATTCCCATCAGTGCTTTTTCAGTGGGTCAGTTATTCCCATCAATGCTTTTTCAGTGGGTCAGTTATTCCAATCAATGCTTTTTCAGTTGGTCAGTTATACCCATCAGCGCTTTTTCAGTCGGTCAGTTATTCACATCAATGCTTTTTCAGTTGGTCAGTTATACCCATCAATGCTTTTTCAGTTGGTCAGTTATTCCCATCAATGCTTTTTCAGTGGGTCAGTTATACCCATGAGTGCTTTTTCAGTGGGTCAGTTATTCCCATCTATGCTTTCTCAGTAGGTCAGTTATTCCCATCAGTGCTTTTTCAGTGGGTCAGTTGTTCCCATCAACGCTTTTTCAGTGGGTCAGTTATTCCCATCAGTGCTTTTTCAGTGGGTCAGTTATCCCCATCAATGCTTTTTCAGTGGGTCAGTTATCCCCATCAATGCTTTTTCAGTGGGTCAGTTATCCCCATCAATGCTTTTTCAGTGGGTCAGTTATCCCCATCAATGCTTTTTCAGTGGGTCAGTTATCCCCATCAATGCTTTTTCAGTGGGTCAGTTATCCCCATCAATGCTTTTTCAGTGGGTCAGTTATCCCCATCAATGCTTTTTCAGTGGGTCAGTTATTCCCATCAATGCTTTTTCAGTGGGTCAGTTATTCCCATCAATGCTTTTTCAGTGGGTCAGTTATCCCCATCAATGCTTTTTCAGTGGGTCAGTTATCCCCATCAATGCTTTTTCAGTGGGTCAGTTATCCCCATCAATGCTTTTTCAGTGGGTCAGTTATTCCCATCAATGCTTTTTCAGTGGGTCAGTTATCCCCATCAATGCTTTTTCAGTGGGTCAGTTATCCCCATCAATGCTTTTTCAGTGGGTCAGTTATTCCCATCAATGCTTTTTCAGTGGGTCAGTTATTCCCATCAATGCTTTTTCAGTGGGTCAGTTGTTCCCATCAATGCTTTTTCAGTGGGTCAGTTGTTCCCATCAATGCTTTTTCAGTGGGTCAGTTATCCCCATCAATGCTTTTTCAGTGGGTCAGTTATTCCCATCAATGCTTTTTCAGTGGGTCAGTTATTCCCATCAATGCTTTTTCAGTTGGTCAGTTGTTCCCATCAGTGCTTTTTCAGTGGGTCAGTTATACCCATCAATGCTTTTTCAGTGGGTCAGTTGTTCCCATCAATGCTTTTTCAGTGGGTCAGTTGTTTCCATCAATGCTTTTTCAGTGTGTCCCCAGAGTGACAGCTCCATGGGTTTGTATATACATAAGTTGGATGACCCCTTTACTGTAGGTTTCACGTCAATGGCTGTTACAAGTGGATACGGTATTTTAAAAGTGCGAGATAATGTGTATTACATTAATATGATCATCGTGCTCTTCATCTTTACTGCTCTTTCTTTCTGTGCCTCTGCTTGTTTGTATCTGTCTCACAAACGTGTTTTCACAAGGGAAACTGTGTAGCTGCGATGTATGAAGCAGATTTCGGAACACTTCTGACGTTTGGCAGGAATGTATGAACATAAAGCAAATGTGCTTAATAAAACGTTAAACACTTATTACGTGTCACTGTTCGCATATTTGGACTGACAACTGAAGCTGGAAATACAGGTCTCAATTCAGTGCACTTGTTTAGATCATAGTCCTGATATTTTTTACTTTTAGGGCTCATGCAGATGAGCATAGTTTTGCTCCAAGTGCAGTCTGACAAAGCATCGGATCACACTCGGACCAATGTTAGTCTATGGGGCTGTGCACATGTCTGATTTTTAATAAATTGCTGCATCCCCAAGTTTAATCTGATATTGTGCTCACACTCAGCCATGCATGTCAATAAGTCTGTGAAATCTATAGGACTGCACTCAAATGACATCTGAGTGCAGTCTGATTTCCACAAACCGACACAATGAAGAAGATGGAGACATTTTTTTCTCCATCTTCTCCTCATCTGAGAGCATCGGATCACAGAATGATCACACTCTGATCAGAGTGTTATTGGCATAATCGACCCGATTCTCTTGCATGAGAGAATCTACAGCCATCTATATATATTCACAATGGTTTGCTCAATATTATATTATCAATGTCCTTCCCAACTGGAGGACTAGTACCATAACAACTACTGTATCACGTGAGGTTTGATCACACAAAATGAAATAAAGTGAGCTAGACCATGGTACTTATAAAAACTAACAGTTTTATTAGAAAATAATTCTTTAAAAACAGGGTATAATTATGGAAAAAGAGGGTACCGGACCATATAAACGAGGGACAAAAATGCCATAGGCTACATCCAAGCAGTGGGCCGACACAACAAACAGGCATGAAAACACACCAGTGGAATATATACCATACGTACATTACAACCTATATGTATGATATATGTGATGAGAAAACCATCTAATGAAGTATGCTCATGTTATTCATACTATCCTGATGTGGGCTATGCTCATCCTCTGATGTGGCACATGATTCTCTACAATAGGCGCGAAACGCGCGTCGGGGCAGAGGGACGCCGAGGCCTTCACCCGTGTGGCTGACCTTAAGGTAATTCACCCATCCCTGTACAATAAATAGTGCCTATTGTAGAGAATCATGTGCCACATCAGAGGATGAGCAGAGCCCACCTCAGGATAGTATGGATAACATGAGCACACTTCATTAGATGGTTTTCTCATCACATATATCATACATATAGGTTGTAATGTACATATGGTATATATTCCACTGGTGTGTTTTCATGCCTGTTTGTTGTGTCGGCCCACTGTTTGGATGTAGCCTATGGCATTTTTGTCCCTCGTTTATATGGTCCAGTACCCTCTTTTTCCATAATCATACCCTGTTTTTAACCCCTTACCGGCATCGGACGTACTATACCGTCCGATGCCGGCTCCCCTGCTTTGATGCAGGGCTCCGCGGTGAGCCCGCACCAAAGCCGGGACATGTCAGCTGTTTTGAACAGCTGACATGTGCCCGTAATAGGCGCGGGCAGAATCGCGATCTGCCCGCACCTATTAACTAGTTAAATGCCGCTGTCAAACGCAGACAGCGGCATTTCACTACCGCTTCCGGCCGGGCGGCCGGAAATGACGTCATCGCCGACCCCGTCACATGATCGGGGGTCGGCGAAGCTTGTGAATGGTAACCATAGAGGTCCTTGAGACCTCTATGGTTACTGATTGCCCGTCGCTGTGAGCGCCACCCTGTGGTCGGCGCTCACAGCACACGGGCAATTCTGCTACATAGCAGCGATCAGCAGATCGCTGCTATGTAGCAGAGCCGATCGTGCTATGCCTGCTTCTAGCCTCTCATGGAGGCTATTGAAGCATGGCAAAAGTTAAAAAAAAAGTTTAAAAAAATGTGAAAAAAATAAAAAAAACATAAAAGTTTAAATCACCCCCCTTTCGCCCCAATCAAAATAAATCAATAAAAAAAATATCAAATCTACGCATATTTGGTATCGCCACGCTCAGAATCGCCCGATCTATCAAATAAAAAAAAGTATTAACCTGATCGCTAAACAGCGTAGCGGGAAAAAAACTCGAAACGCCAGAATTATGTTTTTTTGGTCGCCGCGACATTGCATTAAAATGCAATAACGGGCGATCAAAAGAACGTATCTGCACCGAAATGCTATCATTAAAAACGTCATCTCGGCACACAAAAAATAAGCCCTCAACCGACCCCAGATGATGAAAAATGGAGACGCTACGAGTATCGGAAAATGGCGCAATTTTTTTTTAATTTTTTTTAGCAAAGTTTGCAATTTTTTTTCACCACTTAGATAAAAAATAACCTAGTCATGTTTGGTGTCTATGAACTCGTAATGACCTGGAGAATCATAATGGCAGGTCATTTTTAGCATTTAGTGAACCTAGCAAAAAATCCAAACAAAAAACCAATGTGGGATTGCACTTTTTTTGCAATTTCACCGCACTTGGAATTTTTTTCCCGTTTTCTAGTACACGACATGCTAAAACCAATGATGTCGTTCAAAAGTACAACTCGTCCCGCAAAAAATAAGCCCTCACATGGCCAAATTGACAGAAAAATAAAAAAGTTATGGCTCTGGGAAGGAGGGGAGCGAAAAACGAACACGGAAAAACGAAAAATCCCCCGGTCATGAAGGGGTTAAAGAATTATTTTCTAATAAAACTGTTAGTTTTTATAAGTACCATGGTCTAGGTCACTTTATTTCATTTTGTGTGATCAAACCTCACGTGATATAGCCATCTACATACAGTGGGGCAAAAAAGTATTTAGTCTGTCAGCAATAGTGCAAGTTCCACCTCTTAAAAAGATGAGAGGCGTCTGTAATTTACATCATAGGTAGACCTCAACTATGGGAGACAAACTGAGAAAAAAAATCCAGAAAATCACATTGTCTGTTTTTTTATCATTTTATTTGCATATTATGGTGGAAAATAAGTATTTGGTCAGAAACAAACAATCAAGATTTCTGGCTCTCACAGACCTGTAACTTCTTCTTTAAGAGTCTCCTCTTTCCTCCACTCATTACCTGTAGTAATGGCACCTGTTTAAACTTGTTATCAGTATAAAAAGACACCTGTGCACACCCTCAAACAGTCTGACTCCAAACTCCACTATGGTGAAGACCAAAGAGCTGTCAAAGGACACCAGAAACAAAATTGTAGCCCTGCACCAGGCTGGGAAGACTGAATCTGCAATAACCAACCAGCTTGGAGTGAAGAAATCAACAGTGGGAGCAATAATTAGAAAATGGAAGACATACAAGACCACTGATAATCTCCCTTGATCTGGGGCTCCACGCAAAATCCCACCCCGTGGGGTCAGAATGATCACAAGAACGGTGAGCAAAAATCCCAGAACCACGCGGGGGGACCTAGTGAATGAACTGCAGAGAGCTGGGACCAATGTAACAAGGCCTACCATAAGTAACACACAACGCCACCATGGACTCAGATCCTGCAGTGCCAGATGTGTCCCACTGCTTAAGCCAGTACATGTCCGGGCCCGTCTGAAGTTTGCTAGAGAGCATTTGGATGATCCAGAGGAGTTTTGGGAGAATGTCCTATGGTCTGATGAAAGCAAACTGGAACTGTTTGGTAGAAACACAACTTGTCGTGTTTGGAGGAAAAAGAATACTGAGTTGCATCCATCAAACACCATACCTACTGTAAAGCATGGTGGTGGAAACATCATGCTTTGGGGCTGTTTCTCTGCAAAGGGGCCAGGACGACTGATCCGGGTACATGAAAGAATGAATGGGGCCATATATCGTGAGATTTTGAGTGCAAACCTCCTTCCATCAGCAAGGGCATTGAAGATGAAACGTGGCTGGGTCTTTCAACATGACAATGATCCAAAGTACACCGCCAGGGCAACGAAGGAGTGGCTTCGTAAGAAGCATTTCAAGGTCCTGGAGTGGCCTAGCCAGTCTCCAGATCTCAACCCTATAGAAAACCTTTGGAGGGAGTTGAAAGTCCGTGTTGCCAAGCGAAAAGCCAAAAACATCACTGCTCTAGAGGAGATCTGCATGGAGGAATGGGCCAACATACCAACAACAGTGTGTGGCAACCTTGTGAAGACTTACAGAAAACGTTTGACCTCTGTCATTGCCAACAAAGGATATATTACAAGTATTGAGGTGAAATTTTGTTTCTGACCAAATACTTATTTTCCACCATAATATGCAAATAAAATGTTAAAAAACAGACAATGTGATTTTCTGGATTTTTTTTTCTCAGTTTGTCTCCCATAGTTGAGGTCTACCTATGATGTAAATTACAGACGCCTCTCATCTTTTTAAGTGGTGGAACTTGCACTATTGCTGACTGACTAAATACTTTTTTGCCCCACTGTATGTAGAAACCAAAAGGAAAGAAGCCGAACATGTGATCAAAGATAATACGGGACAAGAAAGTAAAGGGTTAAAATACCACACACAAAAGGTGCCCACACCATAAAAATAGACAAAAAATAAAATATTCTATAGTAAAAAAAAAAACAATAAAAAGAGGCAACTTCCTTTGTAACAATGCAATCTACTCTTATTGAAATGTATAAAAAAATTGTAAACAATTACACCTTAATACAAAATACACATATATGCATGTATATACATATCATATAATACAGATTTACTAATGAATGACAAAAAACAAGAATAAGTTTGCTCATCAAGAGAATGCCAAGAGTGTGCAAAGCAATCATCAAAGCAAAAGGTGGCTACTTTGAAGAACCTAGAATATAAGACATAATTTCTGTTGTTTCACACTTTTTTGTTAAGTATATAATTCCACATGTGTTAATTCATAGTGTTGATGCCTTCAGTGTGAATGTACAATTTTCATTGTCATGAAAATACAGAAAAATCTTTAAATGAGGTGTGTCCAAACTTTTGCTCTGTACTGTATATATATATATATATATATATATATATATACTAGATGGCAGCCCGATTCTAAAGAATCGGGAGTCTAGAATCCATATATACTTTATTTATTCAAATGTAAGAATAATACAATTAATAAATAATAGTAAGAAAGAACAAAAATAATATGCAGTATATGGAGAAAACACCAAACAAAAGTTCAAAATTGGTGTGAAAATGTCACTGAACCACTTCACAACTAAATATATATAGTTTTGGTAAATGGTATTATCATTTTTTTGACGAAATTCGGCAGGAGCTTGAAGAGCAACGTCACTGGGCCCGCCTCCACGCAGTAGAAACTTGCTGTGAGGTAAAAATTCAAAAATCACACCAAAATGGCGGGCGGAGTGTGTCACAGTACGGCACGTTTCTGATTGGTCGCTCGCAGCAGGCAGCAACCAATCAGACACTGGACACTGTTGACGTCACTTATCTCCGGACATTAGCTCCGGACATTAGCTCCGGACATTAGCTCCGGACATTAGCTCCGGACAAAGCCACGGAAGTTGGCACAAATTGCAGGAAGTAGTATTCTAGGCAATTAATCTCCGGACATTAGCTCCGGACATTAGCTCCGGACATTAGCTCCGGACATTAGCTCCGGACAAAGCCACGGAAGTTGGCACAAATTGCAGGAAGTAGTATTCTAGGCAATTATATATTAGATATATATATATACATATTCACTATCTTATGTAAAGGATATATATTACTGTGCTTCTAGGTGTCCAAACAATATCTAATATATAATTGCCTAGAATACTACTTCCTGCAATTTGTGCCAACTTCCGTGGCTTTGTCCGGAGCTAATGTCCGGAGCTAATGTGCGGAGCTAATGTCCGGAGCTAATGTCCGGAGCTAATGTGCGGAGATAAATGACGTCAACAGTGTCCAGTGTCTGATTGGTTGCCGCCTGCTGCGAGCGACCAATCAGAAACGTGCCGTACTGTGACACACTCCGCCCGCCATTTTGGTGTGATTTTTGAATTTTTACCTCACAGCAAGTTTCTACTGCGTGGAGGCGGGCCCAGTGACGTTGCTCTTCAAGCTCCTGCCGAATTTCGTCAAAAAAATGATAATACCATTTACCAAAACTATATATATTTAGTTGTGAAGTGGTTCAGTGACATTTTCACACCAATTTTGAACTTTTGTTTGGTGTTTTCTCCATATACTGCCTATTATTTTTGTTCTTTCTTACTATTATTTATTAATTGTATTATTCTTACATTTGAATAAATAAAGTATATATGGATTCTAGACTCCCGATTCTTTAGAATCGGGCTGCCATCTAGTGTGACATAATAGAGATAAAGAAAACTGAAAGTATACTGAGGGGGATGTATATATTCCAGAAGAGAAAAAAGTGCAAATATAAATATCAATCAGTGCAATCACTATATAGGATAATTTAATTAATTCATGAATAAAATCTAATAGCTCCAACTGACAAGTGTCATATACAGTAAGAATGAAGGAACAATGAATAAAGTGTAAAAAGAAAAGAACACCAGGGAAGTAAATGAATGTAGATCCTATAGAAACAATGGCTACTATATGTCCAACCAATGTACAAGTAAAAGAAGTATGTTACCTAACAGGGAAGAAAGCTCGGGTGCGGCGCACACCCCGACACGTGATTCTCTTTTACTTGTACATTGGTGTTTAATATCTGTTTGTTTGGTGAGCTGTAGTATTTATTGGTACCATTTTGGCTATCATTGCTTCCAAGACGAAAGCAGGACTCATCACTGAAGAGGATAGACCTCCCTTACAGGATCCATTGCCATCTGGCTCTGCACCATGATAGCCTTAAAAAAAAACTGGTATCATGTTAATGGATCACCTGGACATCTGGTTCGTAGCCCTAAGTCGTCCAAATGCATTCTGATGATTTTTGTAGACACTCATTCACAGGGCTGCTACTAGGAATTTTGGGGCCCCATATTGTCAAATTTTTTGGTGCCCCTTGAGACTCTGCCCAGGCTCCAACCCAGCCCCACCTCCACCCCTCCAACTGTCTACAGCCCCACCACCTTCTCTTGGAAAAACTACATTTCTACACCACGTCCTCACCAATCACGCATTAACAATTCCCATCACCAGATCACATACATAGCCAGCAGCTTTTGATTTGGCCAAAAGATTTTTTAATCAGCCACCACGACAAGGTAGATTATTTTGGCTGAGCTCTACTCTACTCTGTCCTGTTAATCATTTGTTAAAATATCCAATACACTTTAGGTATATTTTTATTTATTTTTCAATGTTTAAAATGACCAATAATACCGCATACAAGGGACAAATACCATCGCACCATGACCAGACACCATATTACCACCACATAGTGACCTATAATACCACATACAAGGAACAAATACCGCCACACCATGACCAGATCACATATTACCACTACATAGTGACCGATTAACACTACATACAAGAGACAAATACCACCACACCATGACCAGACACCATATTACCACCACAGTGACCCAATAATACTTCATACAAGGAATAAATACCGCCACATCATTTTTTTTTCAGTAAATATATTTATTGAAATTTAAATTACATTTTAAACAGGAAAAACAATAAAAAGAATCATTACAGTGTCCAGAGCTATACATTACGCCTCTGAGAACACAGCACAAGTGTAGTTGAACAAGGACTCTGGCACATAAACGAATACCGCCACATCATGACCAGACAACATATTACCACTATATAGTGACCTATAATACCACATACAAGGAATAAATACAGCAACACCATGGCCAGACCACATATTACCACCACATAGTGAGCGAATACTACAATACTGATCATTAACAAAAAATCACTATACTAATATCACCATTATACACAGGAGATCTGTGCTTAGTATGCAGTGTCTGTGTACAGGTAATACAGTGATCAGTGCCATTATACACAGGAGCTCTGTATATAGTATCAGTGTACAGGTAATACAGTGATCACCAGTGACATTATACAGAGGAGCTCTGTATATAGTGTCAGTGTAAAGGTAATGCAGTGATCACTGGTGACATTGTACACAGGACCTCTGTATAAAGTGTCAGTGTAACGGTAATCCAGTGATCACTGGTGACATTGTACACAGGACCTCTGTATAAAGTATACAGTATATGATGTGAGTGTACAGGTAACACACTGACTCATCAGTGACATCTCTAGCCCTGCTGTTGTGCTCGGGTCATAGTGACCCAAAGAGAATTTGTGAGGCCCTATAGATATTTTTCTATAAGTTTCTAAAACTTGAGGTTACTTGACTTTTCCCTCATTCGGGGGGACCTATCTATGAGTATGTTTTGTTTTTTTTGTTTACTTTTTGCTACATGCTGATTTGTACACTTGTCATGTTCGGGTCATAGTGACCTGGCATCATTTTTTACAGCTGTGAGGCCATATTTTCAGTGAAATAGAGTTAAAACCTCAGTTGGGTCTATTTATTGCATCTACTATTGTATATCAATTTAGTTATTTCCTAAATTATTTCAATGGGTTCGTACACGCGCTCTGCCGGGTGTATGCATTGAGATCTGCGCACCATAAAAATGGCTTTATATTATTTTTGGTGCACAGTCTATACTAAAATGTAGAGCGCATCCAGAGAGATCACTAGGTGTGCGCTACACGTGTATATTCTGCGCAGAGCGCGCTGTGTAAGAGGGCCTTATTTTGTAAAGCTGAGCTCTAAAGGCCTGCAAATGTTTTTTTTTTTTGGCTAAGTAAGTCTGTGTTCCTGGTTTATCTCCTTGTTTTCAGGACGGAAAGAGCAGCAGGCCTTGTACAGCGCATCCAGCAACATGCTCAGGAAAGGGAAACCATGGACTCCGCAAGCACTTCTACCCCCATGGCCTCTACCAGCGGTGCTTCCAGAATAAAAAGAAAAAGGGGCAGCTATTGCCCTTATTCTTGTGATAATAAAACAACTATTACATGTTCTGGATGCAAAGAATTCTTATGCAAAGCCCATGTTTAATGTTCTTCATGCAAAAATACATACATTTATATTACCATGTAAAGATGTTCAAATTAAAGTGTTTATTATCTTTAATTTTTTTTTTCACAAAATGTTTGATTTGCTTGTTTTGGTTTGTTTTTTTTACCACATATGTGTAGTTTGATATTTTTCGTTTTTCTCATTACTAAGTTTTTTTTTAATAAAAAAAAATAAAGATTCATGGGGCCCGATGAGCAGAAGAGTCGGGGCCTGATGAGCAGAAGAGACGGGTCCATTGTGGGCCCCCTCTGCTCATCGGGCCCCATACGCCAGTCAATGCAGTAAAGTCCCGATGGCGGCCCTGCCTAAACCTAATATTTATTGAACATGCCTCTCCAAGGTGACAACAATTCTATTCTTAATGTAAATTACACAATAAAAACTCCCTCCATCTAGATAATAAGATATCATGACCTCAGAAAATACAGTGAAGTAGAAGCAATTACAAGGTTTTTGGTAAACGAAGACATATTGTTAGAACCTAATTCCTGGGACCCGCACCAATCCTTAGAACAAATGGGACACTGGTCCTTCATATCATTTACCTGCATAGTATTGCGCCCATCATCTGTGCAGGGAATTACAACACATCTCCATGGGCTTAATTGGTGTCAAAGGAGAGTAGCATATAGTAAAATTCACTATAGTGCAATAATACCGTCATGTCCCTTTAAATTATCAGTGACTTCTGTCACCATGGTAATAAACAACCAATAGGATTGTTAGATTTGAATTTGAAACAAACACAAAGGTTAGTTCTGCTCAGTCTGTTCTATCTCAGCAGAGAGTGAAGACGGACACCTGCGGCCACCGCGACATATCAGGTATAAACCTGTAATATTATATCAGTGACGGCTCATTATCTCATCACATATTCACACAGAATAACCCGAGATGTTCTGTTACTAATTGTTCTGATTTACCCCAATACGTCACATAGAGGCATGTACATGAGGAGGAGCCGGCGGCCGATACTCCGCGGTCACCACTTGTCACATCTTATTGGATGGGTCCAATATTTATCATCAGCTCCGTCCTCCATAGAGAACGGCGCCTGCAGAGCGGAGAACGGAGCGAAGGCGATTATTCCGAATATTCCTCCATATACAGCACAGAATAATGGAGGAGGGCAGATATTGGATATAGAACCGCCATATCCTGCACATTGCCCAATGTTGCCCCGGCAATGCCTCCTAAACACACAGACGGGGTTTCCCAAAGTTTCCAGTAACAGTACACCCGGGTCAATGAGCCCAAAACCTATTCTGACTGTTCTGCTATTTTACAGGATTTTGATAGATTTCGACACGAGTGAAGCCCAGAGCGAGACCATGTGGACCGGACCTTCATCCAGTGTTGGATCCGGTGAGATTCCTCACACTGTTAGACGACCATTCTCTGTGCTGTGGTCAGACGGCTCCAGCACTTAGCGGGATGGTTAGCAGTATGGCGGTCAGTAGTGCCGCCTGTCACATCCGCTCTGTATGGTTATGGGGGATCCTTATATCACACCGGAGGAGGCATTCAGAAGACTGGCCTTCTGTATGAAGTTTCTGCCGTCACCCCTCTACAAGATGGAGGTCAGTGAGAAGACTATACTGCTGCCTTTAATTTTACAAGGGTGTATAGGAATGTCTTATTACATGAGTAACTTCATCTGCTGTCGTCTTAGCGCCTCATGCCGACCAGCCCAGAAGCCCAGAAGAAATACACACCAAGGCCTGAATATGAAGAGCAGCCTGCACCATCCATGAAGACCAGGACCACAGGACAAGAAGCAAGGGCAATGCGGGCTAAAGTGCTGTGTATGGACCTGGACGAAGAGCAGGGAACCCAAAAAGAAGAAAGGAAGAAAAAAGAGGTCAAAATCACAATTATTAGTCTACTTTCACACTAGCGTTTTCTGCAATCCGTCACAATGCGTCGTTTTGCAGAAAAAACGCATCCTGCAAAAGTGCTTGCAGGATGCGTTTTTTCCCCATAGACTTGCATTGACGACGCATTTGCGATGGATTGCCGCACGTCGCATCCGTCGAGCAACGGATGCGTCATGCTTTTGCGGACCGTCGGGTGAAAAAAACGCTACATGTAACGTTTTTTTCTCCTGACGGACCGCTTTTTCCGACCGCGCATGTGCGGCCGGAACTCCGCCCCCACCTTACAATGGGGCAGCAGATGCGCCGGAAAAATGCATCCGCTGCACCCATTGTGCAATGCAGCAAACGCTAGCGTCGGAATCTCTCCCTGATGCATTGCGAAGGGGAGATTCCGACGCTAGTGTGAAAGAAGCCTAAGATCGGCGCCAGAAGAGAGACCACAACAGAGGCCAGAAGAAGCAGCAGGACAGAGGCCAGAAGAAGCAGCAGGACAGAGGCCGGATGAAGCAGCAGGACAGAGGCCAGAAGAAGCAGCAGGACAGAGGCCGGAAGAAGCAGCAGGACAGAGGCCGGAAGAAGCAGCAGGACAAAGGCCAGAAGAAGCAGGACAGAGGCCAGAAGAAGCAGAAGGACAGAGGCCAGAAGAAGCAGCAGGACAGAGGCCAGAAGAAGCAGCAGGACAGAGGCCAGAAGAAGCAGCAGGACAGAGGCCAGAAGAAGCAGCAGGACAGAGGCCAGAAGAAGCAGCAGGACAGAGGCCGGAAGAAGCAGCAGGACAGAAGCCGGAAGAAGCAGCAGGACAAAGGCCAGAAGAAGCAGTACAGAGGCCAGAAGAAGCAGAAGGACAGAGGCCAGAAGAAGCAGCAGGACAGAGGCCAGAAGAAGCAGCAGGACAGAGGCCGGAAGAAGCAGCAGGACAGAGGCCAGAAGAAGCAGCAGGACAGAGGCCAGAAGAAGCAGCAGGACAGAGGCCAGAAGAAGCAGCAGGACAGAGGCCGGAAGAAGCAGCAGGACAGAGGCCAGAAGAAGCAGCAGGACAAAGGCCAGAAGAAGCAGTACAGAGGCCAGAAGAAGCAGAAGGACAGAGGCCAGAAGAAGCAGCAGGACAGAGGCCAGAAGAAGCAGCAGGACAGAGGCCGGAAGAAGCAGCAGGACAGAGGCCAGAAGAAGCAGCAGGACAGAGGCCAGAAGAAGCAGAAGGACAGAGGCCAGAAGAAGCAGCAGGGCAGAGGCCAGAAGAAGCAGCAGGACAGAGGCCAGAAGAAGCAGAAGGACAGAGGCCAGAAGAAGCAGCAGGACAGAGGCCAGAAGAAGCAGCAGGACAGAGGCCAGAAGAAGCAGCAGGAGAGAGGCCAGAAGAAGCAGCAGGACAGAGGCCAGAAGAAGCAGCAGGAGAGAGGCCAGAAGAAGCAGCAGGACAGAGGCCAGAAGAAGCAGCAGGACAGAGGCCAGAAGAAGCAGCAGGACAGAGGCCAGAAGAAGCAGCAGCACAGAGGCCAGAAGAAGCAGCAGGACAGAGGCCAGAAGAAGCAGCAGGAGAGAGGCCAGAAGAAGCAGCAGGGCAGAGGCCAGAAGAAGCAGCAGCACAGAGGCCAGAAGAAGCAGCAGGACAGAGGCCAGAAGAAGCAGCAGCACAGAGGCCAGAAGAAGCAGCAGGAGAGAGGCCAGAAGAAGCAGCAGGAGAGAGGCCAGAAGAAGCAGCAGGACAGAGGCCAGAAGAAGCAGCAGGACAGAGGCCAGAAGAAGCAGCAGGACAGAGGCCAGAAGAAGCAGCAGGGCAGAGGCCAGAAGAAGCAGCAGGGCAGAGGCCAGAAGAAGCAGCAGGGCAGAGGCCAGAAGAAGCAGCAGGGCAGAGGCCAGAAGAAGCAGCAGGGCAAAGGCCAGAAGAAGCAGCAGGGCAGAGGCCAGAAGAAGCAGCAGGACAGAGTCCAGAAGAAGCAGCAGGACAGAGGCCAGAAGAAGCAGCAGCACAGAGGCCAGAAGAAGCAGCAGGACAGAGGCCAGAAGAAGCAGCAGGACAGAGGCCAGATGAAGCAGCAGGGCAGAGGCCAGAAGAAGCAGCAGGGCAGAGGCCAGAAGAAGCAGCAGGACAGAGGCCAGAAGAAGCAGCAGGGCAGAGGCCAGAAGAAGCAGCAGGGCAGAGGCCAGAAGAAGCAGCAGGGCAAAGGCCAGAAGAAGCAGCAGGGCAGAGGCCAGAAGAAGCAGCAGGGCAAAGGCCAGAAGAAGCAGCAGGGCAGAGGCCAGAAGAAGCAGCAGGACAGAGTCCAGAAGAAGCAGCAGGACAGAGGCCAGAAGAAGCAGCAGCACAGAGGCCAGAAGAAGCAGCAGGACAGAGGCCAGAAGAAGCAGCAGGACAGAGGCCAGATGAAGCAGCAGGGCAGAGGCCAGAAGAAGCAGCAGGGCAGAGGCCAGAAGAAGCAGCAGGGCAGAGGCCAGAAGAAGCAGCAGGGCAGAGGCCAGAAGAAGCAGCAGGACAGAGGCCAGAAGAAGCAGCAGGACAGAGGCCAGAAGAAGCAGCAGGACAGAGGCCAGAAGAAGCAGCAGGACAGAGGCCAGAAGAAGCAGCAGGAGAGAGGCCAGAAGAAGCAGCAGGAGAGAGGCCAGAAGAAGCAGCAGGACAGAGGCCAGAAGAAGCAGCAGGAGAGAGGCCAGAAGAAGCAGCAGGACAGAGGCCAGAAGAAGCAGCAGGACAGAGGCCAGAAGAAGCAGCAGGACAGAGGCCAGAAGAAGCAGCAGGGCAGAGGCCAGAAGAAGCAGCAGGGCAGAGGCCAGAAGAAGCAGCAGGACAGAGGCCAGAAGAAGCAGCAGGACAGAGGCCAGAAGAAGCAGCAGGACAGAGGCCAGAAGAAGCAGCAGGACAGAGGCCAGAAGAAGCAGCAGGAGAGAGGCCAGAAGAAGCAGCAGGAGAGAGGCCAGAAGAAGCAGCAGGAGAGAGGCCAGAAGAAGCAGCAGGACAGAGGCCAGAAGAAGCAGCAGGACAGAGGCCAGAAGAAGCAGCAGGACAGAGGCCAGAAGAAGCAGCAGGACAGAGGCCAGAAGAAGCAGCAGGACAGAGGCCAGAAGAAGCAGCAGGACAGAGGCCAGAAGAAGCAGCAGGACCACGCAGTGCCACATCCTCCAATATATCAACCAGTATTTGAGAGGAAAGAAGAACATCATCTGGACAATCCTGCTAGGACCTCTCAGCCGATAACATCATATACGGCGAATACTGGGAGGTAAGTATAAAAAAAGAATAGCAATAAGAGCGGTATAATAATTTTAGAGCAGCAGTATATTAATATTAGTAGGAAAAACTATAATAGTAGCTATCATAGTAGTAACAAAAAGTAGTAATTATAGTAAAAAATAGTAGGCGTAAAAATGTAAAAATAATAATATTAGTAGTTATAACAGCAGGTTTGATGTAGCAGTAAGTAACATAGGGACCTTATTATTGGTAGGGGCGTAGAATTAATAATAATTAATAATATAAACAATTAGTTACAGTAGTATAAATAGGATATAGAGAAGTAGTTGTCATAACAAGGTAGTTAGCTAGTATTACCCACTATTCTATTAATATAACACAATATACACATTTCATTAGAATTAGGCGGCTTGATCCAGGGTTCTAGGACTGATCGCCTTTTCCTGGGGTCAAGAAGGAATTTTTCCCTTCAGACACAAATTGGCTGAAAGTGTCCAAGGGTTTTTGCCTTCTTCTAGATCAAAAGCATGTACATAGTATAGTAGTAGTATTTATAGTAGAAAAGGTACAATAGTCGTTTTATAGTAATAACAAAAAAATAATTAAAGCTGCAATGGTAGAATATTTATAATAAGGAAGAAAAACGAGAAAAAGCATAAAATAATTATAACAGTTATTAAATTAGTATTTTAATAATATGCATATAGTAATGATTTTAGTTTTAATATTTTCGAATAAACATTACATAGAATAGAAACAATAATAATAAATAAATAATAATAGATAATGTGGGAGGATAATAATAACCTTAGTATTAGTAGTAGGGTTTGATCCAGGGTTCTAGGACTGATCGCCTTTTCCCGGGGTCAAGAAGGAATTTTTTCCCTGAGTCACTAATTGGCTGAGTGTGTCCAGGGTTTTTTGCCTTCTTCTGGATCAACAACATTAGACATAGGGGCGTTATTAATACCGGTTAGTGTAGTGTTAGTGTAGGGTCCCATCTGAAGAGGTCGCCTTGTCGTTGGCAGATGGGCTCGCACAGTTTGATAAAAGTGTGCGCTAAAAACCTCACGTTTCTCGGAGCTGTGTAATAAATATGGCCGTTTACATATTTGCGGTTGCAGAATTTTGTTGCCTCTTTTCTTTCTGCTTTTGATTGCGTCTACAGCAGCTGCTCCTGCACATTTATTTCAGTTTGTTTGTGTTAGTTTACTTTCTTTCTGGATTAACACCTTTAGACATTATAACCTTACAACTAGTTAGTAATAATTTAAGTACGGATGTTGGGTAAAATTGGTGATAATTTTAGATACTGAAAGAAATTACCCGTATATACTCGAGTATAAGCCGACCCAAGTATAAGCCGACCCCCCTAATGTTGCCACAAAAAAACTGGGAAAACTTAATGACTCGAGTATAAGCCTAGGGTGTAAGATGCAGCAGCTACCGGTAAATGTCAAAAGTAAAAATAGATACCAATAAAAGTAAAATTCATCGAGACATCAGTAGGTTAAGTGTTTTTGAATATCCATATTGAATCAGGAGCCCCATATAATGCTCCATAAAGTTTGATGGGCCCCATTAGATGCTCCATATTAAAATATGCCCCATATAATCCTGCATAAAGGGTAATAAGGGCCCCATAAGATGCTCCATAGACACATTTGCCCAATATATAGTGCTGCACAAGCGTTATGGCCCCATAAGATGCTCCGTACAGTCACTTGCCCCATATAGTGCTGCACAAGTGTTATGGCCCCATACAGATGCTCCATACAGTCACTTGCCCCATATACTGTGGCTGCGATAAAATACAAAAAATCATATACTCACCTCTCTGTCGCTCAGGCCCCCGGCACTTTCACCTGCTCCTCGTTCGGGTGCGGCTCTGTCCTCAGCACTGACGTTCAGCAGAGGGCGCGCACTGACCACGTCACCGCGCCCTCCGACCTGAGCGTCACAGCCAGAGGACGCTGATGACGGAGCCGCACCGGAATGAGGAGAGGTAAATATCGCACAGCGCTCCCCTCCCTGTATACTCAACTGCTCCTGGCGCGTGCAGTCCCTGCTTCTCCCGGCGCTGCATATTCTTCCTGTATTGAGCGGTCACCGTTACCGCTCATTACAGTAATGAATATGCGGCTCCACCCCTATGGGAGGTGGAGCCACATATTCATTACTGTAATGAGCGGTACCATGTGTGTTGTGAATTCTGTGGCAGAGCTCCCTCCTGTGGTCACAAGTGGTACTTCGGCTGATTCTCTCTGGGATCTTCCGTTTGTGGAGGAAAGTGGTACTGCAGCTTCTGAGTTTCCTCCCTCAGGTGATATGGTGAGCTCGTTAGCTTCTTCTCTACTTAACTCCACCTGATGCTTTGATCCATGCTTCCTGTCAATGTTCCAGTGTTGGACTGGTTTTTTCCCTGGATCATTCCTGTGGCCTGCTGCTCTGCAAAGCTAAGTTTTGCTTTTGTTATTTTGTTGCTATTTTTCAGTCCAGCTTGCTTTATTGGTGTTTTTCTCGCCTGCTGGAAGCTCTGAGACACAGAGGGACGACCTCCGTACCGTTAGTCGGTGCTGAGGGTCTTTTTGTCCCCTCTGCGTGGTTATTTATAGGTTTTTGTGCTGACTGCAAAGTTATCTTCCCTATCCTCGTTCTATTCAGCTAGTCGGGCCTCACTTTGCTAAATCTGTTTCATCTCTATGTTTGTGGTTTCATCTTACTCACAGTCATTATATGTGGGCGGCTGCCTTTTCCTTTGGGGAATTTCTCTGAGGCAAGGTAGGCTTATTTTTCTATCTTCAGGCCTAGCTAGTTTCTGAGGCTGTGACGAGGCGCCTAGGTTCTGGTCAGGAGCGCTCCACGGCTACCTTTAGTGTGGTTGGATAGGATCAGGGATTGCGGTCTGCAGAGTTCCCACGTCTCAAAGCTCGTTCTATTATTTTGGGTGTTTGTCAGACCACTGTATGTGTTCTGACCGCTATGTCCATTGTGGTACTGAATTGCCTTCATATCAGTTTTCATAACAGTACAGGAAGCCAACAGTGCTAATGATTCTCAATAGAGGGAAAAAAGAAGTTCTGAGACCATTTTTTTTTCTTTGCACTGTGTTTTGTCTTTTTTTTCCCCTAGACATTTGGGTGGTTCAGGACACAGGTGTAGCAATGGACATTAAAGGTCTGTCTTCATGTGTGGATCAGCTCTCGGCAAGAGTACAAAAGATTCAGGACACTATTGATCAGAAATCTATGTTAGAGCCGAGAATTCCTATTCCAGATTTGTTTTTTGGAGATAGAATTAAATTTCTGAGTTTCAAAAATAATTGTAAACTATTTCTGGCTTTGAAACCTCGTTCTTCTGGTGACCCAGTTCAACAGGTTAGGATCGTCATTTCTTTTTTGCGCGGCGACCCTCAGGACTGGGCATTTTCTCTTGCGTCAGGAGATCCTGCATTGAGTAATATTGATGCGTTTTTCCTGGCGCTTGGGTTGCTGTACGATGAGCCTAATTCAGTGGATCAGGCAGAAAAGAATTTGCTGGCTCTTTGTCAGGCTCAGGATGAGATAGAGGTATATTGTCAGAAATTTAGAAAGTGGTCAGTGCTCACTCAATGGAATGAATCTGCGCTGGCAGCAATATTCAGAAAGGGTCTCTCTGAAGCCCTTAAGGATGTTATGGTGGGATTTCCTATGCCTGCTGGTTTGAATGAGTCTATGTCTTTGGCCATTCAGATCGGTCGACGCTTGCGTGAGCGTAAATCTGTGCACCATTTGGCGGTATTACCTGAGCTTAAACCAGAGCCTATGCAATGTGATAGGACCTTGACTAGAGTTGAACGGCAAGAGCACAGACGTCTGAATGGTCTGTGTTTCTACTGTGGTGATTCCACTCATGCTATCTCTGATTGTCCTAAGCGCACTAAGCGGTTCGCTAGGTCTGCCACCATTGGTACAGTACAGTCAAAATTTCTTCTGTCCGTTACCTTGATCTGCTCTTTGTCATCGTATTCTGTCATGGCATTTGTGGATTCAGGCGCTGCCCTGAATTTGATGGACTTGGAATATGCCAAGCGTTGTGGGTTTTTCTTGGAGCCCTTGCAGTGTCCTATTCCATTGAGAGGAATTGATGCTACGCCTTTGGCCAAGAATAAGCCTCAATACTGGACCCAGCTGACCATGTGCATGGCTCCTGCACATCAGGAGGTTATTCGCTTTCTGGTGTTGCATAATCTGCATGATGTGGTTGTGTTGGGGTTGCCATGGCTACAAGCCCATAATCCAGTATTGGATTGGAAATCCATGTCGGTGTCCAGCTGGGGTTGTCAGGGGGTACATGGTGATGTTCCATTTCTGTCAATTTCGTCATCCACCCCTTCTGAGGTCCCAGAGTTCTTGTCTGATTACCGGGATGTATTTGATGAGCCCAAGTCTGATACCCTACCTCCGCATAGGAATTGTGATTGTGCTATCAATTTGATTCCTGGTAGTAAATTCCCAAAAGGTCGATTGTTTAATTTATCCGTACCTGAGCACACCGCTATGCGCAGTTATGTGAAGGAATCCCTGGAGAAGGGGCATATTCGCCCGTCATCGTCGCCATTAGGAGCTGGGTTCTTTTTTGTAGCCAAGAAGGATGGTTCGCTGAGACCTTGTATTGATTACCGCCTTCTTAATAAGATCACGGTTAAATTTCAGTACCCCTTGCCATTGTTGTCTGATCTGTTTGCTCGGATTAAGGGGGCTAGTTGGTTCACAAAGATAGATCTTCGTGGTGTGTATAATCTGGTGCGAATTAAGCAAGGCGATGAATGGAAAACTGCATTTAATACTCCCGAGGGTCATTTTGAGTATCTTGTGATGCCGTTCGGACTTGCCAATGCTCCATCAGTGTTTCAGTCCTTTATGCATGACATCTTCCGAGAGTACCTGGATAAATTCCTGATTGTGTACTTGGATGACATTTTGATCTTCTCGGATGATTGGGAGTCTCATGTGAAGCAGGTCAGAACGGTTTTTCAGGTCCTGCGTGCTAATTCTTTGTTTGTGAAGGGATCAAAATGTCTCTTTGGTGTGCAGAAGGTTTCATTTTTGGGGTTCATCTTTTCCCCTTCTACTATCGAGATGGATCCTGTTAAGGTCCAAGCCATCCATGATTGGACTCAGCCGACATCTCTGAAAAGTCTGCAAAAGTTCCTGGGCTTTGCTAATTTTTATCGTCGCTTCATCTGCAATTTTTCTAGTATTGCTAAACCATTGACCGATTTGACCAAGAAGGGTGCTGATGTGGTCAATTGGTCTTCTGCTGCTGTGGAAGCCTTTCAAGAGTTGAAGCGTCGTTTTTCTTCTGCCCCTGTGTTGTGTCAACCAGATATTTCTCTTCCGTTCCAGGTCGAGGTTGATGCTTCTGAGATTGGAGCAGGGGCTGTTTTGTCGCAGAGAGGTTCTGATTGCTCAGTGATGAAACCATGCGCTTTCTTTTCCAGGAAGTTTTCGCCTGCTGAGCGAAATTATGATGTGGGTAACCGAGAGTTGCTGGCCATGAAGTGGGCATTCGAGGAGTGGCGTCATTGGCTTGAAGGAGCTAAGCATCGCGTGGTGGTATTGACTGATCATAAGAACTTGACTTATCTCG